>NW_004443951.1:25975695-26143142 GCF_000243295.1 Trichechus manatus latirostris | reverse complement strand
GGCATTTATACAAAGCCAACAGCCAACATCATCCTAAATGAAGAGAGTCTGAAAGCATTCCCCTTGAGAATGGGAACCAGACAAGGACGCCCTTTATCACCACTCTTATTCAACTTTGTGGTGGAGGCCCTAGCCAGAGCGATAAGGCAAGAAAAAGAAATAAAACGCATTCCGATTGGTAAGGAAGAAGGATAAGTATCCCTATTTGCAGATAATATGATCTTATATACAGAAAACCAAAAGAATCCAGAAGAAAACTACTGGAACTAATAGAAAATTTCAGCAAAGTATCAGGATACACGACAAACATACAAAAATCAGTTGGATTCCTCTATAGAAACAAAGAGAACTTTGAAGAGAAAATCACCAAATCTATACCATTTACAATAGCCCCCAAGAAGATAAAATACTCAGGAATAAATCTAACCAGAGATGTAAAAGATCTATACAAAGAAAACTACAAGACACTACTGCAAGAAACCAAAACAGACCTACATAAGTGGAAAAACATACCTTGCTCATGGATTGGAAGACCCAACATTGTGAAAATGTCAATTCTACCCAAAGCGATCGGCAGATATAATGCAATCCTGATCCAAATTCCAACGACATTTTTTTAACAAGATGGAGAAACAAATCACCAACTTTCTTTGGAAAGGGAAGAGGCCCCAGAAAAGTAAAGCATTACTGAAGAAGAAGAACAAAATGGGAGGCCTCACACTACCTGATTTTAGAACCTATTATACCACCACAATAGTCAAAACAGCCTGGTAAGGGTACAACAACAGATACACAGACCAATGAAATAGAATTGGGAATCCAGACATAAATTCATCCACCTATGAGCTGCTGATACTTGACAAAGGCCCAAAGTCTGTTAAATAGGGAAAAGACAGTCTCTTTAACAAATGGCACTTGCAAAACTGGATATTCGTCTGCATAAAAATGAAACAAGACCCATACCTCACACCATGCACAAAAACTAACTCAAAATGGATCAAAGACCTAAATATAAAATCTCTGATGATAAAGATCATGGAAGAAAAAGTAGGAACAACACTAGGGGCCGTAATACATGGCATAAACAGAATACAAAATGTAACTAACAATGCACAAACACCAGAAGAGAAAGTAGGTAACCAGGAGCTCCTAAAAATCAAACACTTATGCTCATCAAAAGACCACCAAAAGAGTAAAAAGACAACCTACAGACTGGGAAAAAATTTTTGGCTACGACATACCCGATCAGGATCTAAACTCTAAAATCTACTAGATACTGCAAAATCTCAACAACAAAAAGACAAATAACCCAATTAAAAAATGGGCAAAGGATATGAACAGGCACTTCATGAAAGAAGACTTTCAGGCTGCTAACAAATGCATGAGGAAATGCTCACATCATTAGCCATTAGAGAAATGCAAATCAAAACTATAATGAGATACCATCTCACCCCAACAAGGCTAGCATTAATCCAAAAAACACAAAACAATAAATGTTGGAGAGGTTGTGGAGAGACTGGAAAGCTTATACACTGTTGGTGGGAATGTAAAATGGTATAACCACTTTGGAAATCGATTTGGCACTTCCTTAAAAAGCTAGAAATAGAAGTACCATATGATCCAGCAATCCCACCTCTTGGAATATATCCTGGACAAAAAGAGCCATCACAAGAATAGACATATGCACACCTATGTTCACTGCAGCACTTGTTCACAATAGCAAAAAGATGGAAACAACCTAGGTGCCCATCAACAGACAAATGGATAAACAAATTATGGTATATTCACACAATGGAATACTATGCAATTATAAAGAACAATGATGAATCCGTGAAACATCTAACAACATGGATGAATCTAGAAGGCATTATACTGAGTGACATTAGTCAGTCGCAAAAGGACAAATATTGTATGAGACCACTATTATAAGAACTCAAGAAAAGGTTTAAACACAGAAGAAAACATTCTTTGATGGTTATGAAGGTGGGGAGGGAGGGAGAGGGGAATTCACTAACTAGATAGTAGAAAAGAATTATCTTAGGTAAAGGGAAGGACAACACACAATACAGGAGAAGTCAGCACAAATGGATTAAACCAAAAGCTAAGAAGCTTCCTGAACACAGCTAAACACTTGGAGGGACAGAATAGCAGGGGTGGTGGTCTGGAGACCATGGTTTTGAGGGACATCTAGGTCAATTGGCATAACAAAGTTTATTAAGAAAACGTTCTGCATCCCACTTTGGTGAGTGGTGTCTGGGGTCTTAAAAGCTTGGGAGCAGCCATCTAAGATGCATCAGTTGGTCCCAACCACCTGGAGTAAAGGAGAATGAAGAACACCAAAGACACAAGGAAAGTGTTAGCCCAAGAGACGAAAGGGCCACATAAACCAGAGACTCCATTTGCCTGAGACCAGAAGAACTAGATGGTGCCTGGCTACCATCAATGACCACCCTGACAGGGAATACAACAGACAGTCCCTGATGGAGTAGGAGAAAAGTGTGGTGCAGAACTCAGATTCATGTAAAAAGACCAGACTTAATGGTCTGACTGAGACTAGATGAACCCCAGAAGACACGGCCCCTGGACTCTCTGTTAAGCCAAAACTAAAACCATTTCCGAAGCCAATTCTTCAGATGAAGATTAGACTGAACTATAAAACATAAAATAATGCTCATGAAGAGTGTGCTTCTTAGTTCATGTAGATACACAACACTAAATGGGCAGCTCCTGTCCAGAGGTGGGATGAGAAGACAGAAAGGGACAGGAGCTGGTTGAATGGACAGGGGAAACGCAGAGTGGAAAGGGGGAGTGTGCTGTCACATTATAGGAATTGCAACAAGGGTCACACAACAATATGTGTATAAATTTTTGTATGAGAAATTAACTTGAGCTGTAAACTTTCACCGAAAGTACAATAAAAAAAAAATTGAGATGGTGGTATGAGAATAACCAAAGTTTGGGAAATACTTGAGTCAAGGCCTCTTTGGTGAATAACAAGCCAGTGTCAGCCCTTCTCACCAACTTCCTCCTGGCAACACACACATCAGGAACATACAGGGAGGGGGACAGATTAAAAACCAAGAGAGAATGATTTTCTAAAGAAATCAAGTGACCTTTCTCAGAAGGACTATGGTTCCTACTGAGAGCGTTGGTGTCTAGAGTAAATCCCTCCTTTTTTGGCCCAGGGTGGGGGCCTGGGCCATGTCTGCCTATCTGCCCTCCTTCCACACAGCCTTAAGTGAAGTCCGCTGGTTGGTCCTCCCCACTCAACAAGTGTTAAGAACAAATTAAAGACACTTTTAGACAAGCAAAGATTCAGAAAGCTTTCCTTCGATGCATCTCTTTTAAAACTGTTATTTGAAGATATACTCCATATACTCCAGCAAAACAGAGACGTATTCCAAGAAAGAGAGATAACAGATTCACCCAACAGTGGAATTAACTCAGGAGTGCAATGAATAGAAATACCAGAGGGCCATAAAGCCATCGGTCAAAATTAGAACAGGAAGTCAGAGGGCTCTGAGAAGAAGCCTTTAAGAAGAAAATGGGCTTCATTCAACAAATAATGTAATTAAGAAGCTGGAAGATTTTAATGACCTGATTAAAAAGGCATATGTTTCTTCTCTCAAGAAGAAAAGAGAAAAGCAATTTGAAACTACAGGAGAACAAAAAGTTGTAGAAGAAAGTCGTGGTCCAAATGTGACATGAGTTAAAATGTACACATGACTTTGGGTATCTGAGGAGTGTAGGAGAATACATTTGAGCTTGAAGTCTGGAGTATTTCCCTTCAAACAGCATTTAAACCATATGATTATAATTTCTTCCCTATCAGTCCCAGAATGCTGCTTGGCTCTGCAGAGAATAATGTTTACATAAGCAAAAAAACACTTTATTGATTTTCAATTTTTGGAATTTGGAGATAGACAACACATAAAGCCAAAAGCATTTTAATTATGGATACAGAACTAAATGCAAATATAGTGGCTTGGAGAGAGGAGTTAAGAGGAGGGAGGGCAAATGTGAATAAAGGATGTCTCATTTTACACAGTAGGAAGTCAAGAGATACTGTATAAAATTGATGGAACAAGAAAGAAAAGCTGGAAAAGTGAGTATCTAACCAAACTCTGTAGGGGAGGTACAGTTGCTAAATTTTTCATCTTTCGTAGTGGAAATTATGTCAGATGCTATTAGTTCTTCAATATCTACCTCCCCTTCTTTAGTTATAGATCCCATACATTTTAGCTGTCTGTTGTGTTTCTGGATGACTTGCAACTAGAGAGACTAACTTCTCTTTGGTTCTGGACCATCTTTTCTTTTGCTTTTTTTAAAATTGTACTTTAGATGAAGGTTTATAGAACAAATAGTTTCTCATTAATACATATACTGTTTTATGACGTTAGTTAACAACCCCACAACATGTCAACACTGTTCCTTCTCAACCTTGGGTTCCCTATTACCAGCTTTCCTGTCCCCTCCTGCCATCTAGTCCTTGTCCCTGGGCTGTTGTGCCCCATTAGTCTCGTTTTGTTTTATGGGGCTGTCTAATCTTTGGCTGAACGGTAGACCTCGGGAGTGACTTCATTACTGAGCTAAAAAGGTGTTAGGGGGCCATACTCTTGGGGTTTCTCCACTCTCTGTCAGGCCAGTAAGTCTGGTCTTTTATTGTGAATTAGAATTTTGTTCTACATTTTTCCCCAGCTCTGTCCTGGACCCTCTGCTGCGATCCTTGTCAGAGTCTGGACCATCTTTTCAAGGATGTTTGTATAGCAACCATCCTTGGAAGATGGAGCTAGTGTCTCCCTCTGGGGCAGAGACAGATTTGCTTATTGTCCAGTATAATAAATATAATGTTTCCCTCTGTGAGAAAGGTCAGGAATCTAGGTTCCCTAATCTCCTAGAGAAAATTTATATTTCCCAGCATCACTTACAGCTAGGTGTGACCAGGTGACCAAATTGAGGCCCACTAGCTGAATGTAAGCAGAAATGATGTGCCTTTAAATGAAAATGCATGCTTTCCACTCCCTACTACCTTTCTGGGGAGCCCTGGTAGTGGAGTGGTTAAAGCGCTCAGCTGCTAACCAAAAGGTCGGCAGCGTGAACCCACCAGCCGCTCCATGGGAAAAAGATGTGGCAGTCTGCTTCTGTAAAGATTTACAGCCTCAGAAACACTATGGGGCAGTACTACTCTGTCCTATAGGGTCTCTATGAGTTGGAGTCAACTCAACTGCTCACAACTACCCTTCTGAGAAGCCTGGGTGACGCAAGCAGTTTGTGATCAGCTGTTAACTACCAGGTGCTCCGTGGAAGAAAGACCTGACGATCTGCTTCCGGAGAAGATGACAACCAAGAAAACCCTATGGAGCAGTTCTACGCTGTAATACATGGGGTCACCATGAGTCAGAATCGACTCGACAACAACGAGTTTCATCTCTTTTTGGTACTGCCCTTTTATATAAGGTCACCCCACATCAGAGCTGACCCAGCAGCAGCTAACATCAAGACCACCCTTCACACTAACTGGGATACTGATGTGACCAGCCATCTTTGGACCTAGGGCTTTTCCCGTAAATAATAGTTAACATGCATGTATATGCTCACTATGTGTCAGGCACTTTTCTAAGTACTCTGCATATATTAATTCATTTAACTAATGAGGTTGTCTATTAGTTTCCTGTTGCCCCTGTAGCAAATTACCATAAATTTGGTGGCTTAAAACAACACAGATTTATTCTCACAGTTTAGAAGTCAGAAGTCCAACATGAATGTTACGGGGTAAATCAAGGCGTCAGCAGGGCCACATTCCTTCTGGAGACTCTAGGGGAAAATCTGCCCCCTGTCGTTTCCAGCTCCTAGAGACTGCCCACATTTCTTGGCTCATGGCCCCTTCCAGCACTGGCATCACTCCAGCCCCTGCATCGCTCATCACATCTTCTATTTCTGACCCTCCAGCCTCCCTCTTGTAAGGACCCTTGTGATTATATCAGGCCCACACAGATAATACAGTATAGCCTCCCCACCTCAAGATCCTTAATTTAATCACATATGCAAAATCTCTTTTTTCACATAAGGTAACATATTCACAGGTTCCGGGGATTTGGCTGTGGACATCTTTGCTGGTGTGTGTGTGGGCGGGGAGGGGGGGGTGTCATTATTCAGGCTACCACAGAGGTAAAATGACTAGTCCAAGATCACACAGTAGTGAGTGGCAGAGCTGGGATTCTAACTCAGGTCTTTCTGGCCCCAAAGCCCATGCTCTTAACCTCCACTCCACACTAGACTTATCACACTGAGGGTTTAGTTTGTTTTTTTTTTTTTTGGTTCAAGTGCACTGTCGTTGTTGGGCCCCGGTCCCATTCCGTCCCCCACCAGGCCTCCACAGGCTCACACATAAATGCATCTGACTCCCATCCCAATCCTCAGCTTAACCGGGAGGGCTCCATCTCTGTACCTCATCAGTGTTTGTTGAGTGAATATGTGAGTGAGTGAACTGATGATAGACTGCCGTCTTCAGCTTCTCACACTCACTCCCCTTGCTCCTGCCCCTGGCTTGGATGCTCTCCTAACTTTTGAAGTCACCAAGAAGGGTTGACTCTGGGCCCAAGGACCCCTGCCCTCCCAGTGCATGCTGGTCTCCTTCAAGTCACCCAAACCCTGAAGAGGGGCTGGCCCTCCCTGAGCAGAGAAGGCACCAGGGGTGAGGGCGGGGCACATTGTCAGGAGCTCAGAGGCCAGTGCTACGGGGACCGAGGACCAAACAATGGCAGCTGCTTCAGTGGCCCCCCTAGACTCAAAATATCCCTTTCTGGGTACACAGCCTGGTCCCTGCATACCCTCTCCTGTCCTGCCCTGTCCCTCTGTTTGTTTTCTGATCTCTGTTTTTCTAAAAAGCACCTCTGCCCTGCCAGAGTGTCTCCACCCACATGCCCAGGTCTGCAGCAGCATTAGCTACTTGAAAACCCAATTACATTTCCATTACTCTAGTCCTAGCCAGACAGAGGTTACTGTAAGTCACATGGGAATTGGGAGGGAGCAGGAGGTGGCACCTGGAGCCAGGGCCCAGGCTGAAACTTGAAGATGGATGTGACAGGGACCTGTGGCCCTGAGTCTCAGGATTAGATCAACAAGGCTGGATCGGGCTGGTTCCAGGAAACAGGTTGTGTGGCACCAGCTGACAGACAGCAAGGCTTTGGGATGGCCCTCCCTGGACAGAGGAGGCGCCAGAATTGAGGGCCCAGCCTGGGGATGGAGGGCATGAGGTCCCTTGGTCCGTCTCCTGGGCAGAGCACTTTGCCAGGAGCTTCCTGAGGCCAGTTATGTGGGGCCCAAGAACCAAACAACAGTAGCTGCCTCAGTGGGTCTTCCAGAGCATCACTGCCCCCCTGGGGCCTCCAGGGTTTCCTCTGGGCATACACCTGGGGCCCCTCTCTTGTGCCCACCCAGTTCGCACATGCTCATGGTGGAGAGAAGTCTAGGCCAAATGACTGGCCTCTCCCGCCCTTAGGCCGTGGCTAGGGGATGCAGACTCAGGACCAGAGGGTTCTGGGAGCCTGGAGCTCCTGCCTGGCCAGGGTCTGATAGAGGAGAAAGAGAGATCTGCCTTGGGGTGGAACGAGTCACTCGTGATCCCTTGTTCTGATGAACAGCTATCTCTGGGGTACCAAGAGGATAAAGAGGGGATTTAGCAATTGGGAATCCCTCTTAAGGGGAGATGGGACTGGCTTTGAGAGTTGGATGTTATAGGTGTGGGGGAATTCTCAGCTATGATGCCCTACACAGACACAGACCCCAGTGTATAACGATCTGGGGGGACTAGAGGAGCCCCTTGCCCCGTTCCAACCCAGAGCATCCCGAAGGCCCTGGATTATGGAGTTCTGGGCTCTGGGCTGGGTTCTACACCAGGCTGTGGGCTTGCTGAGCTTGGCTGGTGCCCTCTGCCCACGCAGAGACACAGGGTCTGTACCTTTCACATCACCTCCTTATTTGCTGCAGCTGACATCTGCATGACCCTGCACAATCTGCCTCCCATCCCCCCTGGGCTGCAGCCCCCTCCTCTGCCCCCCCAGAGCAAACACTGGCAGCTCTAGGATGGGGAGGGAGATGATGAGTCATCACCGTGGGGGCAGATGTACCAGGTTCCACACACACACTCGCAGAGCCACAGACACAAAGACATGCCCACACTCACATTCCCACACTCACTGGCAAACACACTGGGAGGCAAGTGCTAGCTGCCCATGCAGACACATACACACAGACACACACACACACACATTCCTCATAGACAAACACCAACATACAGAGACACATCAGGACACATACAGACACATCCTACCCACAGTCACCCCCAGTCATCAACCCAGAGCAAGTCACCTACCCATGGGCACAGTCCAAACACAAAGTCACACATTGGATTCCCCAGACACACATTCACAGCCCTCACTAGAATACAGAGAAACACACACACACATCTGCACAGGTGCACATGCGTGCACACACACACGCACCGGCCAGCCACTCCTCCCTTAACTCACCTCATCCATTCTCCTACCTCTGCCAACCTGGGGCAGGCAGGACAGAGCTGCAGCAACATAGGGACCCATCACCCACTGTAAGGATGCCATACCTGCCCGAGGACAAAGTTCTGCCTTAGGTTTCTTGTCAGGTTTTCCTCCTGGGAGGCAGCACACTTGTTCTGCAGAGGTGAGGGAGGCCACTGGACCCCTCCCCCACCCAGTCCTTCTCCTACCTGGCATATGCCTAACAGCACATTCCCAGCTCCTTTGTGGGAAAGGGCTTTGGCTGCAGTAGGGAAGATGGAGCTTACACCTCAGGCGGGAATCACTTCCCAGGAGGGAAGCAGAGTGAGTCTCAGAGGGTGAGGAAGAGGGTGAGGTCTGAAGTGTTAGGAAGGTCCTATCCTGAGGCAAGGGATGGCCAGGGTGACTGCCTGATGCCCAGGAGGCCACCCTTCACCTACCTGTGATTCCCAGAAGGTTCTCCCTTTGTACCCCCTGCTTCCTCTGCCCTGCCTATCTCCTCCTCTGCCATTACAGCTCCTTTGTGCAGGGCTAACTTCTCATTCTCCACGGCTCCCGAGAAAAACAGATGCACCTGCCTGATGAAGCTTGCCTGATATCCTGGCTGGACCCACAAGCCCTCTGGGCCCCCACTGCTCCTGTGTCCCCTCACAGCTGCCATTATACCACTGATTATGTGCCTGCCTCAAGCAACCGCCCTGGGAGTGTTTGGAGGGTAGGGTGCCGCTGTCTGGTGAGGGAGGCAGGCTGATCTGCAGAGGAGCACAGGCTTGAATCTTAGCTCTGCCTCTGTGGAGTGACCTTGGGCAAGTCACTGAGCCATGGGAATCTAGTGTCCTCCTGTGAAATGGGAACACTAACCACCACTCAAGGGGTTGATACAAAGATTAAATAAGATAATGCCTTAGGTAGACTATATAAACAATATTATTATGGTTCTTGGCCTGACACAGGGTTGGGATGCAGCTTAGAAAATATTTGTTGAGTTAATGAGCCCCGCTCGTTCCCATCCCTACCTCCTGTCCCCGTCTTGGGAGGGGAAAAGTAGATTTGGCAGAAAGAAGGATTGGGGACAGACAGAATCAGGGACTGCAAGTTGGGTGAGCAGGACCTTCCGGCATCGCTGGGAGCTGCTCCAGCATCAGCCAGAGCTCGGCTGGAGGCTGTGACCCACCTGTACCATCATCCTCGTCAGTTAGGTGAGGCAGTGAGGAGAGGAGAGCTGGGATCCACCCTGTGCTGTGGTCCTTCGCGGCGTCGCAGCCCGCCGGCACACAGTAGGTGAGCTGCAGAGTGGACGGCGACATGAATGTCGAATGAAGGCGGATAGCATGAATGAACGGATGGAACGCATGAATGGAGGTGGGTGGGATGGAAGCTTGAAGTGGGAGGCGACCAGAAGCGAGCATCTCTCCCTCCGCCCTCCCAGACTTGGGCTGGGAGACACGCAGCCGAGACTGGCCGGGGCTCCCCTCCCTCCCGCCCTCCCTCGACCGCGGCGCGCAGCCAGCCGGAGCCCGCACCCGCCGGAGCCACAGTCCGCACCCGCCGGAGCGGGACCCGCGCCCAGCCCAGCGGCTCAGCCTGGCAGCGCAGCCCTGGGCGGGGGCTGCCCGAGCCCCTCCCCTGCCCTGGCCCCCCCGGACCCAGACATCGGGACAGGAGGCGAAGTTCTGGGGGCAAGGGCCGGGGGCCAGCAGCCGAGGACGCCGGTGTCCCGGAGCCAACAGGTGCGGGACGCGAGGGGCCCGAGTCCCGGAGTGGGGGTTCCAAAGGACCTGAGGCGGCGGATGGGGGGACCAAGGGTCCCCAGAGGATAACGTTGGCGCTGGGAGGTTGGGTCCCCAGCTGGCGCTAGCCTCTACCAGGCAGGCTCCTGGGAACCCCCAGAGCCCTCCTCTGCTCCGCAACCCCTCGCAGTTCCCACATGCAGGGATGTCCCACTGAGGAAGCAGGTCCGCTGGCGCAGTGGAGGTGGGTATGAAGGAGTCCTGTCTCCCTCCCCCAGAGGTCTCTAGGAACCGGCAACCCTCCCTCACACGCCGGGGGTCGTCCCTGCCCAGTCAGGGAAGGAAGTATCTGAGGGAGGCAGGAGAGAGGGGCGGGGAGCCAGGCCGGATTTATGAATGGAGAGAACGGCCCACGCTCCGGCCCAGCGACCCCTGGCGGCCGCTCGGGCGCATCGAGGCCCCGGGCATTGAAGGGGAACTGGAGGCGGGTTTGAGGGGCTCGGCCGCCGGGCGCGGGACTCTTCCCTCGCTCCTAGAGAGGTCGTCAGAACCGCCCCCCTCCGCCCCCTATCCTGAGAGAAAGAGAGAGAGAGAGAGACTGTGTGTGTGTGTGTGTGTGTGTGTGTGCGTGTGTGTGTGTCAGGGAGAGAAAGAGAGGGGGAGAGAGAATCTCCATGCGAGAGGAGCTGGCAGGTCTGGCGGGCGGGGCCTGGGTCGCTCATGCCTTCCCAGACCTTTTTTCAGCCAAAAATCAGGCCTGTGAACTAACTCAGAGAGAATATTTGCCATAAATCCCCCTTCCAAATCTATGGTTTAGGGTGGCTTCAGACAGACCTGACTTAGTAGCTTTGTGACCTTGAGCAAAGGGTTCAACCTCTCTGAGCTTCTATCTCCTTGTCTGCAAAGTGGGCTCCCTAATAAGGTAACCCGCAACTTCCGCAACTCCTTCAACTTCCGCGAGGTCGCTTCCCATCCCAGGTTCTAGGAGAAGCACTTAGCCTGCATTAGAACTCAGTACTCCTCACCGCGGCCCTGGGAGGTAGGTACAGTTATTACTCCATTTGATAGATGGGAAAACCAAGGCGGAAAGAGGCGAGGTAAGTCACCCAAGGGCAGCATAACTAATGTGTGTGGAATTGGAATGGAACCTGATTCCTCCACTGATCTCAGGCTTACCCTTAACCCACATGAGTACGCGAATTCAGAGGCAAGCTATATACAAGTGCCTGGCACACTCCTTAATGTTCCCTTCCTTCCTTCCTTCAGCAGGTTTGGGGCTGGGATCCCAAAGACCTAGGCGCTGATTCCGGCCCCCTGAGGGGAACCGGCTGAGGCCAGGCGCGGGCTCCCCTCCCACCACAGAGCCCAGGATGTCCCTCCCGCAAGGCGGCTCCTGAGCTCATGGAGCCCTCCGCCACCCCAGGGGCCCAGACAGGGGTCCCCACTGGTAGCGGGGAGCCTTCCTCCGCGCTCCAGGACTACGAAGACGAGTTTCTGCGCTACCTGTGGCGCGATTATCTGTACCCCAAGCAGTACGAGTGGGTCCTCATCGCAGCCTACGTGGCTGTGTTCCTCGTGGCCCTGGTGGGCAACACTCTGGGTAGGTCCTGGTCTAGCCCTGTGGTGCTGCGGGCTTCCCCTAGGGAATGGAGGGGGCCCCGGGCCTCTCCTACCCCCTCTTACCCCTTGCTCCCTGGGGAAGGGGGAGGGTGCTCACTGACGGGACAGAGCTAGAATGGGCGTGGCTCTATCCCTGCCTTAACCTTGTCCCTGGCTCCACCCTGCAGTCTGCCTGGCAGTGTGGAGGAACCACCACATGAGAACTGTCACCAACTACTTCATCGTTAACCTGTCCCTGGCCGATGTGCTGGTGACAGCCATTTGCCTGCCAGCCAGCCTGCTAGTAGACATCACCGAGTCCTGGCTCTTCGGCCATGCCCTCTGCAAGGTCATCCCCTATCTACAGGTGAGCTCTGTCCAGGCGCCCCTCACCACCACCCTGTCACACCGATCGCAACAACCACGGCCTCAGTGACCCTCAGACTTGTCTTTCAGACAGGACATTGTGGCTTAGGACCTCTGCATGTCACCTTCTACTGCCAGAAAGGGGAGGCCCCCAGGCGTGGTCCTGGACGACACAGACACAGCCCCACATATTCACACAGAGATCCTCTTCTGTATACACAGACAAACGCACAGCCATGTGTGGACACATGTACAGTCATGTCCAGGGACACACACACACAGCAGAGGAGGCACAAGCGCACACACACACACATGCACACACACACATGCACACATGCACATGTGTTGGGCAAACTCCCTAATCCCAAGGGAGCAGATATGACGGGGCCTGAAGGAGCCCTGGTAGCACACTCATTAAGCATTCGGACTGCTAATCCACAGGTCAATGGTTCAAACCCACCCAGGTGCTCCAGGGGAGAAAAGACTTGGTAATCTGCACCCCTAACGATTACAGCCTGGGAAACCCTATGGGGCAGTTCTACTCTGTCTTATAGGGTCACTATGAGTTGGAGTCAAGTCGACAGCACACAACAACTGATGGAGACCGTGTCCTCCCCTTCCTCCCCAGCCCTGGCCCTGCCTCTCCCAGTAGTGGGAGTTGGGATACATGGGCAAGACCAGTCCAGATGGGGTTAGTGTGCTGGAGGGAGGGCTGACCAGGGGCTGATATGGCTTCTCAGTTGCATCCCTCAACCCTATCTCTGCACCCCAGAGCGCAGAGTGCACCCCTGGAGTCAATGACCACACCTCTGGCCAAGGCTCATCTCTGCCTCCCAGAGGAGGACTCCTTTCCCTAACCATCTGGGGAAGGGATGACATTCCACGGCAAACAGAAATGCCTCTTGGTTTTCCCCCATTTTGAGGTTTTCCATACAACTGATTAACTCTGTTGACCCTGAGAATAATGAAATACAAGTGAGAGAATTCACCTTGGGCGAGTTACTTAACTTTTCTGGGCCTCAGTTTCCTCATCTGTAACATGGGGGTATTAATAATACCTGCCTTGTAGGGTTGTTGTGAGGACAGTAAGAACAGTACCTGGCACATAGTAAGTTCTATAAATGTAAGTTATTATTATTAATAGTAGGCGAGCACTTACTATGTGCCAAGACTCAAGATGGACATTTTCCATACATGGTTTCATTTAATCTCACAAGAACTCCGCCAGGCATTCCCACTTTCAGATGACGCTCAGAGAAGGTGAATGACTTGCTCAAATTCATAGTTAGTAAATGGTGGAGTTGGGATTTGCACTGTTCCTCCCTGTCCCATATATCTATCTGGCTGTGAATCCCCTCACTCACCACCTCCACGTCTCTGGGTGGCCCCCAAGAAGACTGACATTGTGTCCCCATGGGGCAGGCGGTGTCCGTGTCAGTGGCAGTGCTGACTCTCAGCTTCATTGCCCTGGACCGCTGGTATGCCATCTGCCACCCGCTGTTGTTCAAGAGCACCGCCCGGCGTGCCCGTGGCTCCATCCTGGGCATCTGGGCTGTGTCGCTGGCCATCATGGTGCCCCAGGCCGCCGTCATGGAATGCAGCAGTGTGCTGCCTGAGCTAGCCAACCGCACCCGGCTCTTCTCTGTTTGTGACGAGCACTGGGCAGGTAATGGCGGAAGCGTTGGGAAGGCATCCCTGAAGTAGGTGCTGCCAGGGCATATATCTCTAGAGCTGGCATCTAGCTGGGGACATTGCTAGGGTGGGTACCCCTAGGATGGGTATCTCCCAAGAGGGCACCTTAGACTGGGCATCTACCAGGTGCACCCCAGGGTAAGTGCTTATGATGGACATTCTGGAGCAGGCATCTACCAGGGCTACCTCCAGAGTGGGTGCCTCCTGAGAGAGATCTGCTAGAGGGTCTTCCAGGATGGACATCCCCCGGGTGGGCAATTCCAGAGCCTCTCTCTGCCATGGTGTCTGTATGGGGCCTAGGTGCCCGCAAGGCTTGCTTTGACCCTAGTCAAGAAAGGGTACATTACTAACCAAGTCAGGCTGGGGGCTCCCAGATTGGGCCCAATCTTTGCATCTCTTGGTCTCTGCAGACGACCTCTACCCCAAGATCTACCACAGTTGCTTCTTCATTGTTACCTACCTGGCCCCGCTGGGCCTCATGGCCATGGCCTATTTCCAGATCTTCCGCAAGCTCTGGGGACGCCAGGTGAGACCCAGTCTGGTGTCACCGTCTGGGTGGGGAGGGGATGGTGGGCATTGGCTTAAGGAAGGAGACAGTCTCCTGCCCTCAGAACATACCATCCTGGCTACACCCAGAGAGAGAGGCAAGGTCCAGGGATATGTAGAACTCAAGGCCGAAAGCGCTAGTGCCTGACCAGAAACTGAATAGTAAGTAACATCATTATAATATTAGCAGTTGTTATTTATTGCACCATTCTTACCCAGCTGATCTCGCATCCTCTTAATCTTTTGAAGTACCTATTATTATCTCCATTTACCATATGAGAAAGCTAAGACCCAGAGAGGCAAAGCAACTTCCTAAAATCACTCAGCAAGTAAGTAGAAGATCAGGGATTAAAACCCCGATCTTGGGGATTCCAATGATCAATTTAGTGCCACAACAGTAATAACAACAGCAGCTCCATGTTCCCTGACAAATCAGGCACTTTGCACACAATCACAGCTATCTAGTAAAAGCAGCAACATTACCCTCGTTACAAGTGCTGGGTAAGGGCAACCAACCTGCTAAGCCAATGAGTGGCAGAGACTTTCTGGTTCTGGGGCCTTTTTGCTCCATTACAGACTGTCTCACAGAGATTTGTTTTTTTGGAGGGTGGGAGTTGCTCAGAGGCCCTTGGCACTAGCGGGAGTGAGTCCTGGGCCAGGGCCTGGGCAGCGAGATGATGCAGCCTGAACATGACCACGCTCCGGAGGGAGTGCTCATACTCTGGGAAGCCGCTTACATTCCACAGACAGTACTGACCCATGCCCAGGCCACGCAGGGTGGTGGGTGGTGGAGATACAGACTGGGTCAGACCCAGGCCCTGCCTTTGAGGAATTCCCAGTACAACGGGGCTGTTTCTGGCTGACCAGCCTGGCAGTCCACCAAACACCTGACAATCTGCTCCTCACAGTCCCCGGCCAAGTCGGGCAGAAGTAACTATCCTCAGCTAACAGACAGAGAAACTGAGGTTCAGAAAATGAAAAGTGTGCTGACCAAAGTCACACAGCTCACGAATAACTGAGCTGGCCCTAGACCTCATGTTTCCTGAATGCTTGCTCCATGCCCCTCTTGTAGGTGATTTGGGTGTCCACTGGTGGGAGAGGCTTTGAGGGTATCTGTGGTTGCTCCGGGAGCCCAGAACCTCTCTAGGCTTATAAGCACCGACCTAGGCAGGGACCTGTCCTCTGAGGCCCAGGCCATCTCATGCTGCCCACCTGCTCACCCCATGCCCAGGCTCCCCATAGTCTGGCAGGGGCCACCTCTACCACACCCCTAAAGATGGAGACAGAGATTTAAGGAGGGTGGATGGACAGCTGAGAGGATGTTCAGGCCCCAGATGTGGCCTAGGGCCTTGTCAAGTGTTGCCTCCTATCAGCAGTGTGACCTGGGCAGGTCCCCCACCCTCTGAGCCTCAATTGCCGCATCTGTAACTAAGGGCCAATAATATCTTCCCCTCAGTGTTGAGGCGGTTTCACAAGGAGAATGGAAGTATGTTGTTGACGCTCGAGTCCAGAGTGTCAGTCTTTACCATGAATATTAGGTTCCTTCCTATTGCAAAAGGAGCCCTGGTGGTGCAGTGATTAAAGCGCTCGGCTGCTAACCAAAAGTTCAAACCCACCAGCCGCTCTGCGGAAGAAAGATGTGGCAGTCTGCTTCCATAAAGATTACAGCCTTGGAAACCCTATGGGGCAGTTCTGCTCCGTCCTATAGAGTCGCTAAGAGTCAGAATCGACTCGGACTCCAACAGATTCTTCCTCTTGCAAGAGTTTGTTCCCTTTACCTATTCCCACCCTGCCCCAGGGTTGATTCCGGAGCAGGGCCCAGCAAAAGAGAGACCCTCCCAAAGAGCCCCCCGCCCACTGCTGCTGTCTCTGTCTGCTGGACAGATCCCTGGCACCACCCTGGCCCTGGTGCGGAACTGGAAGAGGCCCTCAGACCAGATGGAGGAGCAGGGCCAGGGCCTGAGTGCAAAGCCCCCGCCCCGGGCACGTGCCTTCCTGGCCGAGGTGAAGCAGATGCGCGCTCGGAGAAAGACAGCCAAGATGCTGATGGTGGTGCTGCTGGTCTTTGCCCTCTGCTACCTGCCCATCAGTGTCCTCAATGTCCTCAAGAGGTGAGAGCACAAAGGGAGTGGTTGGGGCCTCAGGAGAAGTTTGGGGATCAGAGGAAGGAGCTCTCTCTGCTTTGGAGAAAGACCTGGCTCCGCCACTTATCCAGTGTGAGGCCTTGGGGCAGGCCTTTTCTCAGCTCTGAACCTCAAGTCTTCTCATTTGTAAAATGGCAATAAATCCTTGCCTCCTAGGGCACTTGTGAAAATTCACTCATTCATTCAGTCATCAAATTCTGGGGGCTGAGAATATAGTCATGAACAAGACAGAGTCCTTGCCTTCGTGGAGTTTACATTCTAATGGGAGAGAAGGGAAATACATAGAAAAACAAATAAATATATATTATAATGTCAGGCAGTGATAACTTCCATGAAGAAAAATAAAGTCAAGAAAGAGGAGAGAGAGACAGGGGTTGGGTTTTGTTTGGTTTTGGTTTTAGATAACCAGTAAAGACCAGTTGCTATTGAGTCAATTCCAACTCATGGTGACCCCATGTGTGTCAGAGTAGAACTGTGCTCCATAGGGTTTTCAATGGTAGAGTTTTCAGAAGTAGATCATAGGCCTTTCTTCCAATGTGCCTCTCGGTGGACTCGAAACTCCAACCTTTTAGTTAGCAGCTGAGTGCATTTTGCACCATCTAGGGACTCCAATTTTAGATAAGATGGGTTTGTTTGTTTGTTTTTGTTTTTGTTTTTGTTTTTAAAAAAAGTCCTCTCTGAGGAGGTGACATTTGAGCAAAGGCCTGAAGGAAATGAGGGATCAAGTACTGCAGGTATGTGGAGGTACAGTACTCAAGACAAAGGAACAGTAAGTGCAAAGATGCTGAGGCAGGAGTTTGGCATGTTCAGGGAACAGCAGGATTATATGAACAGCAATATTACACATGGCCCCACTGATACTCAGCACAGGGCTGGTCCACGGGAGGAGTCTGCCCCCCTTCTGCTGTACGCTGTGCTCCAGACGCAATGCTCCAGGCTGTCCAGCAGCCCTGAGCCCTCTCTGTGAAGCTCTTTGACATCAGTCATCTTAACGATTTCTGAGGAGGCAGCTGAGGCCCAGAGAGGTGAAGTGACCTATCCAGGGGCACCACAGTGAGGGCCGGGCCCACAGGGTGCCAGGGAAAGAACATGGGTTATTTGACATGAGATGATCTGAGTCTGAGTTTGTGCTTGGCCACTTGCTAGGCACGTTGCTTTACCTCTCTGAGCCTCAGTTTCCTTATCTGAAAAATGGATAATGTCTACACTTCATCAGGTTGCTGTGAGGATGGATGAGAAAGTGGATGGGGAGCCCTGAGGGATCAGAAAGGCAGTGACTGAACAGATGTTCCCTGGTCCCTCTCCCCAGGCCCACCCATGGTCACACTCCGCTCTGTGCCTGGGAACCCAAAACTGTGGTCAAGACCCCAGGAAAGGACCACCTGGTGGATGGAAGTGGGCAGTGGGAACTCTTGTACTTTACGCTCTGCAGCCCGAGCCCTGTGAGCAATCCCCTTCCCTCCCCATCTACCGCATTTCTGATGCTCTTGACCCTGGCTCTAGGGTGTTCGGGCTGTTTCGCCAAGCCAGCGACCGAGAAGCCGTCTATGCCTGCTTCACCTTCTCCCACTGGCTGGTGTATGCCAACAGCGCTGCCAACCCCATCATCTACAACTTCCTCAGTGGTGAGTGGGCTGGGGAGGCAGAGGGCTTGTGGGCACCTGGCAGCCCCCAGGCTAAACAAATCCCCCAGCCTCAATCCAGGGCCCAAATAACGGATGGGGGGAGGCTATACCTGCTCCCGCCTAGGGATCATGACCCTGCTCTGAGAAACCCCGTTCCCAAGGAAGACTTGGCCCCGACCAGGTGCCCTTGTCTGAATGACAGACAGGCCAAATCCCAACAGTGGCCAAAGAAAGCTGACAAGCACCCAGGATTCAGCTTTGCAGATGATATAGACCAGGGATAAGGGAGGGTCACCAGCAGAGGCAGCGCAGGGCCGGGAAAGGGCTTCCCCATGCCCAGCTAGACACACACTGGCGGAGTGGCCAGACTCTTGGGGACTACCCCTGAGTCACCTGCCTCAGCACCAGCCATCTCCCCTCTGCAAGTCCAGGCACCCCTATACTCCCAGGCCTCCTCTCCCCTCTGTCCCATACTACCCCCAACCATCTCAGGGTGGTAAAGCCTCAGCCCCCCAGACTCAGCTCGGCAGAAGTGTGACTCACCAGGCCTCTGACTTTGGGGCACAGACAAGGAATCAGATGAAACCTGCCCCAGCATCAGAGGTCTAGTGAGTCACACTTCTGCTGAGCTGAGTTTTCAAGCCTGCACTGCTGAGTTTGTGTTCAAGCCTGGACACAAACAATCTTTGAGAAAAGGTTAAAAGGCTAACGAAGAAGGGACCAGGGGTTAATATTATAACCCTCAGTGAGGCTCACCAAAAGCTGGCTGGCTGGCTGGTTTCAACTTCTGAGGAGAGAACACGAGAAGGGATGTGCTTTGCAGCAGAGAAAATGTCAGCAGAACTTCCTGCCGTGCGCTCCTTTGTTTTGTCTACTATGTGCTTAGCCCTGTTCTGGGCACAAAAGAGGCTTGCAGGATGATGAAACATATTCAGAGGTTTCAATTCCAGACAAAGTCTGTTTCCCTGGAATGCTGTGGCTGAACAAGATGGTTGTGGCAGTCCCTCCTTCCCCATCCCATCTCCTAAATCCCATCGTTAAGAGCAAGGGATTTAGATTTAGAACCAAGTTCAATGTCTGGCTGGGTGACATTGGGCAAGCCACTGAGCCTCTGCGAGTCTCATCTGTGAAGTCAGGATAAAGGACTCCACTCTCTCAGGGTATTGGATGATTTGGGGGAACAGAGGCTGAGACACCCGTGCAGTGCCTGGCAGTGTGAACGCTGTGAGCAAGGTTGCTGCTGCTGTTTTTGTTATGACAGGTGAGGTAGGGAAAGCCACCTCCACATACAGGCCAAGATGGGCAGAGGTGACTTGAGGCCCCTGAGCCAGACACCATATTTTGGGCCAGGTTCTGAGCCAGAGTGCAGCCAAAGAACCAGATGAAAATTGCATTTCTCTTTGGGAACTTGGCTCTGGGGGCTCTGTTCTCGCTCTCCCTGGCAGTGAGGAGGTCGCCTTGGGGCTCTCTCTGTCTCAGCTTTACCCCACCCCCCTCCACGCCCCGCCCCCTCACAGGCAGCTTGGCTGGAGCTGCGTGGGTGTCCCTGGGCCCAAGGTCCCACTGCCTGCAGTGTCTCCTCATGGCTGTCTTTTGTCTCCCAGGCAAGTTCCGGGAGCAGTTTAAGGCCGCCTTCTCCTGCTGCCTGCCGGGCCTGGGTCCCTGCGGCTCTCTGAAGGCTCCCAGCCCTCAATCCTCTGCCAGCCACAAGTCCTTGTCCTTGCAGAGCCGGTGCTCCGTCTCCAAAGTCTCCGAGCACGTGGTGCTCACCAGCGTCACCACAGTGCTCCCTTGATCAAGGGCTGCCCTGGGGGCTCCGGGAGGGGTGACCTGTTCTCTGCCGGGGTTACTCCTGCAAGGGCAGGCAGCTGTGCTGTGGTAGAGACTGCTGGATGAGTAAGGCCAGACTCCAGTCCTGGTTTTCTGCCTGTGTGACTCTGGGCAGTCACTTCCCATCTCTGAGCTTGCGTCCCTGAAGCAGGACTGATGTGAGGATTACCCACGCTAAAGAAAGTGGAAAGCTCTTTGTAAATCGTAAAGTGTTGCGGACATGGTTATCGTGTATTACTCTCACTTGGCCATGCCTCACAGTATCATCCATCCACATCATCCTTCTAGAATTTGGCCTTCCTCCCAAAGACCCCTCTTCTACCCAATTACAGGCCTTCCCTGGAGTCTGCTGTAAAGGCCCCAGCGGACATTTCTATCTGGCCCAGTGGCTCCCTAAAGCCCAGGGCTGCACTTGGCCAGCTGCTCAGCTGCCTAGGAGCGAATCCAGGCCCAGCGCTTCTCCAGTGGTAGCAGGAGCCCAGCCCCACCCTCACCAGGTGCCAAAGTGCACAAACCGTAGCTGGACCCTATTGGCTTTCTGATGTGACAAAACACTCTCCATGTGGCCATTTGGCATGGAGGCCAGCAACCTGAAGCAACTGTAATTAAAAGCCTAGCACTGAATGTTCCCTTTCCTTGTCATTGCACAAAATCTGTGCTGCTTAGCTTAGGACCAGAAGAAGGTGGGAAGCTAGGGGGAGGGGAGAAGACAAGAAGGCACTGAAAAGCTATTATCTGTGACCACCTCCACCCCCCACCCCCGGATCCCAGTGGACTCATAGCCAGGCCTCAGGGCACATGTGGTGCTGTCTCCTCATGCGCTGCCTACCCTCTGATGCCCAGGGCCTTGATCCCCGACATGTCGGTCTGCTCTCTGGCCTGATGGCCTGCAGATGGTAAGTTGGGGGTGGGGAGGTGGGTAGACAGCAGGGATAACAGACAGATTTACTGTTATCTTCACCTTCTTGAAAGTCAGGGCTTGCATTTATTTTCTATGAACTCAGAGGATAAAAAGAGAAAGCCAAACAGACTTGGCCAGACACGCTCCGTCTGCCACCAGGCTGATTAGAGGGCTGCCGGAGGGCCCGATCCTTGCTGCCAGAGCAGGACAGGGTGCGCAGTCTGAAGTGCTGCTCTGCTCAGAGGAACCAAGACATGTGGCGGGAGCCAGGCTAACCACGTGCACTACCAGTTCTGCTTAAAGTGATTAATGGAGCTGCGGGCTCCCTCAGATCTCACCTGCTATGAAGCGGGGGCCAAAAACACTGTCCTGCCAGGGGGGCACCTTGTTTTCCTGGCACATGTGGGAGGTGTGGTCTGTGTACATCACCCCCCTTGAAATGACACAACAGCCCAGCTCTCCATGGGCTGCCTGCCGTTGTTGCCAGCTGGCATAGGCTGCCCTGCCCATTCCGTACTCTCTCTGGCCTCAGAACCCAAAGCCTTTGTAAAGCCTGTAGTCAGGCTTGCAGGTGCAGTGTGTGGGTGAGGTGTCGGGGCTGACTCCCAAGCTCAGAACCAACTGTACCCGCAAGGGCCAACTCACGTCCTGGGCTCCTCAGGGTGGGAAGCTATGAATGGCATCCTTCTAAAGACAAGTTTTAATAGACAATTGGCTCAATGGGAACAAAGATGCAACAGAAGCTTCTCCCAATGGCTGCAGTTCTACTGTACCCTCTGCTGGCTGAAGCCAGCACCATGGTGGGCCTCAAAAAATTCAGGAGAGGTGACCAGGATGGCAAAGGGAACTGAAATCTTGTTGAAGAGCCTGGGGCTACCCAGCCTAGGGATGGGAGAACTTGGGGGAAATGTGGTAGCAGTCTCCAGACATCTAGAGAGTTCGTGGACAGAAAGAGGTGATGTATATTCTGAGTGGCCAAGGAGAGAAAACCAGAGCCAATGGGTGGTGGTTTCAAGGTGGCAGGATTTACAGTCCACATCAGGAAAAATTTTCTACCAGTCCAGGAGGAAATGGGCTGCCTGGAAAGGCACCGAGTTCTCTGTTGGCAAACAGAGGCTGGACTCACAGGGGCATGGAGGGGATTCCAACTCTGTATGGCGGCTGGCCTCTGGGAGCTGGATTCCATCTCATTCCATCTCATACAGCAGCTCAGAGAAGAGGGCTGAGCTGGCCGAGCCCAACAAACCTGCTGGGCCTCACTGAGCTGCAAAACAGTCACAGCTACTTTGCCCAACCACCCACTGCAGGAACAGGGGCCCTGCTTAGGGCCTCAAGCTCTTATCTTCATCTCAGAAAGCCAAAGGATAATCAGACCATTCCCCATGAGAAGGCCCCCCAGGCAAACTAGAATGTCTGGTGTCTTGGCTTTTGATTGAAATTATGTCAGCTCGCTGTAGACTGGTTATTATGCTGATCTGAAGCTCCAACTAGCAAGTACATATGTCCATGCTTAATAAAAATGGGAGCAAAGGTATAACTTAATAAATGTGGTTTGTCTGGAAGATAAAACGAGGGCTTGAGTTAATAAAAAGAGCATACTGTAAAAAGTTTAGGGTGGCTGCTCATGTGCCTCTAGCCCAGAATGCCAGCCATAAAACCGCTATGATACATCCTGCTTCTGGAGCTGACCTCCAGGCTATATAGAACTGAACCTGGCAGGCCTCTGGCCAACCTGCTGCCCTACACTTCAACTTCACCCTGGCAAATGAGAGCAGACCCACTTAGACCATGGCTCCCCTGAGTGCCCTCTTTCTGCAGGGTTTTGTATACAGCATGTACCTAAATATTCATTCAATAAAAGAATAAATGAGTGACTGAATGGAAGAACGTATGAACCCATAGCTGGGAAGGCATGACGGAAAACGCAGAACTCCAGAGTGTCATTCTTTTATTGAAGCTTACAGTTTCACTAGACTTTTGGCCCCAAATGAAAAAACGGCAAATAAAAAAAAAATAAAAACATTGGCTGTGGGAGGTGGCAACTGTCCCCTGGGGACTAAAGCCAAGCAGAGCATGGCAGGCAAGTGAAAATGCAAGCTGGGAGAGCAGTAGCCTGGCCAAAGATACCCAGGGAGCACACTGTCCAAGTTCCCCAGGCAGGGACAGCCTCCAGGCAGCTAGAAGTTAACACACAGGACTTGTGGGTGTGGGCAGCGGTGGTGGTGAGGTCAAACACACTGGTGCGGTGGGCAAATCTCTCTCATGCTTGGTCAGATTCCAGTTTGGAGAAACTGGGTTCATCTGACAGGACAACATAGGTGAGGGAACACAGGTGCTAAGAGTGTGATGAGCACTTCCCACTGGTGTCAGGGCAGAGAAGCGAAAGCTAGAGGCCTGGACCCTAAACCCACTGCAATGACCGATCTCTCCTGCTCCTGGTACAAGGCTGTGTCACTTAGGTGCTCAGGGCTGTAAGGACATTCGATGTCTAGTCCTCTCCTCATGTCTCACTCCTACCTGTGTGGCCTCAGCCCAGGCCCCACTATTTGATGGCTACGACGCAGGACTCCCAAGCTTCTCTGGGAACAGTGCTGCAGCAGGTAAGGGAAAATCTTTTTCTAGGAAGGGCAGGAAAAGGAGAGAGGCCCACATGCTTCTCCCACTCTCACAAGCCAAGAAAGGTCCCCAATGCACACCACTCTATAGATGGGCGGGGTCACAGCATCCGAGAGGCTGTCATGGTGACGAAGTCTTCGAAGCTGAGCCGAATGTTGCCCTGTACAGCTGTGTCCTTCTCCCTGAAGGCCTCAGTCAGCACCTGCAGCTGGGTGCACACCTGGATGAAGCGGTCCAGCTGCATGGAGGGATTGGCGGAGCGTGGACCGTAGCGGGAGACCAGGAGCTGGGTGAACTGGGGGCTCAGGTTGTAGCCCATTTGGGACAGAGCTGGAGAGGAGGGGCACACAGAGCAGACACACAAAGATCTGCCGTAAGCACCTCCACTACCAGTTCCCCCGGAGCACAGTAGCTCAGGGCCTTCGAGGGGATCAGCACAGAAGCATAAAGAGGACACAAGTCCCAAGGGTCTGTCCAAGATGTCAGGAGCATATCAGGAGCTCTATCTGGGTGCTCTCCTAACCTGGAAGACCCCATCCTTCCTTCTCCAAATCTCCATTATTTCCTGTTCACTCAGGGGCTTGTGGGGTCCCAGGGGTGACACTGATCTCTCCATGCTCACCTCTGACTCATCTGCATTAGAGAGGAAGCCTGTGCCCCTGGCCGCCACGCCTGGGACAGACATCAGAGGCAATGCAGCAGAGTTATGAGGGCCTGCTCTGGAGTCTGTCCCGGGGCAAATCATGTAACCTCGCTATCCCTCTGTCTGATCATCTCTAAAACAGGGATAATACTTACGCTGAAGGGTCTAGTAAAGATTAAATGAGGTGATCACGTAAAGCACTTGGCACAGTGCCTGACACACAATAATCACTCAGTGTGAATTGTTAAATAAAATCATCATCATCTCCCCAGGTGGGGCTGTGGGCAGTTCCGAGGTCACAGCCCAGGCCCGCTTCCCCATCCCTGTACCTGGGATGCTTCCTCTCTGCCTAACTTACCAGCCCAGGTTACCTCTCAGCTCCCCATTTGCTTCGCAGGCCCTTGGCAAGTTACCTACACTAAGCCTCAGTTCTCATCTGTAAAAGGATGATAATAAGGAGTCCTTCATCAAAGGGTGTAGAATAATAAACAGTACTTAGCAGATGAGAAGAATGAATTATATAAACACATGAAAAATGCTTATTACAGAGCCTGGCATACAGCAAGCATTCAATAAACATTAGTTTTGGTCATTGTTATATCACCCTTACCAATATCCATGAAAGGACCTGGCAAGAGTAGGTGATCAGAAAAGATCACCTCCTCTCCCTTCTGCCAGGGGGCAGATATGGTGAGCTCACCTCCCACGCACAGGCCCCCTTAGTCTGACTGAAATCCACAGATAGGGCTAGGTGCAGGGTCCTCTGGGAAGCCCATTCTCCCTCCTAGGTGGCCAAGGCTCCCTGTCAGGTCCTCACAACTCCATCTCCTCACTGGACTGGCCTCAGCCCAGGCTGCAGAATCTAGCCCTACAGACTACAGAATCTAAACCAGAGCTGTGACCTCTGCTCATCTTATTAACTGCAACTTCTTAAAGTGGTCTGTGTCTCGGAGTTGCAAAAGAACCTGCCTTGTAGTAGAGCTGGCACCAGAACCCCATCTTTCTGGGCCCCTATGCAGGGTTCTTTCCATTCTACATGCTAGAAACCAGAGAGGAAAGTGCCACACAAGCCACACACGCTGGTCTCAAAGTGCTCTGGGGTGCCAAGTTACTAACCCTAAGGCTCCCTGCTGGCTGGGACTGTCTCACCTAGCACTTCTGGGAGTCCCATCACCAGGGAGTCCAGCCCTGATTCTGAACTCAAGTGTTTCCTTGCCCGGATCTTGGCTCAATGCCCCAGCCAGGTCACAGAAGTGGCTGGGGATGGGCTTGTGCTGAGGGCAGCATTTTATAGTGCAGCTTGCATATTTGGGAGTAGAGGCTAGAGAAAACCCCCTTGCTTTGTCTTAGGGAGAGTAAAATCTAGCTCTGCCCTGCCCACCATGCCCCTGCCACAGCCCTCACCTTGCTGCAGCTCCGTGTAGCTGATGGAGCCCGAGTGGTCCCGGTCATACTGCTGGAAGAGGTTTTTCCACTGCTGGATGAATTTCCATAGTGCAGAGAAACCATAGACATCGATGCGGCCTGACTTGGTCTTGTCAAACATATCTGAGGGAAAGGTGGGAGAGGAGGGGAAGATGGCTTCGAAACTGAGGGCCGAGGTCCTCAGGCACCACTAAGGCAGCCCTTCTCCCCACATCAAAGCAGGAGACACCCATGGAAGCACAGGCCTTGGGCCCAGATCCCTCTCACCCAAGACCCTCTCACCAAGTGTTGCACCACTCTCCACCTCAGCCACCCTCCAGCCCGACTCCACCCAGAGTTGCATCCAGAATTTTCTCTGCAGGCTTGTTAGGTAAGCACCAAGACCCTGATCCATGCTGGTGCCCTTCCTGCCAACTCCTACCGGAACAGGGAATCTCATATTGCAGAACGGGAAACTGAGTCTGTGTCACAGCAGGCTCTATAGAACTTGAGAACATCTAAGGGATAGAGCTCTCAGCCTAGGGAGTCTCACCTTGAGCACAGCTTCTTCCCTGAAACCGTCCCTAGCCAAAGGCAACTCTTCTGTCAAGAGTAGCTGCCCACCCACCTACTGTCAGGTCTTAGGGGGCTCTGCCCAGTTCAAGCCATGGGAAGGGCTGGGACTCACTTATCATCATGAGGCATGTCTCATCATTGAACGAGGACCAGTTGGAGTTGACCAGAGCCTGCTTCAGCTCCTTGATGGAGATGTAACCACTGTGATCCGAGTCCACTGACTGGAACCAGGAGTAGGCCTCAGGATCCACACTGGGTGGGGCGCCACCTGGAGGAAGGGGCACAAACAGGGGAGCCAGACTTAGGTCTGAGGGCTAATCGAGGCATCTCAGAAGTGCTGGGAAGAGTAGGCCTCGGTGCCTCCTTGGCTACAGGTTTCCCTGCCCACAAAGTTTCACAAATCCACCTACCCCTGCTTCCCATCAAGCCCACATCCTCACCCAGATGGAAGAGAGCCTTCAGGGTAGACTCTTAAGTGTTTGCAGTTGATTTCTTCAGGTGTTTCCTACACTGCTCCAGTCACTTCTCTATTTGATTTTAGGTTTCTAAGGAACAGGAGGAGTCCCTGGATGGCACAAACAGTTAAGCACTTGACTACTAGCCAAAAGGTTGGAGGTTCGAATCTACCCAGAGGTGCCTTGGAAGATAAAGCCTGGTGATTTGCTTCTGAAAGGAAATAGCCTTGAAAACCCTAATAAGCACAGTTCTACTCTGCACACATGGGTTTGCCATGAGTTGGTACCCACTTGACGGCAACTAACAACAACAACACTTGTCCCCCTCCAGCAGCATAAGAATTCCCCAAAAAGGAGAATTTTTTTATCTTCTCCACAGACTGAGGACCCAAAAACTTTTTCTGAGCACCTAACATGCACAGCCCAGAGACAAGTATTTTAAGAGTCACAGCAGTGGGGAACTCTCTGGGGGCGGGAACCTTGTCTGATCCATCCGATTTCTCTGTGCGTAACACAGGGCCTGGCACAGTGGACATTTGACATCTTCTGTGAGGAGCTGCCAGAGTGTGAGGGGCTCCCAAGCTCCACCTTTCTTCCTTCCCCATCATCTCTGATGCACGCCCCCATCTCCAAACCTCCCTGGAGACATCTTTGACACCCTCCTCATCCCAAACATCCAAACAGCTGCCCGATTCTATCAGTTCCACGCACAGGTATCTCTTCCTCCCTATTCCCACCACCCCTGTCCTGGTGCAGACACCTCCCATCTGGACCACTATAACAAATAGAAATCCTCACCAAATCGTCCTTGCAGCTACCCTCTGCCATCCTTCACTTGCTACAAGGGTAAACTTTGTAAAAATCTCTGTTCTCATCAATTGCCCCACCTCTCAACTTAAAACTCTTCAGAGGCTCCCTGCTGCCTATAAAACAGTCTTACATCCTCAGGATTGCATTCGAGAGCCCTCACATGGGGTCCACCCTTGCCTACCTCTCCAGCTCCACCACCCACTCTATTCCCACTAACTAGTCCCCTCAGAACTCTGTCCCAGCCCCAATAGGCATACAGTTGCTTTTACCCATACACACTCTGCACAATCCCACTCCGAGCCTTTGTTCATCTGCTCCCTCGGCCTTATATCCACTTCTGCCTCAACTCTTGGGCTCCATTTCCCGTTCATCCTTCAAGGCCCAAATAAAATGCTGTCGCCTCCATGAAGTCTTCCCCATTCTCTCTGCAGACATGTCTCTTCCCTCTCTCTTTTGAAGCCCACGACCCCCCACCCCCCAGTCTCTCTTATGGCCCTGATCACTGTCCACTGTGTACGTTTTCCAGCCCCTCCCAGGCTAGACGTGGAACAAGTTGTGGGTGGGATCCCCGCCTAACTCATCTCCAGATTCTCAGGACCTAGCACAGAGCTGGGCACAGGAAGGGAAGATGTTCAATCTGTGTGCACTGAGTGTCTGAGCACTGACTCTGGAGTCAGCTTCACGGTTCAAATCCCCCATTTTGTGATCTTGGTTAAGTTACTTAAATTCTCTGTGCCTCAGTGTTCTTATCTGTAAAATGAGGGCAACAGCAGCATCTACTTCGTAAGGTTATTGTAAAGATTAAATGAGTTAATACATGAAAACCCTTAAATCAGCACTCGGCATAACCTAAGCACTATACAACTGTTTATTATTGTTTAGTCATGCTTAAAGTAGCTTTGTATGTACGAAGATGGCAGAAAGGTGTGTTCATTTGGAAAGACGGGCAGGGGTGGGCTGGGGGTAAGGGGAGAAAGTGGTAGATGAAAATGGAAGAACAGAGAAGTCTATCTAGGAAAAAGCCAGAGTTACATGGTACTGGTAAACCTACTGAGTTTACCTATGGGTAACGCTAATGGCCACAAACGGGCCACCCTCCCATAAGGAAGTATGAGAGATGGCTGTGAGCAGTTGTGGCGCACAGAAACACTGGCCATCCCAAATGGTGAGGCCAGAGGAGAAGGATTTGCTTGACCGAGGGGCTAGTCTGACCGCCTTGGAAGGGGAAGTCCAGGCGGGCTGTACCCACCGTCCTAGAACAGCAGCTGTGTCCTGGGGGAGCAAGCACCCACAGCTCTGTGCAGGAGAGTCTCTGTAACATGTGTGGTCTGGTGGTTTGTGTAGAGGTGAACAGCTCAGGATTTGGAATCAAAGCAGAGCTGGATTCAAATCCTGGCTCTGGTCTGTACTAGCTTGTGTGACCTTAAGCAAATTGTTCAATTTTCTGAGTACTGATTTCCCTGTTCCTAAAATGAGCCCACTTTCCTGGGCTGTTGGGATGATTAAATGAGACAACAGCAAAACAAAGTTCTTAGCAAAGAGCTGGTCAGTCAGACACATTTCCACAGAGAAAGGGACATTTCAATTGGGTCTGAAAGGATGATAGGGAATCTAGATGGAGAGAAGGAAAGTGTGTGGCAAAGGCAGAGAGTGTGTTCAGAGTACTCTAAGGCATCTTAGGTTGATGGAGGGGAAAGAAGGATGGCAGGTGAAGAGGCTGGAAATGCCGTTTGGGCTTGAGTGCCTTAGGACCTTCCCTGTGGGCAGTGGGGCGCCTTCAATAGCTTTTAAGTGGGAAGGGGTATAGTCAAGCCTGTCTGCCAGAGCAGTGGTTCTCAAACTTTATATCCTGGATTCAGCAGGTCTGAGTGGTGGCCTCATAGGTAGCTCTGACACAGGTGATACATAAATCACGCTTGAAGAAGGACAGCTCCGGAGTGCCACCAGCTACACTGGAGAGGAGGCAGCGGCAGCCAGGCGGAAGGAAGCACATCACTTCTGGCCTCAGGCCCCTCACAGTCAGGGCTCCTGTTCTCTGCAATGACCTCATGTGGGCTCAGAGACAAGATTTTAAAAAGATGAAGAAATCCACCATGAAGCTGCTGAGCTGAAAGTAAACAGCCTGAAGGTCTGGGCTCTGACAAGATAATGCCACTGGCGCTCAGAACTCCCAAGGTTGAAGCATCTCCCTCAGGAACACCTGCCTGGGGATAGATGCTAAGGCACTAGCTTCCCAGCAGTGCCAGCCCCTGGAGGCTCTGTAGGTGCACAACAGTGGTCCCAAGTTCCCTTGCTGGTGGCTTGGCTTTCTGGGAACAGTCATTCTGTGAAGGGACTGGCTGAAATGAGTTTGAGGGGAAGCAAGGGGCTGGGCACCCGCCTTCTCTGCCCCTCCGTCTGAGACTACTCCAAAATCTTCACTGAGGCTGAAGCCCCCACCCAGGATTCTCTGCTTCTACTGGATCTCCAGCCCCTGTCCCTCCCCTCTCCCATCTAGAACCTCACCTTTAGTATCTCTGCTCTTTATCTTCCCCCATCCCACCTCCTTTCTCCCACCTGCCTCAGCATCTTTAGTAGTAAGGCCCTTGCCACATCTTCTATAACATTAAATGCCAAATACCTATTGGTAAACCTTCTTTGGTGAGAATGCCCCAGAATGGCACTCTCACAGAACATTTTAAACATACAGTTAATAAAAGCTACTGTTTATTAAGTCTTTAGCATGTGTCAGACACTGTGCCCAGTGGTTACCTGCACCTTCTCATTTAATCCTTGTAACAACCTTGAGGTAGTGGCATTGACCCCATTTTACAGTGTGAACACTAAGGCTTGAAGAGGCTTAAAGAAGTGAAGTAATTTGGTCAAGTCAGTAAGTGGCCTTATCTCAAAGGCCCACTAGAGATATCAACAGCTAGACTGTCTCATCCTCCTATATACAGTGCCAGTCTCCCTCACACAGGAATGAGGTTTCTCCCTATGGTGGACTGTACTATTGCCTCCAAGTATTTGCTAACCCCCACTTCCCTGTAAGAGCATTGTACATCCTCTCCTGCTGGTGACATGCAGAGCCCCTCCTCGAGGTGAGTATACACTCCTACCCTATGGATGTCAGGCTTGACCAGGGGAAGTTCTTTGGCCAACAGAATGTAAGTGGACAAGACAGACAGTACTTTAGAGCAGAAGCTTTAAGAGGCATCGTGTATCTTGCTAGCCTTCCTGCTCCTTTCTGCTGCCACAAGAACAGCACGTCTCAAACAGGAGCTGTTCCTTCAGTCTGGGTCCCAGAACCAAAAGACACGTGGAGCAGAACTTCAGTAGTCAATCCACAGCTACTGATGTGTAAACAAGAATACATAAGCGTGAGTGAGAAACAAATGTTTGTTGTTGTAAGTCAAAGGGATTTGGGGTTGCTGATACCACAGCAAAGCTAACTAACAGAGATCTTGTTCTGCTGATTGCAAGCTAAGGTTGGATACCAGAGGCTACAATGCCAGAGACCACGCTGCCTGCACACCCACAGGAAGGGCAAGTGAAGGCCCTGGGTAATTCAGAACCAGGTCAGAGGAACCCAGAGTCTAAGATCCCTACTTACCTGGAGGAGGTCCCTGCCCATAAGGCCCAGGCTGCTGGGCACTGTAGGAGTTTGGAGGTGGCTGACCATAAGGGCTCCCCGGGGCTGCACCACCATAAGGTCCTCCTGGAGTTCCAGAGGTCAGTCCCCCAGGTCCATAGGGTCCTCCACCAGCTGGTGGTCCATAAGGCCCCCCAGGTGCAGGACCCCCATAACCGCCACCAGGGGGTACCCCGCTTCCATACTGCCCTCCACCGTGGGGGGGCCTAGGGTAGTAGCTACCCGGAGGGGCTCCGGGTGCTTGTCCTGCAGCTCCTGGGCAGCCCTGTGGGAAGAGCAAGATTTCAGTCAGAGTGAGGAGGCCAGACACTAACCACATCATGGCACTCTACACCCGTTCTTTTCACTCATCCTGTAGGCAGGGCAATAATACCATCGCTCAGATGGGGAACTTAAGGCTTCTAGAGGAGATATGACTTACCAAGGTCACACTGCCAATAACTTGTAGAGTCAGGGCTGGAATCCTACCCTCCTGATTCCCTTTTTCCAGACCCTAAGGGGCTCCACGAGGGCTAGGATCATGCCTGGTTTGCCAGTTTATCCCCAGCCCACCAGCTGTCAGTGCAAAATGGATGCTCAGTACATACTTATTATTGTATGAGTGAGCAGGCAAATTGATTGAATAGACTTACAAAGGCCTCACCCTGTGGTACCCCAGCTTTAGCTGCTGCAGAACCCACAGCACAAATGTGGTCTCCACCACACAGCCCCTGATCCTCATCAGTATAATCGATGTATCCACAGCATGGACTCACCCAGAGAATGTCTTTTTCCCTACTCTCCCTCGTGGAGCTAAAACACTTCCCCATCCTCACTCACAGCTCTGTGAGGGAGGCAGGGAGAGCCTACCCCTAGGGCAATACAGTACAGTGGTTAAGAAACCAAATGACCCAGTTCAAGTTCAAGTTCTGCCACTTAGTAACTGGACTAATGACTCACCCCCTCTAAGCCTCAGTACCTTCTGCTTGAAGACGGCAATAAAAATAAATATTCCTACCTCCCAGGTTGGTAAGTGAGTGAAGTGAAACCAGTCATGTGAAGCACTTTAACACAGGCCCGGGCAGAGTAAGCACTCAATACACATTACCTATTAATAATAGCCCCTGCTACGGAGGAGCAAACTCAGGCCCAGAAAAGTCACACAGACACTGCATAGGGGGGCTGGCATTTGTGCATCAGAGCATACATGGGGCATTGCCTCTCTGGCTCTCTCCCTGCCAGGCATCCCTGAGGCTCAAAGAGTTCAGCTCCATCTGCCTAAATGCCGGGACAGGGCCTGGCAGAGCACAGCCCCACACATCTGCAGACAAGCTGGGCTCAGAGACAGAGAGCAACCGGGTCTGGCTCTGAGGGCAGTACCATGTAGACATGTTCTGGATCAACCTGTAAGACATACCAGTGGCCTAGCCACTGAGACCCTGGTCTTTCTCTTTTTATTGTGTTTGATAGCTTCTGAAACTGTTAACCCCGAGGCTAAGGCCAAATTCACACTTCATTGAAAGGCGGGTCCAAGGAAGGGAGGCTTCTTGGTGGGGGGGAAGGCAGCAGGGCTTCCACTTCCCATTCAGCATCATGGGAGCTCTTCCTCCCTAGAAGTTGCCATCATTAGTAGCAAGACTCCTTCGCAGACAATAAAGTCACAGACAGATCTTGGTGCAAAACCTGCTTTCAGCAGCTGAATGCATACCTTGGCCTACTGGCTTCATCTCTCTGTTTCCTCACAAGTAAAATATAATAAAATATAATCCCTTTATCATTGGATTGTTCTTCGGATTACAAGACATACATGCAGCAGACTTTTGCTAGTTTAATTTTTAGACAAAGAATTCTTCTGATAAAATAAATAAAACTGATAAAGTTGCTCTGCCAAAGCAAGGGCATCAGGGTAGAATCCAGAGCACTGACTGTGTGGGGCCCCTTCCCTTGCTAGATTCTAAGGGGCTCTGCAAAACCCTCATAGTGACTCAAAAGACAATCTGAAAATCACTGATAAGAAAAGTAGTCCTTACAACAATGTCTGGCATAAAGCAAACAATCAATAAAGCACAGCTGCTATTGTTAGTATTGCTCTAATAATTATCAGGAAAGCCCTGGGTCAGGTAAACTCTACAAGGGTGAGAGAAACATGACCCCAGCCCTGAAGGAGCTCACAGTTAATAGGAGAGGCCTGGAAACACTCTCTAACATCAACGAACAGCATAAGGCAATTGGCATTTAAAATGGACATAAGCCACAGGCTGTGGGGCTACAAAGGAAAGAAAGTGAAATCAGGGAGGGTTTCTGAAAGAAAGTGGCATTTGAGCTGGAACTTGAAGAATGAGCAAGATTCCCAGGGGTTTGGAGGAGGTGTGACAGGAGAGGTACCCAGGAGGCCAGTCACCTAACCTCCTCATTTTACAGATGGGGAAGCTAAGGCCCAGACAAGGGAGCCCAAGTCACACTGCGAGTTAGAGGCAGAGATGGGGTAAGACCCCACGCCCACTCCAACCCCCATGTAATGGCTCCCACTTCCTCCTGCTACAGTGGTCCTTCCTTAAGGGACAGAGCACAGATTCCAGTGGAAGAGGGAAAGGTGGGTGAGGACTCCGCAGAGCACAAGCTGGACACCAAGCCAAGAAGTAGCTGCTTCACTCTAAGTCCTGTGAGCAAGGCTAGAAACTGTACCTGGCCAACAGGCACCCGGGGCACCGCCCTCCCATCTGAGTAACACTCCCAGGTCACCAAAGCAGGTACAGCCAGGCAGGTGTCTGACCTTCCTGCTACTACATTCCAGGGACCTGCTGGATCTGGTGCAGTCTGGCAGCAACTAAACCCTTTCCCTTCTGGCTTGAATCAGGTATACAGTTTACAAAGCACTTTTCACATACACAAGTACCACTTGCCGCATCCTGCCAACAATCCCCTGACAGAGAAGAGGAAGATGTTAGTAGGTCCATTTTTCAGATGAAGGAACCGAGGTGCACGGCTGTTAAATGACTCCATTCAGCAAGCATTTATACAGTGAGAACGTTGTGCTAGGCTCTGTGCTAAGCAAAACTAAATGGGGCCCTGCCCTTGAGGAGTCTACAGATAATTATGATACAACCTGATTAGTACCATCAGAAAAATCTACTCATATTCTATGAAGAAACATGGACTGAGGGATTTTTTTCTGTTTGTTGAATGAATGAATGAGCAATCAAATGAACAAATCATGAAGTGGGTCAAGGAAGGCTTCCTGGAGGAGGTAGCAGTGATACTGGAGCTGGACCTTGAGGCATAGTCATTCCCCAAAATGCAGGCGAGCAGAGGCATCCCAGACAGAGGGAGAAGAAAGCAAAGGCACAGACCAGTGAGTGGGCAGGGAATGCGCTAAAGGGCAGAGGCAAGAAGGTGCAGTGTGGACCCTGAACGACAGGCCCTCTCCACACTCCGCAGCCAAGTACCTCTCCTGCTGCATGTCAGTTAGCTGGTGAGTTATCAGTGTCTTGGTGTAGTGTCTGTCTCTCCATCTCCCCCACCTGACAGTGAGCCCCCCAAATGAAGACACTGGGCCTCATTCATCACAGTACCCCACGGCCAGCACAGTGCCTGGTACCTGCAAGCCTCCATCAATATTTGAACAAATGAACATCACTCTAAAGAGTTTGGGCTTCATGCTGGAGGAAAGAGAGCACCATAGAAGCCAGAGACGTGTTTCCAATAGGGGAGGAACCTAATCAGAACCTTGTTTAGAGAATCAACCAGCACGTGGTGGTGAGAGGCATGAGCTAGCAGGGGAGGTGAGAGCCCAGATGCTGGACAGGCAAGGCTTGAATCAGACAGCAGACATGGAGATAGGGAGAATGGGGCGGATTCTGAAGCTGTTTCAGAGGTAGACTAGACATGACTTGGCAACTTATTAGATTGGGGAAGAGGTGGAGGAGGGAGTGAGGAAAAAGAAGAGTACACAATGACTCAGGTTTCTAGCTTGCACAAGAAGATAAAGGAGAACGAGCCACCAACTAAGCAGAATCCAGGCTGGGGAGGAAGTTTGGGGCCGCCAAGTTGTTAATAAAGGTCTGAACCAGAAATGAAAACCAGAATCCCTGACTCCACATTCCTCTCTCCTGCTCCATGCTGCCAGTCCTTTGGAGAGTTTTCCCAAAAGTATTTCATACTGATAAACACAAGACCGAGGGGAGGGGAGGGCAAGAAGAGTTCACTGTTTTCAAAGCACCACAGAAAAACTATCTCTAGGTCTTTAGCAAGGAGCCCTGGCGGCATAATGGTTAAGCGCTCAGTTGCTAACTGAAAGGTTGGTAGTCTGAACCTACCAAGCAGCACCACACGAGGAAGACCTGGCAATTGCCCCCATAAAGATTACAACCTAGAAAACCCTATGAGGCAGTTCTACTGTCACATGACACCTAACAACAACAACAGGTCTTTAACTGATTAAAAATAAGCTATATTCAATATATTGGTGGGGGGTGGAGTGGGGAAGGAGCCATTAATATATATTGAGATTCTGCTAGGTGCTTCCAGTTCAATTGGCTCTTTTTGGTCCTCCGTCCTGTGAGGTAAGTGCTATTATCCCCATTTTACAGATGAGGAAACTGAGCTTCAGAGAGATTAACAATATGCTAGTGCAATTGGCATAACAATTTACAAAGAAAATGTTCTCCATCCCACTTTGGTAAGTAGCATCTGGGGTCTTAAAAGCTTGTGAGCAGCCATCTAAGATACTCCACTGGTCTCACCCAGTCTGGAACAAGGGAGAACGAGGAAAACCAGACACAAGGGAAAGATTAGCCCAAAGGACTAATGGACCACAAGTACCACAGCCTCCACCAGACTAGTCCAGCACAACTAGATGGTGCCTGGTTACCACTACCAATTGCTCTGATAGGGATCACAATAGAGGATCCCGGGCAGAGCTGGAGAAAAATGCAGAATATAATTCTAACTCACAAAAAAAGACCAGACTTACTGGTCTGACAGAGACTGGAGAAACCCCAAGAGTATGGACTTTGGACACCCTTTTAACTCAGTAATGAAGTCACCTCTGAGGTTCACGCTTCAGCCAAAGATTAAACAGGTCCATAAAACAAAACGAGACTAAAGTAGCACACCAGCCCAAGGGCAAGGACAAGAAGGCAGGAGGGGACAGGAAAGCTGGTAATAGGGAACCCAAGCTCAAGAAGGGGAGAGTGTTGACATGTCGTGGAGTTGGCAACCAATGTCACAAAACAATAAGTGTATTAATAGTTTAGTAATAAACTAGTTTGCTCTGTAAACCTTCATCTAAAGTACAATAATAATAATAACATGGAGGGAGTTGGAGGTCATTATGCTGAGAGAATTTAGACAGTCACAGAAGGACAAATATTGTATAAGACCACTATTATAAGGACTCAAGAAAAGTTTTAAACACAGAAGAAAACATTCTTTGAGGGTGGGGAGGGAGGGGGAGGGTTATTTACTAACTAGATAGTAGATAAGAATTATCTTAAGTGAAGGGAAGGACAGCACACACTACAGGGGAAGTCAGCACAACTGGACTAAACCAAAGCTAAGAAGTTTCCTGAATACAATCAAACACTTTGAGGGACAGAGTAGCAGGGGTAGGGGTCTGGGGACCATGCTTTCAGGGGACATCTAGGTCAACTGGCATAACAAAGCTTATTAAGAAAATGTTCTGCATCCTACTTTGTTGAGTGGCGTCTGGGGTCTTAAAAGCTTGCAAGCGGCCATCTAAGATGCATCAATTGGTCCCAACCACCTGGAGTAAAGGAAAATGAAGAACACCAAAGACACAAGGAAAGTATTAGCCCAAGAGACATAAAGGGCCACATAAATCAGAGACTTCATCAGCCTGAGACCAGAAGAACTAGATGGTGCCCGGCTACTATCAGGGAACACAACAGAGAATCCTGGATGGGGCAGGAGAAAGGTGGGGTGCAGAACTCAAATTCTAGTAAGAAGACCAGACTTAATGGTCTGACTGAGACTGGAGGTACCCCGGAAAACATGGCCCCCGGATTCGCTATCAGCCCAGAACTAAAACAATTTCCGAGGCCAACTCTTCAGACAGGGATTGGACTGGACTGTGGGACATAAAGTGATACTCGTGAGGAGTGTGCCTCTTAGCTCAAGTAGATACAAGAGACTAAATGGGCAGCTTCTGTCCAGAGGTGAGATGGGAAGGCAGAGAGGGTTAGGAGCTGGTTGAATGGACATGAGGAATCCGGTGGAAAGGAAGAATGTGCTGTCACAGTATGGCGAGAGCAATTAGAATCACATAACAATGTATGCATAAATTTTTGTATGGGAAAAAATAATAATGTTCTGGTGATCATGCAGCTAGAGTGGGGCAAGTCGGGCTTCAAAACGGGGCCCGCGTAACTCAGAAGAATCTTATCTTTCTCCCCCGCAGCACTAGACTCAGTTTGAGAGCCACAGTATTGGAAGAGACCTCAAACACCCTACAGTAAACCTCTCAGTTGATGGAATCTCTGTAGGACCACCTGGAATCTCTGTTTACATGCCTGCAAGTGGTGGACAGCTCATGTCCTCCCAGGTAGCCCACTCAGAAAGTTCTGTATTTTCTTTTGGCTCTGAGGTTTCATTCTTCTACCCCCAACACCCCTGTAAAGTTCAGAGGTATCAAAAGTTGGTCCACGCTGAGTCCTAATGGGGAAGGGAGGAGGTTGCATTACACAGAGAAGCTGATGTCACCAGAGCTAGCCTTTTAGCAAGTGCCTGCTGGAGGAGGCAGGAGCCCACACTAATTGGTTAAACAATCTCAAGAGGACAGGAGTGGCTGGAGCATTCACCAGCAGAGCCTCCTAAAACATTTAACAGCCAGAAACCTGCAACCAGTAAACAATGAGCCAAGAACTGTCCTAAGACTTCAATTACCACCTCTACGCTGACACTCCAAAATCTCTCTCCAGCTTCCTATCTCCTGAGCTGCAGACCCACATATCCAACAGCCTCCCAGACATTCCTGTCAAACCTGTTCCACCCTCTCTGTTTCCATCTCAGTGAACGGTACATCCTTCTATCCAGTCACCCAAACCTAAAATCCTCATGTCCCCCTGGGCACCTCCTCTTTCCTCCCCTCCTTCACCTCAATTAGTTTTTACAATTCTACCTCCCAAATGCCTCTCAAAGCCACCCACTTCTCTCCATCCTCACTGGGTCACTGTTCTGTCTAGCCTAGATTATTTCAATAGCTTCAAAACTGGTGTCCCTGCCTCCAGTCTCTCCCGCTTCTATCCTGTCTCCACAGTGCACCACAGTACTAGCTCCAGAGCACAAATGGGACAAAGCCCTTCCGCGGCTCCCTCGCCACTCTTAAGGATGAAGTCCACACTCCCCAGAAAGGCATACAGGCCCTGGGGGATCTGGCCCTCGCTTGCTTGCCTTTCTGGTCTCATTTATTACCCTTTCTCTCTCTTTGCTGTAGCTAAACTGATCTCTTTAAAGTTCCTCCAAAGTACTGGGTTCTCTTAACTTGCTTCCTGGCCTTTGTACATGCTATTCCCCTTTTAGAATACCGCTCCTTTCTTCACCTAGCTAATTCCTTCTGGTGATTCAATTTTGGGCTTAAATGTCGCCTTCTTTAAGAAGACTTCCTGCACCCCTAGACTGAGTTTAGTATCCCTTCAGTGCTTTCCTAGTACCTTACACTTACCCCATTTAATACTTATCACACTGATTCTACAAGGTATCACTCTTCCATTTGAAATGTTTACTATATGACAAACACCATAGCAAGCACTTTACATGGATTATCTCACTTAACCTTTGCAGTAACTCTAAGGTTGGTACTGTTATTACTCCATTTTAAAGGAGAAACCAAGCCTCAGACTTCTGCAAGAAACTTCTGCAAGAAAGTGGCAGAGCTGGGATTCAAGCTAAATCTATCTGGTCTCACAGACCAAGCTTTTAAGCATGGAAATCCACCATGCTGGCTCCCCAACAGGGTCAAAGGTGCTTGGGTTTTATTGTTCCAGCACTCAGTCCACACTAGAGTGCCTCTGGGCTGGAGGCAATGGAAAGTTACAGGACATTTTACTACTGACAATAGGCTGGAATCCTCCAGGACTGTGTACTGTGTTGTATATGAATGGGGGGACAGGGGAGAGTGGAGGACAGGCGCTGACCGAGCCTTTGGGTGCTTTAAAACAACCCACTTCCCTTCTTAGACACTCTGGACCAGGAGCTAGACAGGCAGGCAAGGGTATGGCAGGAAAAAAATATTTTTTTCTTTTTCTATTCCAGACATTCTCTTCATGCTCCTTTTCAATAATGCACCCCAAGCATAAGCCCGGGCAAAATGGCATGATAACAGCAATCACCCCATCAAGAGCTGCCACTACAGCTGAACACATACCATGAATTAGCAATGTGCTAAGTTCCCTGTAGGCTTTATCTCATTTCATCCTCACTTTAGTCATAAAGAAGCCTGGTGGCACAGTGGTTAAGAGCTAGGGCTGCTAACCGAAAGGTCAGCAGTTTGAATCTACCAAGTGCTCCTTGGAAACCCGATGGGGCAGTTCTACTCTGTCCTACAGGGCCACGACGAGTCGGAATCGACTTGACAGCAACAGGTTTGTTTTTTTTGGGTTTTCAGTTGTGTGGTCATTGTGTGTCATCAAGTGGATTCTGACTCCAAATGACCCTATTTGAGAGTAGAACTGCACGATAGGGTTTTCTAGACTGTAATCTTTGTGGGAGCAGATTGGCAGGTCTTTTCTCCTGCACAGCCTCTAGTGGGTTCAAATCACTGACCTTTGGGTTAGCAGCTGAGTGCTTAACCATTGTGCCACCACGGCTATGAACCACTTCTTTTTACTGGCGAGGAAACTGAGGCTCAGAGCCTTTACTTGGTTTGTCCAAGGGTCTAAAACTAGTAAGTAATAGGATGAGAATTCTAACCCAGTTAAGAATTCTGTCTAACTGCAAGCTCAGGCTCTTAATTTCTATATCACTGCTTCTAGGATGCATAAAGATTACCCAAAAAGCTTATTAAAATGCAGATTCCTGGGCCTTCCTTGGCACAGAACAGGCCTGAGGTGGGATTCAAAGGTGTGTTTTTTTTTTAACAAGCACCCAGGGGATTCTGATGCAGAAGATCAATCTCTGAGAAACCATGCACTATGGTAATGCTTTCCCAAACTGTGCTCCACAAGAACATCAGTGTCACAAAAAGTTAACTGGTATAAAAAAGCGGGGGAGGGAATGTTGCATAGTTAAGTAAGTTTGAAAAAAATACTACTATATTTTATCCATCTGGCAGATTTACAATGCACATTAGCAAATTAAGAATTCTGAGATGTCCTGTAGTGAACAGATTTTTTCAGCTGTATTTAACAGCGTACTTCCCAAACTTATTTAATTACAGAATTCTTCCCCTATTAACATTTCACAAGACTTAGCAAATAGAACGCAGCTTGGGAAACACTGCTAGGTTAAACTTCCTCCTAACCCCAGCCATGCTGGCCTCTCTCCTTCCTACCTCTGCTAAGGGTGCAATGAAAGGAGTTCTAGGCTCCAGCCCCGCACTCACCCTCACTTGCTACGTGTGGCCTTGGGCATATCACTTAGCCTCTTTGGACATGTTCCTCAGTTGTAAATTGGGAGTCATAATTCCTGCTAGCATGCCTATAGGGCTTTCATGACTGAGATAGCAGACGTTCAAATGTTAGGTAAACGGTACAGGGCTGCACTCCTTTGCAGGGTTCTTGCTACATCTTTTGTATGTGACGATACTCAGTCACCACTGTCTGTCAGTTTGTCATACTGTTGCATACTGCTATGATGCTGGAAGCTATGCCACCAGTATTTCATACCAACAGGGCCACCCATCGTGGACAGGTTTCAGCGGAGCTTCTAGACTAAGATAGACTAGGAAGAAAGGCATGGCGATCTACTTTCAGAAATTAGTCAATAAAAACCCTATGGATCACAACAGAATACTGTCCCCTATAGTGCTGAAGGAGCACTGATGGTGCAGTGGTTAAGAGCTCGGCTGCTAACCAAAAGGTTAACAGTTTGAATCCACCAACTACTCCTTGGAAACCCTATGGGGGAGTTTTACTGTGTCCTGTAGGGTCGCTATGAGTCGGAATCGACTCAACGGCAGCAGGTCGGGTTATAGTGCTGGAAGATAAGTCCCCTAGGTTAGAAGGCACTACATAACGGCCTCAACAATGGACTCAAACATACCAACGATCGTAAAGATTGTGCAGGCCAAGACTACATTTTGTTATGTTGTACATGGGGTCGCCATGAGTCAGAGCTGACAACATACTCATTTGAGTGCTCTGTAATACCCACTTGTTCTTTTCCCAATATTTCCTGCACGTGTTTTATTTCCTAAATTACTATGTGAACTTGGGCAACTCAAGACCCTTTTCGGGCTTCAGTTTCCTCCTCTGTAAAATGAGGGATTGAATGATATTTGAGGGCCCTCTCAGCACTGGCTTTCTAGGAATCTAGTAAAAATCATAATACTAAAAGGTAACACTACAGTCTTTGTACCAAACACTTTACAAGCATCATTTCATCACTATTCATAACAGCTCTATGAGGTAGACTTTATTATTTGGCCCTATTTTACAGAGGAAGAAACTTCAGCTCAGAAAAGCAAAATAATTTGCCACAGGTCTCAAAGCTATTTAAGTGACAGAGCTAAGATCTGAGTGTACTGTCTGATTCCAAATTGCACTTAACCACCACACTCTACTATCAGCAGAGAATTCTGGCCACAGAATCACCTTCTGGTGGTGTACTTGGCTGGATCAAGTTGGGAAAACAAGCGGGCAAGAGGTTATTTGCAGGCTGCCCCAGGTTCTGATCTCGGCTCTGCTGCTTCACTGCCTGGTGACTTGAGGTAAATTCTGTGCGTTTCTGGGTTTTACTTTTCTTATGTGTGAAACGGAGGTGTTGGACCAAGTACTTAAAACAAGCTCATTTGTGGAGCCTGCTAAAACCAATTTATCCTGAACATTCTGAGCAGTACGTCTGGGGTGTGTCCGGGAACGTATTTTTATCCGACGCCCAATGACAGCGACTGAACCAGTGCTCTACAAGTCCTGGTGACACCGCCCGGTACAACCGCTGGAGCCGTGAAAAGATGTAGGGTCCAGGACTGGCCCAGTCTGGATCTGTGGGATCCAATGCCCCCAAAGCCTTGCGTGCTCCACGTAAGAGTGTGCCCGACGCGACCTCCCGGACGCTCGGGCCTGAGTGACGTGGACAGGCGCAACTGACCGTCCCTTTTCCCTTCTCTGCCCCGCAAGGCTTCGCTGAAGCGAAACTCAGCGCGGGAAGGGCACGGAGAAAGGAGAAGAGAAAGAAGAGCAGGCGGGCTCGGGACGTGGATCCGCAGGCCCTCACACACTCACCTGCCCGTACGGATAGCTGGACATGGCGACTCTGATGTCACACGTCGGCGAGAGGCGGGGCCTCCCGTTCTCCAACCCACCTATCGCATGGGTCTGGGGGCGGGCCCGCTTCTGACTGGATGTCCGCGACTGTCAATCCGCGGGGCAGTCAGTCGGCGGCTGTGACACTATAGGATGAGTCAGAAGCTTCCCCCGAGAGGTCCGAGCAGCTAATGAGAGTGTAGAGGTTTTTGCAGATCTTGGTTGCTGTACTGGCGCGCCTGTTCTTCCTTTCCTAAACTAGAGTAGGCCTCATGGCTGGTCAGGCCTGGGTATTTAGTGAAGTCTGGGTGGGGTGTTGCTGCGGCGGCCATGTTATAATCTGGCAAATGGGACGCCTGATTGTGGCGTAGTTACTGTCGTCACTCCACGTTTCTGCCCGAGTAGGGCCCAGGCGGTTGCCGTGACAACGAGGAACCGACCGAGGCCTCTTAGGAAGGATGGAGGCGAATGGCGGAAGCGTTCTCTAATGTCAAGACACCCCGGTGCCAATCAGTAGCCATGGAGTGGGATACAGACCTGTAGTCTTTGGAGAAGAAAATTTCAAACCATTACACTGGGAGGAAAATTAGATTATCTTGTGACTTTAATAAATGGGGAAACTGAGGTCCAGAGAAGCAGTGATTGGCCCTAGTTCACAGTGGGTTAGTGACAGAGTGTGGCCTAGAACCGGCGTCAGTCGATGCCCGGTTCTCAGCAGGAGTTTTGACTGGCCCCCATGGTAGGTCAAATCCGGTTACTAAGTGACCTCACAGCACCATGTTCTGTGCCTCTTCCAGGAAGCCCTTAACCATAGTTCAGATTCTACACTTGTTTGTGTGCTTATTTGGTTAATTTGAGTTCTCTCATCTGGGCAAGAATTGTGTCTGTTTTTGCTCACCATTATGTCTCCACTCCAGTACCTAGCACAGTGCCTGACACAGTTTTTAATAAATGATTAAATTAGTGTTATGAGGTATTACCCAGTCCAGCCCAACTATCTAATCAGCCAGCCAGCACTGATTATGCTACTTTGCTGTTCAACAGGCTGCAATGACTCTTCATCCATGCATGTAAAATAAGGCCCGTTTCTTTATGCTGGCACTCCAGGCCCTTCACAGTCTGGCCCAAGGTCATCTTTCCAACATTATGTGTTACAGCCTCTATCTGTCTTCTGCTCTGTACCCCATTTGCTTGATCCCACCGTTCGTACTTTTACTTCGGAGTGAGGATCCTGGTTTTACCACTTTTTAACTTTATGGTCTTGGGCAAGTTTCTTAATCTCTCTGAGTCAGTTTCCTCAACTGATAGAAACATAAATATGTAAAGAGATTTGAAAAATAAGGTTACTGATCCTGCTATGTTCAGACCTATGTTCAAATCACTTCTTTCACCTGACCCAGCAGCCCTCCCATCTCCCAGTCCCCTCCTCCACGTAACCCTCCCACATTTCCTTCTGTTCCAGAGTTTGTCACTCTCTTGCCTGTCTCCCTTTGTACTTGGTACCGTCACTGTGCTAGATATCAGCTTGTCTGGTATAAGAATTCTCTTTGATTTTTCCCCCAAATCCCTTTCTCGCCTCATCTCAGAAAATTCACCCAGTTGCTCAGGTCGAATATTTAGGCTCGTTCTTGAGTGCTCTGTTTCGTCTCCCACCCGCCCCCCTCCATTTGCAGTAAAGATACCCACATCTGCCCTGCCCTTCCCTGTTTGCAGTATCACCCTAGTTTAAGAAGCCGTCATCTGTGGCCTGTATCTCTACAATATGCACTATTACCCTAGTTCAAGAAGCCATCATCTGTGGCCTGTACCTCTACAATAGCCTCCTGACCAGTGCCCCTGCTTTCACTCTTGCTCCCCCTCCCACTCTGTTCTTCATAGGGCAGCTAGAGTGATTATCTTAAAATGTTAATCAGATAATGTCATTCCTGGGTTTAAACTTCTCCAGCGGCTTCCTGTTACTCTTAACAATAAAATCTAAACTCATCCACGTGACCTTCACAGCCCTACAAGACCTAATAATAAAATCTAAATTCTTCCTTATGATTTTCATGGCACTACATAAACTAGACTGCCTGCGTCTCCGCTCTCACTTCCTTCTACTGCTGTCCTCGGTTAACTCCAGTCATAGTGCCTGCTCTTTAACCCTGGAACAGAGCAAGCTCATTCTTTGGATTAGCTCTGTCCTCTGTCTGGAATGCTCTTCCCTCAGCTCCTCACTGGCTGGGTCCTCCTTGTCATTCAGGTCTCATTTCAAATATTTCTTCCTTGGGGTGCATTCCTTGATACCTCATCTAAATAGCATACTCATACACACTCCAGTCAGCTATTATATCACTGTGTCTTATTTTTCTATGATGCTTGTCACTCTTTGAATTGTCCTCTTTAAGGTTTACATGTATATTTTAAGGTTTACGTGTATATTGTAGGATATTCCTTTTCTTACTCCTCTATCCCCAGCACCTAGAATAGTGTCTGGCATGAATTCAGTAAATGTTGGTGGTTATTATTATTATCATATGTCATGAATTAAATTACATCCCCCAAAAAATGTGTGTAACAGTTTGGCTGTCGTCCTCCATTTTGTGATTGTAATTTTATGTTAAAGAGGATTAGGGTGGGAATGTAACACCCTTACCCAAGTCACATCCCTGATCCAATGTAGTTTCCCTGGGGTGTGGCCTGCACCACAGAAGCCAGCAGAGAAGGGGAACCTCAGACCACCAAGAAAGCAGTGCCGGGAGCAAAGTGCATCCTTTGGACCCGGGGTCCCTGTGCAGAGAAGCTCCTAGTCCAGGGGAAGATTGATGAGAAGGCCGACAGAGAGAGAAAGCTTTCCCCTGGAACTGATGCCCTGAATTTGGACTTTTAGCCTACTTTACTGTGAAGAAATACATTTCTCTTTGTTAAGCCATCCATCCACTTGTGGTATTTCTGTTACAGCAGCACTAGATGACTAAGACATTATATACTGAGGGTTTATTAAGGTGCCAGACATTGTCCTAAGTACTACGTGTTCAATTTTCACCACAATCCTTTAAGATACAAACTACGACTCATTTAAAATGAGAAGCTGAGGCTGAGAGAAGCTAAGTGACTTCCTTGATATCAAACAGATATAAATGAAGAAATCATAATTTGAACCCAGGCCCATACCCTTTTAACTACTCAGTACTTGGTAGTTGATAAATCATGTTTTTTTTTTTTTACCTTCATAACCCTCTGAACCAAGAGCAGTCCAAAAAAATTTGTGGAATTGAATTGCAAAATCTCTGAAAGGAAGATGTCCTGATGTCTAGGCTGAAATTCAAGGGAACATTTGCTGAGAGAGAGAATAATGACACTTGACCTGCAAACTGGGGTCATGTGACATGCAGTCATTTATTCCACAAATATATGTACTTATTGAGTTCCCACCACTTGCCAGGCTTTGTTCTAGGCGCTGAGGATACAACTCCTATGGTTAGATAGCTGGGCTGGACTGAATAACACCTCATAACACTAATTTATTCATGTACGCCAACCCCTACCCCCCAGCTCCCTCTGCCCAGCAAAGACCTCTTAGGAGAACTTTCTGCTGGAGCTCTGTGTTATCTGTAGGCAGGGGCATGCGAGTCATCTCTCAGGTAGTTAGAGACCAGCCAAAGCCAGTGCTTCCAGGGCTGTGTCTCTGCAGACTCGAAGCAAGCTCAGATTGTGTTTATTTTGGAAAGGGCTAGATGTAAGGGAGACAAGGATCTCCCAAAGACTAAAAAACAATCAACTCGTTTCCAAAGCCTCCACTACCTGAGGCAGACAGAGGTGGGTGGGGAAGTTCCTGTTATTATTTCAGCTTTAGCCAAAGGGGAAAACTTGGATTCCAGCCTTTTTTAGAGCACAGAGCACTTTCCTGGGCTCATAGAAGCCCTGTGGTTGACCCATTAGAGGGGAGGCAGAGCTTGGTAATGGAAGGCTCATCCACCTGAAGATATTGCCTCCCCTGGAGACACATCACCCCCCCTGGCCTCCTGGCTCAGCTTCAAGCTCCAGTGTTGCTTACTAAGAAGGAATACCAACACCCACCAAATTATTATGGAATTAATTCCAGCTAGATCCAATTCCCAAATTTAAATTCCAGTTGGATGTTGTGGATCAGAGGGTGAGACGCAGCTTTCCACAGAACCAACAGAACAATGAGAACAGCAGATTTGGCAATTTGGCCACATTCTCCTTCCATTTTGGGATCATATGGAGAGTCCATTTATACATTCAAAAAAAGACCTACTCTTGCAAGAGGTTAACACACCACATGTGAAGAAAGAGTCTAAATAGAGTCTGTTGAATTCTGACGACAGGGGAAAATATCATGACAAGAAGCCAGATTTAAATTCCAAAAGGCATCAAATTTGAAATTTTTCTCTGCAGAACAAATATGCAGCAGCTTTCCTCCATCTTACAGAGCAGAGGGTCTGTTAAATTAAGGACCCTCCAATCCATTCATCATTCGTCACACTGCTGTCAGTGAGCTCACTATTAGGCAAACCTGACTCAGCACATCTTCACATAAAACCCATAGTGGCTTCCCACCATGTCCGCACTGCTCACGCTTCCAATTCCAATCATACCACATTGTCTGCAGTCCGTCTGCATGCTGGGCTCAATCATCTCTGAACCTTGGCACATGCTGTTCCCTCTGCCTGGATCGATCTCTCTTTCTCTCAGTCTAGACAAGGTTATGTCCCCCAGCTGTGTTCTCCCCTGGGACATGGTACTGTCCCATCATCCTACTTTATCGTAATTACCTGTTTAACTGTCTGCTCTCTCCCGTAGACACTGTGGGGACAGGGACCATATCCATCTTGTTTGCCTCTAAATCCCCAGAGTCTAGTACAGTTCCTGGCATGAAGTGGAAAGAGGAAATGGACTCATCAAGTTAGACTTTGCCAATCTGAATGATCTGTGTGTTGCCTTAAAAGCCTGGAACAGATTATGAATACATAAGAATAACGGGGGGTGGGGGTGGAGGGATAATGAGAAAGCTGCTGAAAAGAATTGGAAGGCAGGCACCCCTCCTTCCTTTCTCTTCAGCTTCCCCAGCTCCCAAACTTATGAGCAAGATCCACGGATTTTTTTGCTGACCATGGCAACAGAAGAGACTATAAAATTCAGCTTTCCATCTGGTTCTTCATGGTCCAAGAAAATACAGCAATTTCAAACTCCAGGGAGACAAGCACTCAAATCATGAAAGCTTAAACCTAGCCTGTCATAGAATCCCCTAAGAGCAGCATGAATTTGACCCAGGAAGAAAACTGGGGAGAGCATCATTTACTCTGTAAGGATTGACTCTCTGGTGGCCCTCCGAGGGGATGAGTTTGATCTTTTCTGATAGTGATTTTCCCCTCTGGCCTTCAAAGCCAACCTGCTCAGTGCAACAGCTGGTCCTTGCTTCCCTTCCTTTCTACTCCCGCCAACGTGCTCCTTATCATGAGGCCCATCATCGGTTAGCATGCTGTAGCCTGGGTTGAAAGTGGAAGCTGGCCTTCCAATGGGAGTGCTTTAACATCTGTCCTCACCCGCTATCCAAAACCTAACTGCTACTTCAGTGCAAAGATGATGTGCTTGCTTTTTAATATTTTATATTAGGACCAGGGTTAACTGAGAATTGCTGGTGAGGGATGAACTAAGAATTGACTCCTTTATCTAAAAACATCAGTGAGACATTCAGGCATGCTCAGGAGTCTGCCTGATTTCATTCCTCTGCCACGGGACACCTTGCTCCTGGCAGGAAAAAAAGAGGGCAAAGGTTCTGAAAAGCCAGCAATAGGCTGGGCTGCTGGTATTTGGGGCCCAACCAGAACAGGGAATTTTCAGAAATGTGCTGAAAATGCCAGCTCTGGAGAGATTTGACAGCTGGTTTGAAGCCTTCAGGCAGTTTGGATAAGCAAATGAAATTTGGGTGCATTTCTGAGCCTGCTCTGTGATCCCTTTGAAGTCTATCCAACTCAAATAATCCTTCCAGAAATCCAGGGCCAGTAAAAAGGCTTTCTTTGGAAGTCCCTCTGGATGTCTGCTGCTTTCTCATAGCCCATCAGGACAAGAGATCTGGAAAGTAGAGAGGGAAGAAGCTTGAGACAGAAAGTTCCTATAATATTCTATTTGTTGTCTTGGTTTTTTCTTCCCAGTCTTTATACAGATGGAAGAGACAGCAGATAGATCACCAAACTCCCAGGGGACTTGGGGGGCCAGGAGCTTAGATCTGATTGTGGCTCTGACCTGTTTGCACTGATGTCACCTTACTGGTTTCTGAAGGTCTAGCCTAAGATGTATAGGAAAAGCACCACACAAGTTAGAGTAACAAATAACAAAAGGTGCCATTTGCAGTCCAGAAAGTTATTGCCTGAAGCTGGAGAGCTGACAACAGGGCCAGGGATTGGTACAGGCAGGAGGTTCCATCTCATTTCCCGGAGAAGCATTCTCTTGTTGCCTCGGCCAGTGGCTGGAACCTATCTTTCCCCCTGTTTGCACAGACTCTCTAATCAAAGAATTACTGGAGCGTCAAGAAGAGACTGTGTGCTTGGAGGTGCTTCTAGGCAGAGTAACACACCTCAGCACTGGGGGTAGAATTCGCCAAGGTGCAACCTGGTTTGGCTTTGGGACACACATGTAAGAAGTCAAGAGGGTCGGCAGGTAGGGTAACAAACATTGGTTTCTCTAGGGAAGCAAATAGGGAGGGGCCTTTCTGAACTAGAAGTGGAGTCCTCAAACCTCCCTTTGGCTCACTTGCGGGGGCTGGGGGTAGGCTGAGTGATGCTCCCGCTCTAACTTGAGAGAAGTGTGCTGTGAAGGACAGGACACTAGGTCCCCAGGACCAAAGAATGAGTCGGAAGCATCTGGAGAGAGAGTTGAGCAGCACCTCACAACTTCATTGACAGACCACAGACAATGAGGGAAATGCCCTTGTTGACCCTGGGACCAAATGACAAAAGGAGAAGGAAGACAGGAGTTGCAGCTGCAGCCCCGGAGAAACTCCCCTGGAAGGGGGATTGCAGATAGTTTTTAGTTCTTTATTGTTAAAAAAATATTAACAGCAATTAAAAAATAAAAACATTCACAACTCATCACCGAGTCCTGGAAGCTCTGGCATTTGTTTTCAATGAAGTCCTTCAGCAAGTGGTGATTTTAGCCAAAAGGCCCCTTCATGTTTTTCATGGGTGGGTACTGCTGCTCCATTGGCATGACCCCAAAGCAGTCGGAGGGGTTACAGTGGCCGGTCTTGCCTGGCTGGCCCACGGGACCTGGGGGCCCAGGGATGCCAGGGATGCCTTGCTGGCCCATCGGTCCAGTTGGGCCTATCTTGCCATACCCTGGAGGACCTTGGGGACCTATGGAGGGAAGAGTCACAGAAGGAAAAACAGGAGACACATATCAGAAGAAATAATGGTCATAATACATACTGCCTTACATTTGATGAATATTTCTCAGGTTACAATGTGTTTTCATGAAAACCTGATCCGAGCTTCACGTTAATTCAACAATAGCAACAATACTACTGTTACTGTTGTTATTAGGTGTCCGAAACACTGCCTGGTCCTGCACTATACTCACAATCATTCCTATATTTGAGCCCATTTTTGCAGCCACTGTGTCAATCCACCCCGTTGAGGGTCTTCCTCTTTTTCACTGATCCTCTACTTTACCAAGCATGATGTCCTTCTCCAGGGACTGGTCCTTCCTGATAACCTGTTCAAAGTATGTGAGATGAAGTCTCGTCATCCTTGCTTCTAAGGAGTATTCTGGCTGTACTTCTTCCAAGACAGATCTGTTCGTTCTTCTGGCAGCCCATGGTATATTCAGTATTCTTCGCCAACACCGTAATTCAAAGGCATTAATTCTTCTTTGATCTTCTTCACTCATTGTCTAGCTTTTACATGAACATGAGGTGACTGAAAATGCCATGGCTTGGGTCAGGTGCACCCTAGTCCTCAAGGTGACATTCTTGCTTTTTAACACTTCAAAGAGGTCTTTTGCAGCAGATTTGCCCAATGCAATAGCTAGTATTATTGATAATGTCTATATGCCAGGCACTGGGATAAGTGCTTTTTTTAATGCATCTTTCACTCAAATTGTCACAACAATTCCCCGAGAAAGGAACTTTCATCCATTCTGTAGATGAAGACACAGGCTCAGAGAGGTCACACATCTGGTAAGTGGTGAAGCGGGTTCTCAGAGCCAGGTCATCAGGCTTTGGCCGTCGTCTTTTAGGTTATACCACCAAGCATGCATCTTAGACAGCCACTCTGAGGGGTTCAGTGACTTCCTCAACGCTACACAGCCAGATTCCAAGCAGGAATTGAACTTGTGTTCTCTGGCCCACACCCTGCCCAGCTCTCTTCCACTGTGTCATGCTAGCACAGCTTAGGACTTGAGGGCAAGGACTGGATCTTCCAATTTTTTCTTTCCCCCAAAGGTCCTAGCAGAATGTCTTGCACACAGCAAAATTACTATCAATGTTGTTGATTGGCCTGTAGTTGTTTGGGGTTCTACACAACTATATTGTAGATACAACATAAAGGGGGGGTTTCTGCTGCTCTGGATTTATTGCCTCAAATGCTGGCTTTTCTTACCTGGGGGGCCGGGGGGACCACTTTCTCCTGAGATGCCAACACCAATGTCTCCCTTTTCACCTTTGGTACCAGGAAATCCTGGGACAAGGGAAATAAAATAAGTTTTATTCCTGGGCAGAAAAATGACATACCCACTTGGATTATCTGAAACACACATACACAAATGCTATATTCACAACAGACTTCAGGTAATCTCATGCCTGCCCAAAGAGCTACGTGTGCCCCTTAGGGAGCCAGAAGGCAGAGGTACCTCTCATTCCTGGCAAACCCTGCCGTCCTTCTCTGCCAATCTGACCAGGGAGCCCAGGAGATCCTGGAGCGCCAGGCCGGCCTGGGGTGCCGTCCTTCCCTGGGGGCCCTGGTCGTCCCGGAGCTGCTACCATCTCCACAGGGAACTGCATCCTGGAGGTGTAGTAAGCCATCCTCTCTGTAAGAAAAGGCAAGAACAGATCACAGCGTTCCCCGAGGGACCCAGAATGACTTAAGATGCCTCAGACAGGCCACCAGCACGGAGCCCAAAGCAGCCTTTCTTCAGAGGGACATCAGGGCAAGGAATATGGGAGCCAATCTCCTCAGTGGTCTCCCGTGTCCTCGCCTCCACACTGCTTCTGACAGTGATCTTTTTGGAGCACAGCTCTGATTACGGCATCTCTCTTCTCAAACACCATTTATTGGTTCACCACCGGCTTCAGGATAAAGTCCAGAATGCCTGCCTAGCATTCAAGGTGCTTCCCAAGCTTGATGTTGAGCCCCTTCAGGACAGGGTCCATGTTATGCCAGTACTGCATCCCCAGCCCCCAGCACATCAAAGTGGGCTCAACAAATGCACAGAATGGTCTTACACGGAGAACACAGGAAAGAAGCTTTAAAAAGCCACCAACCATCCTACAGCTGCTGCTTGTCCCTCTAGTTAGGGCCCACTTCATGCTGCCTCTCGTGACGGTAATTTACCTGTCTGTCTCCTCTGCTTGAGTGGGGACTTAGGGCAGGCAGGAGGGAATCATTTTATCTCTGAACAGAGCAGGTGACAAGGAAGGTTTGAAGTATAATTGCACATATGCCTGCCAACCCCCAGGCTGTAAGTGTTGTTGGGAGTGGGCATTGAGCTTTAAGGAAAAGGAGGCCAGGGCAGGGTGGAGAAGCAGCTGGGAAGGGCAAGCGACACCCACTGCCACCCAGCTGGCTGCCAATTACCATCAAACATTTTAATGATCTCTTGTCTGATGAACCTCTTGATTTCATCGTAATTCACCACGTCTCCCTGAGGAAAGAGAAGAAAACCTGTCTCAATTATATTTCCAAGCCTGGGGCTTTCTACCTGGGAATAGACTTCCTTGGAAATAAAGGATGGGGAGGGGGCCTCATAGGGCCCCCCCTCCTGAAATGGCGCAAAAGATTTTGTATGTAAGTGCATCTTTCTGGGGACAGGGTCTCACAACCCCCCTCCCTGCCCTGCCACTCTCTCACACACAGTTAAGAACCGCCATTATGGGGATCATGCTCTTTCCTGCAGAATGTTAACAGGAGCTTCTGAAATGACCCGTGCTCCACCCCACAGGCCTGTCTGTAGACAGTGCCCATGGCTGCCAGCCTTCCCCCTTACCATGGAGCTGGGCACACCGGGCAATCCAGGGCTCCCCGCAGGCCCCGGAGATCCAGGGTGGCCTCTCTCTCCAGGAGGACCCGGTGGCCCAACAGGCCCCATGGCGCCACTCTTGCCGGTTCCCCCAGGCATTCCAGCTCTCCCCTTCTCTCCTGCCTGGCCCTTCTGTCCTGAAGGCCCCACATCACCCTGCAAGGACAAGAAGTCATAGTCCAGCATCGTCAAGTACTGTCAAGTCTACCTCATGATGTCTCGGCAATCTGTCCTTCCACAGCATCTCCCTCTGACTGGACCACAGCATCCTGATGGGCCACCCTGCCTCATTTCACTCCTACCATTCACCCTCTACATTGCCTCGGGGCAGTCCTTGTAGGAAACAGTTCTCATGGTGTTACTCCCTGCTTAGAAATTCTATGTCTCCCAACTGCCCTCAGGATAATGGCCTAATTCCTTGGTCAGGCATTTAAGACCATTCCTGATGTGGCTCTGAGCATATCTTCTCCAGCTTCAGGCCCCTGTCCTTATGCCTCCAGCCATACCTCACTGGTTATAATTCTCTGACTCTGCCATGATGTCTCAGTCCTCACTGCCTTCATACAAGAGGTTCCCTTGCCTGGGATGTCCTCCCCCACTTCTCTACCACAGCACACCTCCTACTCAGCTGCAACAGTCCTATTCTTACGCAGCCTCCCCTGATTCCCCAGGCTGAGCTGGGTACTCCTCGCCTCTGATCCCACAGTGTTGTCTAGTCCTCTTCTGTCAAACTCGACAGACTCTAGTGTAACTTGGACTGGACAGTAGTGAACACCTATTGGTCAGGGACTTCTATCTGTTTACCCAAGACCAGGACAGACGGCCTGGAATGTAACAAGATCAAGTGGATGCTCTTGGAATGAATAAATTAATGACTCAATGAATCAGTCAATTGATCAATGAGAGAATGAAGTAGAGACTTCCATTCCCCCAGCCACAGCTAAGAAGTCTGGAAGAGCCTCATGTGAGAAGTTTTCAGAGACAAGGCTGCTCCAAGTCCTGCCCACTGGCCTTTCTGTGTTTCCTCTCCAGGGGTAAAGTCATAGCTTGGAGCTAGACTTAATTCATGAGCTTCTCTCTCAAACCCAGGCAATGCCCACTCACCTTTGGACCTGGAGGTCCGTAGAGTCCCTGTTTTCCAGGGGGTCCCTAGAAGAAAGTAGAAGTCAGAGGTCAATGCAAAGTTGAGGGTCAAGTATAGGCACCATCTCTGAGCCATCCTGGGGAGGCAGGTGCAGTGGAAGGACCACCTTCACAGCCTCAGGCCCCCAGGCTGTGTCCAGCTGAGCTGTGACTGTGAGAAAGGATGACAGCCTCCCTCCAACAGAGGGGATGATAGCCTGCAAGGGAGAATGATGTCCCCTGGAAGATGGCCTTGTTTGATCATGTTGGCTGAGTTCCTTGTCACGGATGAAGGGAAGTGAGAAGAAGTCAGAATGAGAGGGTTGATCTGTGACATATTGGGGGGCCTGGAAAGAGCTGGTGCCCAGGAAATGTTTATTTGGAGTTTATCATTATTATAGTTTCTTCCGACCAGGTATATGGTAAAAAAAAAAAAAAAACAGATAAACTGAAAAACAAATCTTGTTCTCATCCTTGCCCCCTAGTTCCCGATTCCTTTCCCTAAGAACAACGAGGATTTCCAGTTTGCTGTATATCTGTCCAGAGATAGTCTGTGCATGCTGAATGGATAAAGAGGGGTCAGGGCAAGGTGGGGAACAAGAAGCAGCACCCTCAAGGGAAAGGGAGAAGCCCAGCACAACAGTACCTCTTTGCCAGCTTCACCATCTATGCCAGGTTCACCCTGTGGAGTGGAGAGAATGGGAGGTGTGATGAACTCCAGCCCACCTTGGGGTCACGTGCCTCACCTTGCCCCCGGGCACGCCCAGCCCCCTGCCGCACAAGGACCCACCGTCCTCCAGTCCTTACCCTGTGAGCACAGCCTGTGGAAACTTAGCCCCCAGCTCTAGCTCCACCTCACACCCCAGCCTGGTGCCAGAGCCCCAATGGATGGCTCCTGGCTGCCCCCAACTGTGAGTTCTATGAGGGAGGAGCAGACTGTGACCACCTGGCTCTGAGACCTGGGCATCTCACATGCCTCCTGGCTCTGCATATAGGTTGTGCTTGCTGAGTGAACGCATGAACTGTAAACAGGATGTCTCTGTCCTCCTGTGAGGTCCCGGAGATCGGCCAGGATGACCTAAGTGTGCTCCCTTTCCCAGGACAGGAGAGGCTGCCCCTTCTGCTGGGGTGCTGGGAAAGAGGATTCTATGACTGCATGGCATGGTAAAGTCATCCTGGGGCACTGGAGGCTCCTGAGCCTCCCAGAAAGGAGGGAGGAGGAGTAGAGGATCTGCCCAGGGCCCTTCGCAGGAATCAGAGTGAGGAGGAGTGGCGTGACTGGGACTTCCGGCAGAAGGGCTGACCGACCACCCCTATACCAGCTGGAGCCATTTATTCCATTCAGGCCACCAGCCCAGGGTCAGGCAAGGACCTCAGTCTTCGTTACCGGTCTCAGAAGACAGTCTGCTTTGGTGAAAGCACCCTGAACTGGGGGCTAGGAGACCTGGGACCCTGCATCAGCTCTCCCAGGAATCTTCCAGCCCTAAGAACTATCAGGTCCACCTGATGTGGTTTACCTGTCAGGAACTTTTGAAAGAGGTAGTATTGCAGAGTGGATACAAGGATACAAGTTCTGGAGTCAAGCAGACTGTGGACGTAGTCAGAGCTCGTCCACTCACTAGCTGTGTGACTCTGAGCAACCTATTTAATCTTGCTGAGCCTCAGTTTCCTCATTTGCAAAATGGGGACACTGAGACCTACTAAATAGGGTTGTTGCACAAATTAAATGACAAAATGCACGTTGAGCACTTAGCTCACTTACATCCAGCACATGGTCAGTGACCAATATATCATAGCTCTTAGTATTAAACATTAGCTGAGACCAGGAGTGCTTTCTGGGAAGCTGAGAAAGCTACAGCAGTAGGCTTCTGGTTCCTGACATTTACAAAAGTTGTCTGTGGTTACCAACAAGCTTCCCTGGGGAAGGGGCAGGGGCAGAACAGGGCCCAAGTCTCCTCTGTCCAATGAGGGATCAGCATAAGGCTGGAGTTGGTCCATCTCAGAGACAGTGATCTTGTGTGCAACTGGCCCAGTGCTGGCTTCAGGGCTTGTCTTTTCTTCCCAATACGATGTGGTCCTCAGCCACAAGCTCCATCCTGCCCTCTTGCCATGCTATTGGCCCCTGACTGCTTCTTCCTCCCTGGAGAGCCCAGATCTGCAGTGCTGAACGCAACTGGCAAAGCCAACTGACTCCTTCCCTGTGGAGCTGTGCCGTAGGATGCAGGGTCTTACCGGTGGGCCAGGGTGTCCAGGTGGGCCAGGCTGGCCCGGAATGCCTGCAAGGCCTCTTTCTCCAGTGGGTCCTCTGTCTCCTTTCATGCCCTAGAGAACATGAAGAGGGATGGTGAAGGGGAAGGAAAGAGGACAAGCAGGCCCCCACATAGCCAGAGGCAGACACCCTATCCTGTGCCAGGGACAATGTCCCCTATCTCCCAGGCCCCACAGGGGGAGGTGGCGCTATCTGAATTTGTGGCAGGGCCCTCGTGTGGTCTCCAGCCCTCTTTGAAGGCCTTCACCACATCCCGCTTGGGGAGATCTTTGGAGGCAGGAGCTGAGGCCAGGGGAGGAGGAGGATGGGACACAGTTCTCACTCTTCCTGCCTCTTGTGAAAGGATCCCACAGGAGACCACGGCAAAACTCCTGGGGCAGAGGGACAAGAGGAGCATGGCACTCACCACTGCTGAGATCCCAGATGGCCCTGGCAGGCCGGGAGGCCCCGGTGGCCCCTAAAGAGAGATGAGTCAATAGGATGGAAAAACACCTCCAGGGAGGCAGAGAGTGGCTGACAGCAGAAACAAGCCCTAAGCTTCAGCAGCTCCATTCTCTTCCCTGAGCCCTTCCTTCCCTTCTGGTCCTGCATTTGAGCTTCTGCCAGAAGGTTCATTCCCAGAGCCCCGGGCTGCAAGGTGCTGAGCACACAGAACCCTCACTCCTCCCACCTCCAGGGACCCGCTGAAGGGGTGATCTGGGAGCCACAGGCAGAGGCCAAGTGCAGACGGAGTTAACCAGGGGGCCTGGTGTCTTCTGAGGACTCCTGCTTTCTAAAGGCAGCCCCACTTCCTTCCCGTTCTGTGGGAGGAGCGAAGACCAGGAGCTGGGTCTGAGTAGTAGTGGAGTAAGGGGCAGGGGCTCAGCACCAACCCCAGTGTCCCCAAGAATCAGCTCTATAGCCTGGCACCAGGCCCTCTCCACTGGCCTCCTACTGCCCCCCTTACACTTGAGAGCAATGAGACTCCTTGTGGTTTGTTAAAACACCCAGGACAGCTCCCTCCCGCCCTACCTGGGCTGGGGCTGTCTGAAATGCCAGCCTCTCCCCATGGTCCACATTCTTGCCTTTAAGCCACAGCTCACAAGTCCCCTCCCTGGTCAGAGGTGACACCTTCTCTGAACCCCAGGGCATTCATCACTCTCTCAGAGCACTTCCCTCCATACTCCCAGAATGAAAGTTCTGGAAGCCATGAACTCTGTTCTACTCCTCTCAAGTCTCCTGGGGTGGAAAATTCCAGCACTGGGACAGCCAGAACAGAGAGAAGGAACCCTACACCATCTCAGCCCCAGCCTCCCATGAGCCTTCAATGAGGACACAGTTCAGAGTGTGTGGCCCTGAATACAACATTCCCTTTCGTCATCTGTAACCTGAGGGGCCAACTCAGGGCCTCTGGACCCTTTGAGATCTGTAAAAATAGTGACAGGGCCCTGAGAGTGTTACTTTTTGGTCATGAACTACTTTTAACATTTCAAAAAGCCTCCTGGAAATGGTAGAGCCAGCCACATGGGGCTGCAATAAGATGCCCGGGTGTTATTCAGCTCAGCACAGTCATACTGATCAAAGGCATCGATTGGCAGTCACCTGTGTTACTGGTGAGTAAAGTAGACAGGAAGTTCTTTATTGCTTAATAAATGTCCTCTCCAACTCACCCTATCTCAGTAAATGACACCACCCACTCAGCCAGTTGCCCAAGCCAAATGCAGGAGTTATCCCTGAGTTCTCTCTTTTTACCATCCCCCCTCCACCCGCCATCCAGGTCATTAGCAAGTCCTCTACCTCTAAATACATCCCGGACCTGTTCACTGCTCCCCGCTCCACTACAACCAAGCATCTGCTGCAGCAAAAGCCTCCTAGGTCATATCCCTGCTTCCAGCTGCGTGACCTCTCCCAAAGTCCTGACCACGCCTTCAGGGCTCCCCACAATCCCCATCACGTCCTTCTCTCTAAGCTCACCTTGCCCAGTCCCACTCCCGCCCTCTTGCACTATCCTCCAGCCACACACTGGTCTTCTTGGGGGTTCTGCAAGCACGCCAGGCTCCTCCCTGCCATAGGCTCTCTGTATCAGATGCTCCTCCGTGTGGAATACTCTCCCTCCAGACTGCTCAGTAGCTGGCTCCTTCTCGTCTTGCCTCAAATCAAATGTCACTTCTCCAGTAAGGGCTTCTCTAAAGTTGCCTCCCAGCCCCTCCCTGTAGTGTCACATCATTGCCTGATGCTTTTTGCGTTAATTTATTGGTTTGTTGTGCCCGCACAAAAGCTCTATGAGGTGGAGGGAACTTGTCTCCCTTGTTTGTGCTGTGGCCCCAGTGCCTGGAATCGTGCCTTGTATGGAGCAGGTGCTCAGGAAATACTTGTCGAGTGACTGAATGCCCCTTGTTGGGTAAGTAAACTCTAATGTGAGCAAAAAATAAGAAAATGGGGAAAAGTCACTGGATTAGTGAGCCCGGAGCCCCTTACAGAACTCCAAAGCCAGCATTGCTCCTGGGGTGGGTTCTTTGACCAGCTTGCCCACCACCATCCCACCCCAGCAGGATCCTAACTCTCAGAGACTAAAACAATTTAAAACAGTTTAACTCACAAGATGGCCTGGGGAGCCGGGTCTTCCCTGGGGTCCCATGGCACCAGGCTCACCCTGCAAGAGCCAAACAAAGAAAGGAATGACACAGACACAGACTTACTTGTGCACACGTGACTGTTAGGCAGGAGAGGGCTAAGCACAGCAGGTGGGAACCCCAAAGGCCAGAGAAGCCAGGTCAGGCCCTGGCCTCCAGAGTCCAGCCTCCCAGGGTTTGAGGGGCTGACCTTGCCCATGAGTATAGCTCTGCTTTTCTAGGTTGGTGACCCAACAGCCTCGAGGGAGGGTCACCCTTAAGAAGAGGAAGAAGGTTCAAGATGTGCAGTGTTGCGTGAAATGCCCCCAGAAGGCCGAGGAGAGAAGGCTCTTACCTCTGCTCCAGGCCGGCCACTGCTGCCAGGGGGACCTGGTTTTCCACAGTCACCCTAGAAGATAGAGGGGCAGCTAGAGCTCATCAGACCTCGACTTGGCACCCTCCACCCCAAGTTGACCCCATACTGGAGGGATCCTGCCATCTGCCCTAGCTCTGGCCAGAGGCCCTTTGATGCCCTTAGGCTAGTAGAGGGAGAAGCCCTGACCCAATATGCCAGGAACCGGTAGCTTCAGGAGGCTTGGATGCTGGGTCAGGTGGCACCTCCACCCAGGCTAGACTGCCAAGTCTGTCTGGGGTCAGGTCTCACAGACAGCAGAGAAAACCTGCTTGGCAGAAGCCACCAGGCCCTTACCTTAGGTCCTGGGAGGCCAGGATGTCCCGTTTTCCCTTTGAAGCCCTGGAAGAAAAAGCAGGGAACTGTCATGCTTTTCTGTCGCTCATCTCAACCAGGGGCTTCTCCCCACTCCTCCCTCCTCAGGTTAAACCAAAATCATAACATGATATCCATGGCGGATCTGCATTTGAGCTGCCCACCCACTCAGGCAGAGTCTGCAACTTCTCAGCCTTTGGGACCACCAAGCTCCCAGCTCCTTCCTACATCTCGACTTACCGGAGGTCCCATGAGTCCAGGGGGGCCAGGGAGACCAGGGTCCCCCTAGGAAAAGAGACCACAGGAATTGAGGTAGGATTCTCGTCCAGCTTGTACCCAACTCATTCGCTACTGCCTTGCCCTTTCTCCAACCCTCCTCCCCCAGCTACCCTGGGATGGAGGGACTGTCATGTGGGGCAGAGGGAAGAGTTCAAGACTGGCTCAGCCTCTGACTGGCTGTGGATGCTGGGTGAATCCTGACCCCATCCTGGGCCTTAGTTTTTCTTCTTTTGGGTACAGAAGGGGTTGAACTTGATGTTCTGCCCTTTGCCATGGCCCCATGCCTTTCAGATTCCACAGCAAAACCAGACCCCACAAGCCAGGGCTTGTTCAAGTCCTTCCATACCTGCAGCCTGATTCTTTCTGACACCCAGCCTAGTTTCTTTGGCTGCCTATATTTCTGGATATAAATTTATTCCCTTCGTGGTCCTGCCTTTGGTGAAGCCAGCACGTCCAACCAGGTTAAGGCTACCAGGAGAAGTGAGAAACCAAGGGGCTCGGGTGCCATCAGGGAGGTAGGGTGTGGTAGGAGGCAGATGGAGGGAAGGTGTGGGTACCCCCTGGCAAAGGGTGGGGGACACCTGAGTTCCCTTCATCAAGGTTCCTTTGACTTTGCTCCTGGAGAAGGAAGGGGGTGCCTGCCCTCCCCAGCTGTCATCTCACCCTCACGCCAGGCTTGCCGTCCTTCCCATCCAGGCCATCCAAGCCGGCAGGGCCCTGGAAGCAGGAAAAAGAATTTCTGCATGCCTGTGTTGGACCCCTAGGAAGTGGGAGGCATAACCCAGCCCCTCAGCTCTCTCCCCTTCTCACCCAACTCCCACCCTTACCAAATACACACATATGCACACACACACACATACTCATATGCCTGCCAGGCCAAGAGGGTCCACATTCACCTGAATCCCAGGAGGTCCTGGTGGCCCAGGGGAACCAGGCATGCCTGATGGGCCTGGAATTCCTTCGCTGCCCTGAAAAACAAACCCCCAACATAGTCAGTAGGGCCTTGCCAGAGGCTCTTGGCCAGAGGGAGGATGTCTGGTGACTACCAGAAGCCAGGACATCTGGCTTCTAACCCCAGTTCTGTCCTGGCCTAACTACGTAGATTCCACATACCCTCCCAAAGGATCTCTCTTCATCTGCAAAGGATCCCCCTTCCTGGCTACTCTGTGGGGAAGGACAGAGCCTATCCAGCCCAGCATCTTCTTCAGGACTGACCCAGGTACTGGCCCAGGGTGCTCAATGACATGTACTGAACTGAAAACACACATTCAATCCATACTGGTCCCAGCAATGTGACAAGCACTATGTGGGCTCTGACGTCCCCTAGAAGAATAAAGGGGGGAGCTGTTCTCCAGGAGTTCAGTCCTGTGAGGGTCCCAGGTCTACCCCAATCAAGGGCAATGTAACAGCCTATGTTGAATAAGGGGCTAGGTTAGGGAGTATCATAGAAGTGTCACCAGATGCTAGACTCTGAAGGATGTCTCAGATTTGGGCAGGTGAAGGAGAAAAGGGCATGCCAGAGGGAACCACAGAGAAAGGATAAAGGCTTGGAAGTAGTAACATGCCTGGCCTAGCCAGGGGGCCTGGGTGAGCCTATGTGAGAGGGTGGAGTGGGAGGGGAGGCTGGGGGAGTTAGAGACTGATTGGAAGGGGCTCTGAACACTGTGCTAAACTTTATTAAGCAGACCAGTGGTTTGAAAACTGTACTTCTCAGATCCCTGGGAGTTCCTGGAGGAGCCTTGAGGGCTGGGGATACAAAGTGAGGGCCCAGAAGGTAGGGCTCTAGGACCCCTACCCTTGCCTTAGCCAGAGTAGCTTCACTTATACCTGTTTTATAGATTGGGCTTTCACTTAAGCCTTTGTGTGAAGACAGGGCTCAGGACTACAAAATAAAGTCTGAAAGTCACTGCTATAGGCACTGGGGAGCCACTGAAGGTTCAAAGCAGAGGAGTGATGAGAGCAGACGTGTTAATTAGATTGTTCACTAGAGAAGGGAGGGGGAAGCAAGCAGGCCAGTGGAGAGGGCTGCTGCAGTCCCTCAGGGGGGAGAAGGTGGCTTCCCTTGAGCAATGGCTATGGAGTGGTTGAGGGGAAGAGAAGAGAGTAGAGACCCAGCAAAGGGGAAAAAGAACTCGGGGTGGGGGCATTGCAGTGCTACCTGTCACCGGGAGGGGTCAGCACAGCCCCAGGAAATGTCAGCCCCCACCAGGAGCTAGGGCTGAGAACCACTGGCCAGATGTTTGGGATCCTCCGCACTGACCAGCCTAAGGACAGCAGGTAGCAGTGGGGCACTGAGCCAGCTGGCTTTCTGGGGCCCAGTGAGCTCCAGCAGGGGCTGCCACCCAGGTCCACCATAGAGAAGGGAAGAGGCTGACACCCCCACTGCCTCCACTATGGCCCTGGCTCTGGGGAGGCAGTGAGGGGCCCTGGGGCTCTCCTGGGCTAGGAGGCAAGTCTCAGCTCTGCCGCTGACTGGATGTGCACTGTGGGCTGTCTCTGGCCTCTCTGGGCCTCAGTTTCCTCACCTGTACAATGAGAAGTCAGAGTAGGGTGGTCCTTCTACCTAGCACGTTCTAGCCCTGAAGCACTGTGCAGTGTGTGTTTTAGAGAAAAGAGGGTCTGGCCCCCACCCCCAACCCCCCCTCCCCCGAGGCTGCAGGCCTCCTGCCCATCTCTCTGGACCATGGTCAGAAGTCAGTCTTGGGAGCCTCTTATCCCTCCTCACCCATCACATCTGGGAAGCCAGAGGTTGGGCTGAGATGAGGATGTCAGCCCCAAATCAACGCAGAGCTGTCTCCAAAGTGCACCAAGCCAGACCCAGGGGCAGCCAGTCTGGGGCTCCTCAGACTGCTGCTCCTTCCCACCTTTGTCACCAGATCACAGGCCACCTCCTGCCCTCCCTGGGCGCTTGGGGACACCTGAGCATGGCCACCTTGGAGGTCCACTCCCCTTCCAGGCTGGCTTCCTCCACTGTTGTTAGACTCAGAAGGCAAATACCCAGAGTTCCTCCTGCTGTGGTGCATAGGGGGCTCCCAATTTCCATGGGCTTCCTCTTTCCTTCAACTCCTTGCCCTCCCCCTTGAGGTGAAGCTGGCCCGAGCTGGCCTGTCTGCATTGCATTCTAGTCATCCACCTCTCACTACACCCCTCTGCCTCTTCCCCACCCAACCTCCCTGCTTTTCGCCCTCCCCCAACAGACCGGGACCTCAGCTGCAGAGGCTGGCAAGAATCTTGGGCCCAGCTCCCATCCCTGGGAGCCCACTCGTCTGTCCAGCCCCTGCTGCTGCCCTGCAGTGGGCCCATCCTGAAGGTCTCTTTCCCCAGAGTTAGTCTTTGAATTCCCCAGAGGCCTGAGGCTAGGGGTGGGGCAGGGCTAAAGGGCTCAGATCACTGCACTTTGGCCAGCTTGGGGTCCTGCTTACCTTCTCCGCTTGGGGGCCAGGTAGGCCAGGTTCTCCAGCTTTGCCTGGGAGTCCAGGGGGACCCTATATCAACAGAGGAACAGGAAGGAATGAAAGTGGGCCTGGAAGGGGGAGTTCCCCCTTCTTTCTTCCTCCTGTTTGTGTTGTTAGTTGCCAGGGGGTCGATTCAGACTAACAGCAACCTCATGTGTGCAGAGTATAACTGCTCCATAGGGTTTTCAAGGCTGTGACCTGTCGGAAGCAGATTGCCAGGATTGACTTCTGAGGTGCCTATGGGTGGGTTCGAACCTCCAACTTTTCAACTAGTAGTTGAGAGATTAACCATTTGTGCCACCCAGGGACTCCCGTTTGTGTTAACGCTGTTGCTGATACAATGCATATTGGACTTCTTAGAAACACCACCAAGGAGAACTGGGTCTGGCTCCCTAGCCAGCTGGGTTGAGGCCCATACAGGAGGCCCTGCTCTCTAGGTCCTGGCTCCTGGAATCAGGCCTTGCCACCTAGGCCGTCCTCCCTGTTTCTTCCTTCCCCTCCCCAGGCCCATCCTCGCCCAGCCTGGCCTGGTCAGGCCTGCTCCTCCCCAGCAGGACTGCATCAGACAGGGCAGCCTTTGTGAATCCACTCACCGGCAGGCCTGGAAAGCCTGGCTGGCCTTGAAATCCCTATGGAAAGAAGCAAGCGACAGTTTACTATGCCATCCCCACTCTCCTGTCTGGCTGCCCAGGTGGAAAGAGTGACAGCGTGAGGCAGCCCCAAGTTCCAAGGGCCTGGGCAGGGAGGTAGCCCAGCCCTCCTCTCTGCCCAAGACGGATGGCAGGTAAGACTCTGGGCATGCAATAGGAGGTTACAACTCCAGGATGGGTGGGATGGAGAGGCTTGAACTGGTTACCCCTCCACAGGTACGGTGCCACCAGGGCAGAGGACCCAACCCCTTCCCTGCCTTCCCCAGCCATCTACTGTGGTCAGGACAGCCAACCAGTTCCAGTCACCCACTCACCTGGTCGCCCTTCTCTCCCAACTTGCCTTGGGGTCCTCTCTCTCCTCGGGGACCCTGTTACCGAGAGGACAACCAGCTAGAACCCATTCTTATCTCTCTCAGACTTTAGGGCAGGACCAGAAGACCTGTGTCCACAACTCCCTGTCTCGTCCCTCACTCACCGCTGGGCCTTGGGGACCTGGGATGCCTTCAGATCCTGGGGGGCCCTGGGGACACATAGGAGTAGAATTAGTCACTCTGGCTGGGGGAGTGGGACATGGGGGGATGGAGGAGCAGGGCACAGAGCAGGGGCAGGGGATGTGGCAGAGGCCCCTCTAAGTTGGCAGGATCCCTGCCCTGGTCTGTGCAGGCCTCGCCTCTCTTGCCTGAGCTACTGACCCAATCTTCCAAGGAGTCCCACCACTCCTAGCTCACTCCAATCCAGCCAGCAAACAGCTGCCATCTTCTCTTCCTCGGCACAGCTTTGATTATATCACTGTTTTGCTCAAAAACCTTCTACAGCCCCCTCCGTTAACTGAATGAGCGGCACGCTCTCCACCAAGGCTGGGTTCTGTTGTCTGTCACCAACCGTCCTTTCCTGTTTCGTGCCCGCCTCCCTTTCTTGTCTTCTGCCTTAATCTGCTCAGACTGCACTGTTCCCTGAACTTGCTCTACCCGTCCACACCTCGGAGCCTTTGCACGTGCTGCCCCTTCTATCTGGAGTGTTCCCCCACCATTCCGGGTCTCTTGAGACCTTACCAAATCATCAAGTGGCTCGGGCTGGTCCTGTGTGGTCTCTCCCTCTGGAATTCCCCAGGGCACACAACCACGGGGCTCCTCTCACTCAGTCTCAGCTCAGACTCCACCTCCTCAGATAGGCCTTCCTGACCCTCCATCTAAATAGCACCCTGCCCACAGCCCCAGTCCCTGACTCTCTCGCCTTCCTTCCCTGGACTTCTCCCTCATAATTCACGTGTACTTGTTTATCCATCTGCCACCTGCCTCCCCACCCTGGAATGTGAGCTCCTTGAGGGCAGGGGCTTGCCTGTGTTGTTCACCACAGTGTCTCCAGAACAGAGCCTGGCACCCAGCAGACCCACGAGAAACATTTGTTATTGAATAAATACATGACGGGGTTTGCCGGAAGCCACTGCTGCCTCACTGAAAGGTGAGACCAGTCCAAATCTGGCTGATCCCACATCTGAGATTCGTCACCTCAGACAAACCCAAGTTTGTCACCAGATGGACTTGGGTTCAAGTCCAGGCTCCACTACTAAGTAGCTATGGGACCCTGGGCGAGTCATGTCACTTCATAAGCCTTGGCGTCCTCATGTGATAACAACCCAGCTGCGCACTCAGCATGGGGCCTGGAACACACTACCAGTAAAGTGACCTTCCCAGGGGTGGAGGTTGTGAAGAGCCCTGTCAAGAGTCCAGCCCTGGCTCTCTCGCCCACCTGCCCGCCAGTTGGCTTTTGCAGGTGAGGAGAAGGTTCTCTGCCAGCTGACTCCCGGCCCCAATTCCCCTTGGCAGCTTAGGCTAGCCTGTCTCCATGAAACCTGCTGGGAGTCTCCTCACACCTTCCACCTCCGCAGCAACCAGCCTACGCTGACTGCTTGAGACGCAGCTGGAGCAACTCAGGGGGCAGGGGAAGCAGGGGCCATGGTCTCCTCCTTCACAGGCTGCTGGGAAAATCTCCAGTCTGGTGGTGGAGGCAGCAGGGAGGGGAACGGCTCCCTTTGAAGCCCTTCCTGCCACCCCCGTGCTGAGCTGCAACTCACCGATTCTCCCTTCTCTCCCACGGGCCCGGTGTAGCCCCGCTCCCCCTTGATGCCCTGAAAAGCAAGCAGAGAGAGAGAGCAGAATTAGCCCCGCGGCCTGCCCTTCAAGGCAGTAATGCGAGGGGTGGAGACTACAGCTGGCACCTAGGCTAGCACTTAGAGGCAGATGGCACCGAGGAAGCAGTTGGGAAGGAGCGAGGTGGGCTGCCCCAAGCACGCTGTTGTGGTCCCACCTGCCACCACCGTGCCTCAGTGGACGTAGAGGACACCCCCACCCAGCGGGCTCCTGCACAGGGATGGCACCTCTGCACTGTCTCCCCAACTCTGCCAACCCCCCATGAGGAGGCAGACTTTGGTTCTTGACGTATCTGGGCCTCTCGGGGTGCTCTGAGAGTAGCTGAAATAGGCCCCCCAAAGTGGAGTGGTGGGGCCAGGCCACGCTACCAAGGGGGCCCACATGTCCACAGGACAGGTGGCCAAGGCAAGGGCAAAAATGCTTGGAAAGCAGGGAGATGGGCTTGGAGGGTACCTGCTCATAAATGCCCAACCCTGGTCCTATCCTGATCACTGCCCCAAGGCTCTGATATCCCCAGGGCCAGGATCCCCTTACTCACTGGCAGTCCTGGGGGGCCCATGGCACCTGGGTAACCAGGCTGCCCTGGAGGACCCTGCAAAGAAAAACCAACATAATGGACCAGCCCCCACCCCCACCCCTACAACAGGTCTGTTCCCACCTCCTTGGGCAAAAGGATGCCACAGCCAGAAAATCGGGAGCTTCCACCCAGCAGGTGACCACCCACCCCAGAACAGCCACTGCGTTGGTCCGTTTCCCTAAGCCCCAGGTTTCTCAGCGGTGACCACCACCAGCAGGCCTGGGGCTGGTAGCAAGCACCAGCCTGACTGGTACCCTGGGAGCTGAGAAGAGAAGGCCAGGGTGTAGGATGAGGACCAGGGAGGAGGGGGTTGGAGGGGGTCGGAGGGGCAAGTGATCACTGCAGGAAGAGGGAAGGATAAAAGCCCCAGGTATGCTGGTGGAGGACAGGTGACATGGAGATTAGCCTCCTCTGATCCTGAAAGAATCAGAGGTGAGGGGCAGAGTGTCAGTAGAAGGAGTCCCTCCCATCTGTCACTCAGTGGCCGCCCTCATGGCCCAATGCCTGTCTCCCAGCGCTCTTCTTCTAGCTCCATTCCCACAGGCCTCTTCTTACCGGTTCTCCCTTTTCTCCTGTCAGGCCCCTGAGGCCTCGCTCTCCTTGAAGACCCTTGGAGAGAAAAATCATGAAAAACTGCAGGGAAGGCAGTCCCCACCCAGCCCCTGACTCCTTCCCCTTATCTGCAGCCCTCTGTTTCCACTCTAGGAAAAATATCGGTTGCTGGTGGCCCATAGGGTCCCCAGCAAGGTGACTGTAGGGGGTGTGCCCCAGAAGTGTGACTGTCAAGGTGTAAGTCCCCATACACGAATGCCTCTCAGGAGCATACTCCCCAGGTGATGTATGCCCCCAAGGTGGGTGACTCTCAGAGGGCACTTCTCAGGCAGGTGACTGTCATTGGCATGTCCTACAATGGTAACTGTCTGGGGTGCACCTATAAGAGGGTGACAGATGTGTGCTTCCCCTGAGCGGCAACTGTCAGGACAGGTGCCCCCAGAGTGATGTTCCCCAACAAAATGTATCACCAGATACCCGACACTTACCTGTCCAAGCCACCCCAAAACCAAAACACATCTTTGAGGAATGAAAGGAGAGACATGGGAGGGCTCCTCCCAGAGCGGTCCCTGCCACTTTGTAGGGGAGAGATCTCGGTCGCCGTCAGAGTCAGGGCTGCTGCCCTCAGCCCCTCACCCAGGCCTCGTCGTTTCACCACGCCATTAGAGCACCATGTCTATTACCCCTTCTCCCATGTGCCCTCAGGAGACGGTGCCCACACCCTTCCACAACACAAGACAGATGGCTAGACGGACAGATGGCCCCTTCACCCAAGCAAGCAGAAACAGACAAGGTCCCGCCAGAGATGAGGATGTGGGGACAGATGGAGCTGTGACAAGGAGGGGCCCTGCTCCCTGAGCCTCCATCACCAGGCCTGGGAGGAGAGGAGCCAGGCCCCAGGAACACGCAACCCGACAAACAGGAGGTTAGTTTCCACGACCCAGGAGGGAGCAACAATGAGGACGCGGGTGATTTAAACACACCTGTGACGACGACAAGGCAGAGCAATTAACGACACCTGGCAGAAGGAGCAGGCCAAGGCGCCGGGACACCCAGAAACCCCACGGGCTGATAGATATCACATCCCCAGCTTTGGAGCAGACTGGGACTGGAGCCAAGGAAAGGAAGAAGCTGAGAGTTTCCTCTAGGATGATGGGAAAGGTGTAGGCATGGCTGCCTTTAAGTCCCTGGGGTGCCTCTGGCCAGCCCTGCCAAGTAGCAGGGCACTGAACCTGTGCCAGCCTGCAATGTGAAGCCCTAAAGCTTTGGCATCTCTGCCGGGCTCTGGGCCAGGTGCCTGGCAGGGCCTCAAGAACTACTTTCAGCAAATCTTCAGTCAACACCAAAGGTGGGAGAAGCGGGAGGCAAAAGTGAGAAGGGGAGGAATAAAGGGGCCCCAAGAGGCACCGGCTTAAAATAAGATGGTAAGGTAGCTCGGGGGACTTAAGAGGAATGATGTGAGATTGTGGACTGGGGGAGAAAAGGGAAACCGAAGAGGGTAAAAGAGAGAAGATGAGAGGAAGAAAGCAGGAGAAGAGAGAGAGGAGGAAACAGAGAAGTCAGAGACTGGGAGAATGTCCAAGCTGCTGGGGCCTCAGGGAGCCTGTGTCGTTAGCTACCATGCCTGAAGGGGGACAAGGGTACACATGGAGGAGGGAGGCAGGGGCACAATAGGATGGAGACACGCAAAAGCCACAGAGACCTGGCTGGCGGGGGAAGGGAAGGAGCGCTAGGTTCTTACAGGCAATCCGGGGGAGCCAACGGCACCAGGAAAACCTGGGAGGCCCTGGTGGGAGAAACAGGCAGGTCACATCTCACAAGCACAGTAACCTGGGCGGTCTGGAGCTGGGGGTCATGGGGAGAGGAGGTCGTGGGAATATTTTCAACGCTGCTGGAAAAGATACTGGTTGATAGCTTGGCCTAGAAGACCTCTGCTCCTCCCCTTGGCTCCAGGAAGAATGGCTCCGCCAGCAGAGATGGAAAACACGCTTAGAGTCAGTCAGCCCTTCCCCAGGCTAGTGGAACACCCTCGCTGGAGTGGAAGCCCGTTTCTTTCTGTCCATCATGTCTGTCACCTGACCGCCATAAAAATGGCTCTAAGACAGCTCGCACCAGCCATTTTCTACAAAGAAGGCATTTTCAGCTCTTCCAATCTTTCCTAGTCATGTCCATTTTCCTGCCATATCAGCACCACAGAGCACTCCAGGGTAGATGCCCCTGGCCTGATGTTCCTGGTCTGGCCTTTGTAGACTTGTCCTAGAGCTGACCCTCCAAAGCAACAGAGAGCAGGTCAGTCTAAGCCCCTGGCCCCTGTAGGGACTGGTGTTATGGGGGGCATGAAGAGATCTGCTCTAACCTTCACTGTTCACTGCAAAGTCCACGTGCCTCCCTGGCTGCCGAGACCATGGGCCAGATGTCTAAGCCCTCCTGCCAAGGGCAGCCTGGGTCTATTGTGCAAAACACAGTAGGATTGTGGGAAAGCAGGTAAGAAAAGATCTGCCTCTGGGGGCCTCCCCTAAGCAGGACCACTGCTGGGCAGCAGGGCACAACAGACCAGTTCCAGAGGATTCATGGTGGAAGGGAGGAAGTTTCCTCCTTCTGCCTTGCCCAGCTTCCTGGGGACAAGGCAGGAGAATGGTGTCTGGGTGTTATGATCCCTTTGAGAGCTTCACAAGCAGGCCAGGGAACCACAGATACTTACAATAGGGCCTGGAGGACCTGGGGAGCCCCTCATGCCAGGCGGACCCTGCAAAGGAAGCCAAGGGAAATGGGATGAAAAGGCTCAGGTCCCACGGGGCCCCACAGTCTCAGCGGACATTCCTCCCTGCTCCCCCAACCAAAGTCAACAGAGGGCAGCTGACGTCAAAGCAGGACCATGGTGTTGAAATGGCCTTTCATTCAGCCATTCAACAAAACACTTATAGAGCAGCAATTATGTACCAGGTACTGGTCCAAGTGTTGGGGACACAGCTATAAACAAAACAGATAAGAACCCCTTCCTCATGGAGCTTACATTCTAGAGGGAGAGGTGGACAGTAACAAACAGAACAAGAACTGACACATAGTTGGTGCTCAACAGATACCCGTAGAATGTTCCAAGACTGAAGTCAATACACATGTCAGATGGTGATAGTGTGATGCAGGGAAGGGGGACTGGGAGGTCTGGGGTAGTTGTGGAGGGCCTAGTTTTTAAAAGGATCGGCAGGGAAGGCCTCCCTGAGAAGGCAACGTTTGAATAAAGAGCTGAAGAAGGAAAGAATGAGCCACAGAGAAGAGCATCCCAGGCAGAGGAAGCAGCTAGGCTGTGGGGAGGAAGAACAGCGAGGAGGCCAGCACAGCAGATGGGGTCAGAGTGGTAAGACCTTGGTGGCCACTAAAGCACTTCCAAGACAGGCGGGAGCCACTGCTGGAACCAAGCTGAGGTTTGGCAGGAATGAAATGGCTTTCAGGAAACTGACAGCTGTTAAGTGGAGGCAGCAGCCCCTCGGGGTCCTGCCTGGAGAGGGCCTTACCTCTTCCCCTCTCTGGCCTGGCAGTCCTGGAGGACCAGGTAGGCCGGGGCTCCCGACACAGTCTGGGTCTCCTTCGATGTTGTCCCCCTGGAGTGGGGATGGAGATGGTGAGAGTGAGCAGTAGGGCCCCTCCACATGGGGTCTAGGGCAGGGGCAAAGATGTTGTGAAGAGCCTACTCACCCGGGCCTCCTCAGCTCGTGGGCGTTCCCGCTCGATGAAGCACTGTAGAGGGCAGTGAGAGGCATTCTGTCAGGTCAGGGCAGCCAGGGAGCTCATCTGGCAAATGGCTGCCCCCAGCCCAGCCTCCTACCCGGGCGCAGTTGTCGAGGCCTGGCACACCGGGGATGCCCCGGTCTCCCTTCTCCCCTTTCTCCAGGATGGACACTGGTCCCTGGGCACAGTCCCCACAGATGGTCTGACGAGAGAAAGGGGAGGGCCGTGGGCATGGGTCAGAGAAGGCTAGGATGGGCGGGATGGGGGACCCTACTCAGACCCCAGAGCCGGGGACACCCTGCCTGGCAGTCCTCCCCTCCCCACCCACGTTCTCCCTCCCCAGCCCTGCAGCAGCCCTGCACCATCCTCGGGGTACTCAATCCCAACAACTGGCTTTGAGTTTTCTCCAAGAAGAAGTTTGGGTACAGCCAAGCCAAAGCCACTTTCCCAGACACACGTGTGGGAGGAGGCGGAGGGGCCTGCAGAGGGACCATCTGTCCCAGCTGTTCCTGCAACCTGCGCCCACTGTGAGGACAAGCAACGAGGAGCTGGGCTGGAAAGGTTGGCTCCAAACACCAGCTTCTCTGCCCAAGAGACATAGGAAACCGCTGCAGGAGGAGCCCAGCACTTTGCAGATGCTCCCTGGAATGGGGCCCGCCCTCCTTCCCCAGGGTAGACCCCAACTGCTCACAGCGACCCTGGTCAGCTGGGCCAGGACTCCTCTTTTCCAGGGTTTTAACCTTTGGGTCACAGACCCCTCAGAGTTTGATGGAAACAATGGGTCTTCTTCCCGAAAAAATAAAACCAACTAGTATACATTGGCCTACAGTTTCAGAGAAGTCAGGGAGCCTGGAGTCTATCCATGGATGGGCAGGGTGTCCATGGACCCATGGTGGGAACCATTGCTCTAACCTTCACTGTTCACTGCAAAGTCCAATGATAATGGCTGCCATTTACTTGGCACTCATGTGTCAGGCATTGAAATAGGCCCTTGTGCATTATCACATTAAACCCTGCCAACACAGCAAGGCAGGCAATCCTATAAAGATTCTGGGCATGAGAAAGTCGACATTCAAAGAGGTGATGTGACTTGTCAAGGGTGAGTGGGAGCCTGGATTGCCCCTGGTCTGTGAGGCCAAAGCTCACACTCTCTCCAAGAACCCAGGCTCCTTCAGGGCTAAGATGTGAATGCACGTGCTCGCTGGAGGCCCTGGTCAGCAGCCGCGTTGGCGCCATCTGACCTCTTCTCCAGACTGCACTCACTTCCTGTTTGGGGCCTTCTGCTGAGCCCTTGATTTAGAAGCCAACAGCTGAACTGCGCAGGGAGAAATGTCAATTCTGCAGCTGCAGTCAAACAGGGCTTGGGAGAGCCCAGGCTTGGCAGAGCCTAGGGAAGAAGAGCTGGGTTTTTTCGCAATGACCCCACTGTGACCCATCATGTAACTGCTGCCAGGAGGTTAACCCGACCTCAGGCTGCTTCTGGAAACACCTGCTGTTCAGAGCAGGAGCAGGGCAGGCAGTCCCCATAATCTACCCTGACTAGGACCCATTGGGATAGTGGGATGTCCACAGCACTGACTAGCCAGTGCCAGAAGAGTGTGGCCAGGTCAGGAGGGCTCTGGGGACTACAACATGAGAGGGACCCCGAGGATGCTGAGCTGCAACAGAGAGGAGTCCAGGGACATGAGGGTATTTGGAGGAGGCCTGAGGGGTTACTGTGCTCTCATCTCTAGAGGTGAATGATTGAGGAGGAACTATGTGGCCCTTGGTCAGGGAGGGTCCCCAGGGAAATCCCTGCCTAGCTTGGGAGGACAGACCAGGCCACGGCCCTCTCATCTGGCCCTGATGCTGTCTGTAGGTCCTGGCATAGGCCGACTCTCCCACCAGGCCCCAAGTCTGCTTTTCATACCACTAAAATTGCTATTCAAATCCCATCTCTCCCCGTATTCTTTCTGGACTGACCAGAGATGGGCTGAAGCCTTCTTCCAGAACCCCACCCAGTCTCATCATAGAAGAAACCTTCACAGCCCCTACCCTATCCCCCTACGGCTGCATTTGCACCCTCACCCCTCTGCTTTGGAAGCTGCTGAACCCTGTCTGGCCTGACCAGGGTGGTACGGGGGCCCCACTTCTGGCCTGATCTTCTACAGGCCTCGCACCCAGCCGCTGTGGGCCATTTTTAGGGCTGGCTTTTGCTGACAGTGTCCACCACTTGGGTACCTTCGCAGGATCGTTCAGACACTCAGTCAGCAGATATCGAGTGAGGGTCTGTTATGGGCCAGGCTCTGTGCTAGGTCCTCTTAGGTAGAGGCTTGTGAGCTCTCTGTAGGTGCCACACAGCTGAGCACTTACACTGAGAATCCCTGTAGGAGACTCCTCCCTCCCAGTTCCTACCCCCTTCTCTCTCACCCTCTTACCTTAAGGAGTTGCTGTTCAATTGGCAAGGATCCCTGAAAGAGACAGACACCTGGGCTCAGGCAGTTGAGTGGAAGAGGAGAAGGGAGACCTATGGGATCAGGGAGAGCCTTGGGAAGCATCCTGCCATCCTGGCTTCTCTCAGCTTCAGGAGACAGAGAGACAAGGGGACCCCACTGTAGCTAAAGGATCTGCGAGGCAAGCGCAGCCCTGGGAAGGGCAGGGAGGGGGACAGACGGTGAGGCCTGGCCTGTACCTACCAATTCTGCAGCCAGCCCAGGCTGTCCCGGCAAACCGTTGTTTCCAGGCACTCCCTGCAGCCAAAGATAGAGTGAGTGGACTCCTCTCTCTAGCCCACTGGTCACCCTACATCCTTCTCATCATCCCTGCTGCCTTTCCCCCTCAGCCTGCATTGCTGAGAGCCTTGCCAGGCACAAGACGGACATCTGGTCTTAGCCCAAAAGCCTCCAGACCCTTGGAAGGGGGGAAGTCAAGGAGGCCCAGGGGGTGACTCCCAAAACTAGTCCTACAGGGAGTTTTTTCCCCCACAGGTCAGGGGAAGCTCAGAAATTGGGCAGCGGGTCTTCCATATAGTAAGTAACTATTGTTTCTTTGTGTACACAGGGCTTTTCCTGTATGTTGTTATCTCCATCTTCAAATGGAAAAAAAGAACTCAGAGAGGATAAGTAACTTGCCAAAGTTCGCAGGAAGCGCCAAGCACAGAGCTAAGATTCAGAGTGAGGACCAGCGGCTTCCAACCCTTCTCCTAACCACTATTTCAGCCTCATTCTCCAGAACACTTGTGCACACAGCAAGGGTGGATGCTTGGAAGTCACATCCATCGAGCTGCAAAACCTGACTACTTGTATAACATTAGGAGTAGCTGGGTGAAGCAAACAGTTAATGCACTTGGATGCTAACCAAAAGGTTGAAGGTTCTAATCCACCCAGAGGTGCCTCAAAAGAAAGGCCTGGCAATCTACTTCCAAAAGTTCACAGCCATTGAAAACCCTATGGAGTGCAGTTCTACTCTAACACATGTGGGGTCACTGTGAGTCGGAATTGACTCGACAGTAACTGGTGGTGGTGGTGGTATAACATTTGGCAGGTTACTTTAAAAAAATCAGTGCCTCAGTTTCCTGATCTGCCAAACTGGGAATATTTATCCTGGGGCTTAAAGGAGATAATGACTGTAAGAAGCTTAGTACAGAGCCTGGCACCCAGGATGCTCACGTTAAATGTTTGCATGCAGACTCTCTCTTCCCCTTGGAGATTCACAATGGCATTTGCATATTAAATACTACTCTGTAGAGGCAGGGAGTGTGTCACATTTTAAATCCCGTTGCTCGACATGGAGGAGGAACACATTAAATACGCGTGGAGTGAATGCTCCGCTGCTCCCCCTGCTCTGCCTGTAGAAGATTCCTTGGCTTGCTCAGAGATCTGGCCTCCCTTCAAGCCCCAGCTCCCCGCAACAGAACGCATCACCCCCCACCACCACCAGCCCTCTCGATTTCAGGCTGGAAACTCCCAGGCCTGAATCAGCCCTTCAGTCAGCCCCGACCCTGCTGCCCCCTGCACCCCTACGTGCCGTCACCCAGCTTTGCACATTCTGTCCTAAATGAGTTACGAGGTGTAATGTGCTTAGAACAGTGCCTGGCATGGGGAAAGCACCTTGAAAGTATTCCTTATCATTGTTGCTGCTGTTAGCTGCTGTCAAGTGGATTCCCACTCATGGTGACCCCGTGTGTTACCGAGTAGAACTGTAATAGGGTTTTCTTGGCTGTAATCTAATGGAAGCAGATTTCCAGGCCTTTTCTTTGGTGGTACTCCTAAACCAAAAAAAAAACCAAACCCACTGCTGTCAAGTTGATGCTGACTCATAGCAACCCTATAGGGCAGAGTAGAACTGCCCCATAGGGTTTCCAATGAGCAGCTGGTGGATTTGAACTGCCGGCCTTTTCATTAGCAGCTGAACACGTAACCACTGCGTCACCAGGGCTCCATGGTACTCCTAGGTGGATTCAAAACACTAACCTCATTATTCAGCCCCCTGCTCCACTCTCCACTGCCGTTGTGTTAATTCAAACCTCATACTTTGTGTTTCTTTCCTGCCCTCCCAGAACTATATGCCCCACCTGTTCTGTTGTAGAAACAGGGCTTCAAACCAGTCAGAACCCATACAGTCATGGGTGACGAAGTGAAATTGAAACAGACCCAAATTTTTACAATTTGGGTGATCTGCAAGGAGAAAAACTACAGCTTGAAGCCCTGGAATAGGAGACTTGCAAGAGGTGTAGTTAGCCCTTTCTGGAGCCTGATACATGGGACTGGATTACTGGCAGGACTGCGGAGAGCAATCCACATTCAAAGCTGCTCGGTCAGCAGTCATCTTTGAGTGGGACACCACGGTTTCCCACTCTGCCCAAAATCCAACGGACAAGAGATTTGGTTGCTATGCAATGCATATGCTGTCCTTGTTTTCTAAGAGGGAAATTAAGTTTCTAGCAGGGCTTCGACTCATTCTTCTGGTGTATCTAAATTCTAAAAATTTGGGTCTGTTCTGGTGTCGCTTCTTTGGCCATCACTGAACCAGGAAGAACTGGTTCAAAGCCCTGTGTAGAAGTGAAGAGTGTAGGGGCTGGATTTAAATCCCTTGAATTTAAACTGAAGCTCAACTGCCTACTAGCTATATAGCCTCAGGCAAGTTTCTTAATCTCTGTGCCTCAGTTTCCTCATCTGTGAAATGGATGAGGATTAAATAAGGTGACAGAGAATTGGGACTATGTGACATGACCTTGGGGAAGTAAATACTGTATATCTCAGAACCTGTTTCTCCTACCGAGAGAGGAGGTGCATTCCCTCTGCAGACAGACTCCTGTTTCCTGGCAGTACCATAGGATGCCAAGGAACACTCAGCAAAGGCATGGCTGGTCCATGGGGAACAAAGACTGTGCTCTAGTTCAGGGTTCCCGACGAACAGAGAGAGGCTCCCATCAGCAATGGTGGCTTACCAGAACAGATCTCAGCCCAAGGTGGCAGGGCAGGATCTGCCTGGGGTGTGGGTGGAACACATAAAATCTTTGGGGCAGAGGACAGTTGTCTATAAAAAGCTTCCTTGTGATTCTGCTCTGCTTCCTTCTGCCTCTTTTCAGGTGAGAATCACTTCCAGGAGCTGAGAGCCCAACACCCGGAAGCTACTATCTGTGCTTCCCAAGACCTCTGGAAAATGTGGCCTGGTATGCCAATATTAGGGAAGTCCTGAAAGGCAGTGGAGGGGAGCAGAAGTGCTCTGCATGGGGAAGCTCCCATCCAGCACTGCCACTTCTTAGCCAGATGAACTTGGACAAGATACTTCAACTCCCAGAGCCTCAGTTTGTCCAGCTGTGACCTAGGGATAACATCGCCTTCCTACTGAGGTTTATATAAGGCTCAAATGAATGAGAGAATGGATGTAAAACAATAATAGTAGTAGTAGTAATGACGGCTAATGCTTTCTAAGTACTTACTATATGCCAGGCAGAGTTCTATGTACTTTGCATATATCAACTCATTTAATACTCACAAAAGCCCTATGAAGTAGGTACTGTAATTATCTTCATTTAACAAATAAAGGAACTGAGACATAGAGGGGTTAAGTAACTTGTCCAACATCACACATCTAGCACATGGCAGACCCAGGAGTCAAATTCAACTCTCCTAGCTTTAGAATCCAGGCTCTAATCACAGTGCCATACTGATCTCAACATCTACTCCTCTCCCCTCACTATCTCTGGCCTCCTTGCTATTCCTCAAACACAGCAGACACATTCCCATCTCCAGGCCTTTGCACCTGCTGTTTTCTCTGCCAGGAATACTTTCCTTCCAGATACTCACAAGGCTCACTCCTCATTTCCTTTCAAGTCTTGATTCAAGTGTCACTTTCTTGCCCTCAAATCTCATCTTTCTTGCCCTCCTCCCATTTTTATCCCCCTTCCCTGCTGAAATTTCTCCTTAGTACGTATCACTTTCGAACATACTATGCATTTTATTTATCAGTCTTGTTTATTGTCTGTCTCTCCTACTGGAATGCATACTCCAAGAGAGCAGGAATGTCTACCTGTTTGGGCCACTGCTATATCCCCAGAACCTAATGCAGTGCCTGGAAAACAGCAGATATGCCAAGATATTTGTTGCACAACTGCAAGCTGAAGGTTGCTCCCAAACTGTACAGCTCTATGTAACGGATTTTTATCCGACCCAGATTCTGGATTCCCGACAGCTGGCCAAGGCCTGAGCTTGACACTGTCAGTGGGGTGCATCTACTAGCGCATGACAGGGCTTCCTCGAAAAGGGGCTGGGGGTGCACACAGTCTGCTCTAAGGGGCCACAGTCTCCTCCGGGTCACCCTGGGAAGCAGGAGCCCAGGGAGTGAGAAACGGTGCATGGGGGTGGTTGAGCAGGAGAACAGCATCCTTGGGCCCAGCTGGGAGGAGTCCCCTGACCACATGAGCCTCTCTGACTCCCAAACGTCTTATTCTCTTCTCCCTTTACCTGCAGCCCAGGCACTCCAGGGGGGCCTGGTGGTCCGGGAACACCCGGGGGACCCTGAGGGAGAAAAGGAAGAATCAGACCCAGATGAGAACTCTGCCCTGTTGCTGGGCAGCGGAGTAGGATGGGCAAGCCGCGGGGCACTGGCGGACGGAGAGGAGAGGCGGAGGAGACAAGCGACACACACCTGCGGGCCTGGCTGCCAGGAGCTGCCCATCCAAAGTCCCGGAGCACCCTGGGTGGGAGTGGGGGTCGCAAAAGAAGGGGAGAGGTTATAGGCAACATCCACACCAAGCGCAGAGCTGCATGGGAAGGCGGTCGGCTGGGGCGCAAAGCCCTGCAGGGCCCTTGGCACAGTGGGCATGAGGCGGGAAGCCAGACCTCTCCCCCGGGCCGGGGGTAGAACTCTCGGTACTACTTACCGGCATGCCAGAGAAGATGGGGTCTCCCCGAGCGGGGCAGGAGCACTCCCCTGGCTCACCCTGAAAAGACAACAGCCTTTGTTAGAGAGTGGGAGAGAGTAGCCTGTAGAGGATTTGCCCCTGGGCAATCTGCTCAACCACTCTGAACCTCAGCCTCTTCATCTGTGAAATGGGGAAAATAATACCAAACGCACAGACTGTCGTGAGGATGAAATGGATTGATGTATCTAAAACTCCCACCATATGGTAAGCACTCAGCAAAAGACAGTTCCTGCCATTACTGTCGTTTTCTGTTATAACCTCGTCTGCTTCTGCACAGGGATTCTGGCATCCAGGACGGTCGCAGCTCGACCCAGCTGCAGCCCGTCTTCCCTTGGCCCAGCCTGGCTTCCATGCCCTTCTCTCCCAGCCCTTCATCTCTCTGCTCTCAGCGCCAGTCCTTCCCAACTCAGTTCCTGTCCCTGTGTCTGGCTCACCCCCATTTAAGCAGCTGCCCTCATGGAGGCCTTGGAGCTCTCTGGGTCTCCTGTTATCCTGGTTGAGCCCTGGGCCAGCAACCATGCAAAGAGGGACTTTTAGGGACCCTGCTCCCTGGAAGCGAGGGACTGGTGGGTGGTAAGGGGGCCAGGATGGCTCCTCAGCTCCTGTCCCCCAGCCCAGGGCAGCTAGCTAGCATGTGCATGCCCCCTGGCCTAAGTTCCCCAAGGTGGTGGGGCTGTCGGGGCTGCTAATTCCCCCAGCGTTTTAGTCCCAGCTCCTAGGGACTCACCTTCTCTCCCTGAGATCCCTTTTCACCCTACAGGGAGGAAACACAGGGAGGTGAGTGGAGAGGGGTGCTGAGACAGGGACAGCTGTGGCTTCCGGCTGCCCCAAGACACTGTACTCACTGGCATCCCTCTGGCTCCTGGAAGCCCGCTCTGTCCTTGCTGCCCATCATGGCCCTGAAGGAAAGAGCCCGGGGTCAGTAGGTGAGGATGGACAGCAGCTAGCCATCTGGCCTGCCTGCAGAGAAGGGCGGTAGGACAAACAGAAGCAGTCCCAGGCCCTTCTGGAGCTCGAGTCCCATGCCCATGTTCTGGAGGAGAAGACTGAGCACAAGAGGCAAGAGGAGGATGGAAGGAAGACAAAGACTGACATTTCCTCAGTCCTTGTGAGTGCAGACACTGGCCAAGTACCTATCAGAGAGCACTGGATGGAATCCCCACTCCCAGCCCTGCAGAGCAGTGTTGTTCTGTTTTACAGGTGAGGAAACTGAGGCTTAAAGAAATTCTATAATAGGCCCAAGAACACAACCGCACCGAGGTATGTTCAGCCCCAAAGTCCCTCCTCTCTCCTCTCTACCTCCAGCAGCCACTTGACACACATCCTTTCTGTCACAAAAGTTACCCCAGTTGACTTAACTGGGAAGTAGGAATTTCAGTCCCTGTTATACAAGGAATCAGAGACTCTGAGGTATCACTTGGCTAAGGTCACACAAGTAATGAGCATGGGACTGGGTTGGAAGGCCTCCTGGGTCAGATTCATCTTGAGGAAAGAAGGTCTGGAGAGCATTCCTGGAGGGGGCAGCTTGAGCAAAGGCATAAAATCTGCTCAGGCCTAGAGGGCAGGAATGGGGGCATGGAGGGCATTCTGAGGACTGCCTTCCTGTGGGACACTCCACTTTCTTACTGGGAGGACCAGGACCACATCTCTGCCTTTACTCTGGGGCTCCTGGGGACAGCAGGGATCCTGACTGTCCAGCTCTGCTGGTGAAACGGACTGGCTGTGTGGGCTTCAGCAATCCCCTACCCCCTTGGCACACCCTTGTAAGGAAACCATGAGTGATTCCCAAAGCAACTGGAATTTCTCTAGGCATCCCTAAGGATAGAAAAGCATATGGTTCACTGGACGATTTTCAACCTCACCAAAAGTCCAAGAAAAATTATACATTTGCTTATGACCCAGCAGGCACAGGCTGACTGAAAGGTAGAATTTCTTTGATTTCGTCTAGAATTATATCATCTTGTAAAATTTGAGTGGGTTCATGTGGCGCAGAAGCTGACTCTTATATGGGTCTTTGATAAACAGAGATGAGGAAATGCATTTATTATTACTTAATCTATGCAATCTGTTCAATAGACACATCCATGAGAATCACTGGGTGGGGACAGTAATAAAGAAGAGGTCTTTGAGGGCAATGAGGGTAGAAGCTGCTGATCTAGATCTACGCTGTCCAGTGTGGTAGCCATTAGCCACATGTGGCTATTTAAACTTAAAGTAATGAAAATTAAATGAAATTAAAAACTCAGTTCCCCAGTTGCACCAGCCCCATTCCAAGTGCTCGATAGCCGTGTGTGTCTAGTGGTTACCACTCTGGATGGCACAGAATAGAGTTTTTCCATCATCATAGATAGTTCTACTGGGCAGCACTGGTGTAGCTGATCCCTAAGGACACGAAGGTTGAAGGGGGAAGGTGGTTAACATACAGGCTTTGAGTCAGACAGACCTGGGTTCGAGTCCTGGCTCTGCCTCCTCACTGTCTGGGCATCAGTTTCCTTATCTATGCAATGGGAACAATAATAGTACTCCCCTACAGTGCTGTTGTGAGGATTAAGTGAATTGCTGTGTATTTAGAGCTTAGCATACGGCCTTGGCACAGCTATTGGTCAAAATGCTGGCAGTGATCATTACTGCTATTATGATTATTCATGTGCTCCCCCCCATACAGCACAGACCTCCCTCCTCTGAGGCTGGGCAGAGCTGAGGCCACTCTTCTCCCTGTGTCCTCCTCCCAGCACTGTCCTTAGGGAGAGCCTCCCTCCACAAGGAGCAGGGAGCACAGAGAGGACCCTTACCGGAGGCCCAGAGACACTGGTACCAGGAGGTCCTGCAGGTCCAGTGGCTCCATTCACCCCCGGAGGTCCCTGTGGATGAGGGACACAAATTTGAAGCTGGCTACAGTCCAGCAGGTGGGACGCATCAGACCAGGCTTTGGGCAGCCCTCTAGCCGGCACCACTCAGCTCCTGTGTCTTCTGCACCCCCCACCAGTGTCCTCTGAGGCACTGCAAGCCCAGTGCCCAAGGAGGCAGAGGCTCACCTTGGCACCCTTCCCTCCAGTGGGGCCAGGTGGTCCCCGAGGTCCCGGAAGCCCCTGCAGATGGAAGCACAGTTAGTTATCCCTTATCCTAGAGTGGCCCCCTCTTGTCCCCAATCCACCTCCAGGTCCAAGGCAGACATACCTGAATGCCAGGTAAACCTGGGGCTCCAGGCTCCCCCTGCAAGTCAGAAAGGGAAGACTGGGGCACAGCGGCCTGGCCGACCTGGTCTGGGTTGGGGCATCTGCCAACCCAAACTCAGGAGAACTCCCTAAGGTGATCCTAAGGGCCAGAGAGGCAGGAAAGGGGACAAAGCCAAGGTCCCCGACAGAAGCAATGGCAGAGCAGGGCTGCCACCCAACCCCTCCCTGAAGCTGTGCCCATGAGCATCTGGGGCAGTCAGAGCTCTGTGGTCTTTGGAGCACATAAGCGTGGCAGCTAGCTAATGGCGGGGGTGGGGGGAGGGCAGGCAAAGGTAAGGCTGGAGACTCACCTGGGGCCCCTGGACTCCCAGTCCTGAAGGCCCTGGCTCTCCCTGAAGAGGCAGAAAGACAAACGCTGGCTCCAGGTTCCCCTCCCACCCCTTGTCTCCTCTCCCGTCCTCTCCCTAGCCCCTTCTTCTTACCCTCCTCCTTCCACCGCCACCCTCTCCTGACCCTATAGCTCATTTACATTTCCCACTCCAAGCCCACTGCCCCCATCTCCCCACCCCACCCTCTCCCACACATACCTGCAGCCCAGTCCCCATATTCACACCTACCTGTGTCCCCTTCAGTCCTGGGGGCCCCTGAACTCCCGGTAGACCAGGCTGGCCCTAAAAAGCACAAGGCAGCCCGTGGAGTCCCCACAGGGGTAAGGGAGGAGGGCAGGAGGAGAAGGCAAAGGCCAGGCAGGGAAGGGCTAGGGGACAGGCAGCCAAACTCACCGGTTTACCAGGCCTGCCCACGCCTTCAGGGCCCGGCTCTCCTTTGGGGCCTGGCTTCCCAGGCAGTCCGGCCATGTTGGTCATCACCCCCTGCAGGCTGGGGCAGGCAGTGCAGCCATCACCCTGGGCAGAAATGGGCACGGCCCGGAGCGTGTGAGTGGAGCTGGCAGCCGTGCCAGGAGGAGGCATCAGAAAGCGGTCTTTGTCCCTTCCAAGAGCTGTGCCCCTCTGCTACCCCCACCTCATCCTGGGAAATCAAAACAGGCTCTTGTGCTCCTAGCTCTCCTCCTCCCTGCCTCAGAGAAGAGCTGAGGAGCCTTTGCCCAGTGATCCTGGCATCCTCTAAGGCTCACAGCCCGAGCCCGTTCCTGACCCCACAGTCCTTCCTCTTGTGAGCGCTCCACCTTACTTCTTTTGATGCATGCAGCAAGCTGCTCTGTGCCTGACTGACCTTTTCTCCTTTTGGCCCTGTGGGGCCCCGGACCCCAGGTTCTCCAGACAGTCCCGGCTGCCCTGTGATGCCCGGTATTCCAGGGTCTCCTGGATTCCCAGCATCACCCTGTAAGGAGCAGGGGTCAAGGAGGGCAGAGGCAGCCCAGCTGAGGGCAGGTTGTCCTCTTGGGTCCTGCAGGCACTCACAGCCCTTCTCTGGGGCTGAGAGCTGGGGCTGGGAAGGGAGTGGGGAGTGGGCTCTGGAGAGGGAGCCGAGAGGAGGTGGTTGGGACAGTCCACCCAGGGGCCCACCGAGGCTCTCTCACCTTCTGCCCCTTCATTCCTCGCTCTCCAGCCTTGCCCTGAGGAGAAAATATTTCTATGAATGCATTCTTTCATACCAGACACCCCTAACTGCCTGGCACTGTTCTAGACCCAGGGGATACAACAGTAGACAAAACAAGACAAAAACCTCTGCTCACAGCCTACTGGAGCAGTATTGCACAGGTTAAGGGAGTAGACGCCATCCAGACTCCCTGCCTGGGTGACCCTGGGCAAGTTGCTTCACCTCTCTGCGCCTCAGTTTCCACATGTGTCAAAGGGGAATGATATAAATAGTACAAAGTTCTAGCCCATAGGGTTCTTGTGAAGGTTAGACAAGCTAATATATGTGAAGCAATGCTTGGCATGTAGTATGTGTTGTATCAGTGTCCGCTGTTGTTATTAAAGCAATAACAGTAATAACCACAGTGGCAGCTACCATCTCCTGAATGCCTACTGTGTGCTGCCAAGTGCTTCACATGCACCTTTACTGAGTTTTATAACAACACAATGTGTAGGAAACGGAGGCTCCAAGAAGAGAAATAAATTGTTTAAGTTAAAGATCTACTAACAGGCAGAGCTGGAATCTTACCCCAGGTCTGTCTGCTCCCAGGTTGATGCTCTTTGTGCCCACCCCACCGTGCCATGTCCCAGGGTAAGGGTAGAGGCCTGTCAGGCCAGCTCCTTCTGGAGACAAAGGCACTGATCCCTCCACACACTCCCACCTACTCCCCCACTGCCCAGGGAACCTGGCCCAGAGCCAAGAGACCCAGGCAGGACCCCTCATCTCTCTTGAGCCCTTTCTGCTCCCTGGCTTCAGAAGCCCCAGAACTCACCGGTTTTCCTGGCAGGTTGAGGCCTGGAGGCCCAGGCTCCCCCTTCTTTCCGGGTGGGCCAGGCAGGGCCACCACATGGCCATCCCCATCCTGAGGCTTGGACAAGGCTGTACATGGCTCACAAGGCTCCCCCTGCCAAGTAATGACATGGGGTTAGGGGGTCCGCAGGCCCCAGTACACCGTGCACCAGCACCAGGCTCCGAATCTGGGGCTGGGGAGTGTAGCCTGGTCCTGACGGCACCTGTGGTGTGCATGGGGTATCTCGGGAGAGACTGGGGAGAACAGGTGAGGAATGAAGGCAGGGGCCAAGTCCTCGGGGATCTTGGAGTCATAAATGCCATGCAAAGAGTCAGACTTTGCCCTAGAGGCAGTGGGGAGCCTCAGAAGGTTGCAAGTACAGCAAAATGAGGGTGTGTTTAGAAAGCTCACCCTGGCTGCAGTGTGGAGAATGTCCTCAGACTTACCTTTTCCCCTTTGGTTCCTGCTGGTCCCACTGGCCCTGGTAGCCCCTACAGTGGAAGAAGCCATGTTGATGCCCAGCATCTTCCAGGCAATGCTGAGGCACAGCCCAGGTCCACTAGCTCCCCGGCAGTGGGCAGCACCTCCCTCCTTGCCCTTCTCCCCTCAGCTGTTGCCATCCAAAGAATACTCACTGGACTGCCAGCTGGCCCTGCGTCTCCAGAAGTACCCTGGGAGCAAAGCAGAGAACATAACGTCAAAGTGGGGAGGGGGTATAGGTGCCAGAGGAAACCCAAGCCCAGAACTACAAAGTAGCCCTTTGGGACCTCTAGACCACAGCCTCCTTTCCTGGCTAGAGAAACTGAGGCCCAGAGAGGGAAAGGGATTTCCACAAGGTCAGCCATTCCAGTCTGTGGAACCTAGGGGCTGGAGGCCATGTTTCTGACCTCAGCCTCACTTCACAGGATCCTAGTCCCAGCCCCATACCTGACCCAGCACACAAAGATCATTAATTCATTTATCCAACAGCTGTTCATTGGATGCCTCCCACACCCCGGGCACTAGAATACATGCTGGTTATGTAACAGTGCACAACATGGACCAAAACCCCTTGTGGACTTTATATACTTGTGGAGGACAATAAAATCTCTCTAAAAGTAATGATAACTTCAGAAATAATAACGTTAGAGAGTGGTGAGTGTTATGAAGGAAATAAACAAGGAGGATGAGATGGAGTAAGCGAGGGAGTCCATTTTAGAGAGGGTGATCAGAGGAATGTTAACCACAATTATTACCAGGAAGATGAGACTAAGATCAGCCAAAGAAAGAATAGGGGGAGGGTAGAGAGGAAAAAGGAGTCACTGGGTGACGCAGAAAGTCAGCGTGCTCAGCTGCTAACCGAAAGGTTGGTGGTTTGAGTCCACCTAGAGGTGCCTGGGAAAAAAGGCCTGGTAATCTACTTCCAAAAAATCAGCTATTGAAAACTCTGTGGAGCACAGTTCTATTCTGACACACATGGCATCGCCATGAGTCAGAATTGACTTGACAGCAACTGGTTTAGAGAGAAAAAAACATTTACAAGTACAAAATCTAAGGGGTCTTGACATATTCCAGAACGGAATGAGGGCCAGTATGGCTAAAATAAAGCAAGCAGTGGGGAGAAGAGTACAAGATGAGTTTGGAACTGTAGGCAGGGGCTAGATCATCCAGGGTCTTGTTAGGCATAGTAGGACTTTGGTACAAAGCAAGTCACAGAAGGATGTTACACAGGGAAATAAAGTCCAAGAGCTTCAGTGGAGGCAGGCAGGCCAGGGGGGAGGCAGCCGCCTACAACCAGGTGATGTGATGGGGGAGATGGAAGAAAAGGAGGGAATGGAGAGAGAGTTTGTAGGCAGAACTATCAGGACTTGCTGATGGGCTGGATGGAGGGGATGATGTGGGGAAGGGAGGAGTCAAGGGTGACGGCCCGTGTTGGATTTGAGGAACTGGGGTATGCCATTTACTGAGCTGGAGAAGACTCCAAGAAAAAGTCGGGGTTGGGGAGAGCAAAAGCTCCATTTGAGACATGACAAGAGTGATTTGCCTGTTAGAGTTGAGTCTGAACATATATTTCAGTGTTTCTCACACTTTAGTAATGTACACCCACAAAGGCCCTCATCTGAGTAACACTGCATTATAAGTTCAGTGCTGTCATTTGTCTCCAGTTCAAGCATAAATATGAATGTTAACACAGGCACTGAAATTGTGTGGCCCAGCCACCAATTACAGACTTAGTTACAGACTCTGGAGCCAGACTTCCTGGGCTCAAATCCCAGCTCTGTGCCCAAACACCTGTGTGACTTTGGGCAATTTATTTGACCGTTCTGGGTCTCTGTTTTCTCATTTGTAAAATGGGAATAATGGCATACTGACTCCATAAGGTTTTGGGAGGATGATACAAGTTAACAGATGCACAAGCACTTGGAACAGTACCCAGCACAATGTACAGGATATAGAAATGTTAAATATGATTTTATTATAAGGTGGTCTTGAATGTGCTTAATTGCGTTAGATTGTCATCTGACTGAAAATGTAACATTAAGGAATTTTCTTAGAGAATGGGAGAGCTGTCAGGAATAAGTTCTTAACTCTAGTTCTCACTGGGGTGAATTTACACATTTATTTCACTGTTGCCCCTACTTCCCAGCCACCAGCCACCCTCACCCTCTCCTCCCTGTCAAGCAACCCTGGCATCCCTGACATCTAACCCAGGTCTCACCTTCTCTCCTTTTAGCCCTGTTGGCCCTGGAGCCCCAACTTTCCCCTGAAAAACAACCTAGTCAGAGTCACAGCATTCCCCCCACTCCCACCCCTCCAATATTCCATGGGTCCCAGCGTCCACACAGGAAGAGCAAGGCACGCTCGGAACTACAAATCCCATAACCCGTGAGTAGTGGAACAGTTACTTCCCTTATGCAACTAGTAGGCACTTTGAGGTTCTAACAGAAAGTTCCGGGCTAAGTAGCCAGGGGCAATACAGGGATGGAGGGAGGGGCCAGCCTGCAGGCCTGGGACACCTGCTTCCTGGTTTCCCTCCTGGCCCCTGCCCTGAGACTCAGGGCCTGAAGAGCTAGGGAGGCCACCAGCATGGCAAGGATGGGCTGGGCTGGGAGGAAGCAGTCACTCACTGGCAGGCCAGGCAAGCCAAAGACAGGGGAGCCCACAATATCTGTGGCCTCTGCAGAGGACCTGAGTTGCTGGGCCTCCACACCTAAGCTGCAGGATGAGCAGGACTCCCCCTAGGCATGGAAGAGAAGGGATCAGAAAGGTTGCCAGGTAGTTGGAGGGGAGCAGCAAGGGGCTGGTGTTCCCTCACCTTCTCTCCTTTGATGCCTTGGATGCCAGGGTCTCCCTGCAGGGAAAAAAGTTTTGTGGGCTGGGACTGGGTATACTGGGGCACCCCAAACTTCTTGGCTGTATATGAGGATAGCAACGTCACCCATCACAACCTTTCAAACACCCAGGGGTCCCCATGGGGTTCAAGGCCAGCACCCCAGAGATATGGCACATCAACCCATGTAACAGATGGGAAAAGGGGGCCAGGGTTGAACCTCCCCAGTAGAAAGTCCCTGTACATACCCGATCACCTTTTTGTCCAACAGTTCTCAGGACCTCCTGAAAGAAAGGGTCTGTGAGGGAGTGAGTTGGGGAGTCCAGGCCAGGACTCCTGCCCCAGCCCTGCCCACTTCTTTCCCCCATCCCAAACCAATTCCCACTCCCAGATGGAGGACACAGGTTTGCTCACAATAAGAACTGGTTCCACCCCAGCTTGCCCAAAAGGCATCCTAGAGCTTCCTCAAGAGCCCTGGTAGGTTGCCATGGAGATGTGGGGTGGCCCTCTAGCCCATTCCTAGGCTCTATGGTTCAGCCCCCTCTCCCTCCCCAAGGTAAGAGCTTGGACCTTCTGCTCACAGTCTCTCTATGGTCAAGAGAAGTATCCAGTCTCTCCACCCAACTCCTCTCTATGATCATGCCCCCATTTTTTTTGTAAGAGTCCCTTGATGGTCACCATGGGTACTCACTCACCCTGGCCAGTGCAGGACTACCTGGTTCCCCTTTGGGCCCTGGCTTTCCCAGAAGCCCAACGAAGTTCTGAAACCCTTCAGGCAGCGATGGACACACTTCACAGGGGTCTCCCTAACAGGAAGGAGAGGCCATGAGTAGACAGAGTGGGGTTGATATCCTGGGGAAGGAAGGAGCCCCATGCCCACGCCAGCTGTAGACACATGTAGACAAGTGCCCTGCCCCCAACGTCAAAGTGAACAGCAAGATTGATGGAGGGACTTTCTGTTCAACTCACTCATTCACTCAATTTATGTTTCCATCACAAAACTAAATCTTCACAACAAGTGAAAAGGAATTATTGTGCTCCCATTGTACAGATAGAGAAACTTGGACTAAGAGAGAGGCTAATCGACCTGCCCACATTAATAAATCATGTGTGTGCAGAGCCAGGGTTTGAACCTGGCTATCTAACTCCCAGCCATGCCCTTTGTTTATTAATCAGACATGTTCACCACAGGAACAAAGCAGGGTGGGGGAGGGGACTGCCCTGAGGATGGTCCATTTCCCCTAGGCCCAGGTCCCCTGATGCTCAATCTCACTTCAGGGAGGATCTCCAACTCCCACCCCAACCTGGGGCAACCAGACCTGCAACTCACCTTCTCTCCCTTCAGCCCTGGCACCCCTGGTTTTCCCTGTTAAAGAAGCAGCAGTGGGCATTAGTGCCAGGACAGAGGGACCCTGGTGCATCAAGAGAGGGTTCGATGCCCCAGCCCCTCCTCCCTCCAGAGGCCTTGGCAGAGCCAACGTCGGCATGGTGGGCAGTGACCCCCCTCCCCCAACGGATTGGGTCACTCACAGGTTTCCCACCAGGACCTTCCTTTCCTGGCACTCCAGAGCTGCCCTGTAGTCAGAAGGAAAGGTTAAAGGGAGACACTCCTGGCTGACGTGACCTCAACCCATTCACCTCTTCTGCAGCATCCCAACCCCTCTCTGCCAAATCTCCCATCTCCATTGGGTCCGTTTGGTCAACAAATGCTCGCTTCCTGTTGCCACCTTCTCATGTCTAAGCCAAGCCCTTCTGGTTGCAAAGGAAGGGAGAAAATGAGGCTTTGTGTAACCCTTCCCTGGTGTAGCAGGTTGAGTGGTGGCCCCAGAGGAACCATTGCAGACAGACAGACAGACATTGCCAGGGCTTTCTGCTCAAGTCACAAGGCTCTAAAATGAGCTTGGGCCCTCCAGTTAAGATCATTCTGGTCATTACTAGAGTTAGGCTTGCCTGCCCCCATGCCTGAAGCCCCAGGCCAAGGTTCCTGCCTCAGCAAGTCCTGGGTTTAGGGCAAAGGCCACCACCAAGGGCCTGGCTGAGAAGAGCCCAACCCCCATCAGCAAATGCCTGGCCCATTCCCCAGACACACCCACTGCCCAGCTGCCCCATGTGCCTGGGCCCCTGCCTGTGCTTACCTTGTCTCCCTTAGGGCCTGGCGGACCACCTGGATCCCCCTGAAGGCAGAAACAGGGTCAAGTATTAGCTTCCCAGGGGCCTCTCACTGCAGTGAAGGTTTCCAGATCTTCTACCCTAACCCCTTCCCTCAACCGGGACCCCCAGGACAGAGCCTTATCTCCCTCACGCACAGGCCAGGGCAGAAGAGGGGTCTCTGAGGACAGGACAACAGGTAGGGCACAGGGATACTCACCGGAGTCCCAGGCAGTCCTATCCCAGGGGGTCCAGGGAGGCCAGGGGGCCCGGGTTCCCCTGCCAGCCCCTCAGGCCCAACAAAGCCAGGGTCTCCCTGACACAGACATAAGGTGGGCATAAGAGAGCTGCTGCCTCAGCCTCTCCATCCACTCTCCACCCCACAGAAACCCCAACTCACCTTCTGCCCTTTGGGCCCAATGACACAGATCTCTCCTGGCCGGCCCTGTGGGAGAGGGGTATAGGAACAGTCAAGGCCTAGCACATTTCTGAGGCATCAGCCTCTGCCAGGACAGGTAAATACACACCTCACTGCCCCTCCCCAAAGCCAGATCCCACCTCCAATACCCCAAGGTTACCCAGTGTCAACCTCAGGGCGTTAGAGGTCAGGAGGCTCTAGGCTGGGAGCTAAGAGGTCTAGGTTCAGGGTCTTTTCTGCCCCTGCCCTGCTTCGCCTCCTGGGCACAGCCCTTCCCCTCCCTGAGCCTCAGCTCTCCTGTCTGAGCAAGGGGAAGGGGCTGGGTTCCCGTGGCTGTTCTCCAGCATTTCAAGATCCCAAGCTCTCATGTTGGGGGTTGTGATTGGGAAGGTCCCCAGCAGCGTACATCTCGGCCTGGCTTCCCCGGTGTGCCCTTAATGCCTTCGTCTCCCTTCTCGCCTTTCTGGCCCTGGGGGAGAAAGAGGCAAAAGGACTGGGGTTGAGGGGAGGGACTGGAAGGACCGGGGTAGCTGCCTTCTAGACCCCTGGTCTCTGTCTCTTTGAGACTGAATGACTTCAGTCACCACGGGAGGGTAGACAACAGGAAGAACTTCCAAACCTGTCAGTTTACTCATTCGGGGAGCCTATGGCATTCCTTCTGAATCTGGGTGGGTATCTGGACAAGGCAGCAGGACAGGGAGGGATGGGGATACAGCCAACTTTGTGCCCACTGACCCCATCCTCTAGTCTCAGAAAATTAGAAACCAGGTCTCCCAGGAAGATTTTGGACAATCCCCCCTCATGGATATGGGCCCCCAGACCTCCCTGGTACCCACCCCTCCAAATCCAGGCCTACTACCTTCTGGCCTGTTGAGCCCGGGAGTCCCGAGGGTCCCTGAGACGAGGAGGGGGCACAGAAGGAATGAGGAAAAGAGGGTGAGGCTTGGTCAGGATTCTGCTGCCCCTGCCCCATCCCTGGCCCTATACTCACCAAGGCTCCTGACTCCCCCTTCTCTCCCTTTGGGCCTTCTGCACACTGAGCAGGGAGACAGGTGTTGAGAAGGGCCAAGGGCCAACCCGTGGGCTGCTGAGAGCACAGCCCCCACCTCAGGGGCCAACCCCATACTGGCCCTGAAGTAGGTGTCGCCTCCAGGTCTTACCTGAAGTGGGGCATCCGGGGAGATCTGAACACAGTCATTGCCCTGGGGGGATGGAACAGGAGATCAGGGAAGGGGTGGGGCCTCCTGGGGGAGTTACCCTAGACGTGTTTTGAGAAGGATCACTACCAGTTGCCGTTGAGTCACTCTGACTCATGGCAAGTCCATGTGTGTCAGAGTAGAACTGTGCTCCATAGGGTTTACACTGGCTAATTTTTCAGAAGTAGATCATCAGGCCTTTCTTCCAAGGCGCCTCTGTGTGGACTCAAACCTCCAGCCTTTCGGTTAGCAGGCGTGCGCATTAACCATTTGCACTACCCAGGGACTTTAAGGATAGGCCCAGGAATCCCACTGTCCCAGGTGTGCCTGGAAAATAGAGGTTTCCGCACACTAAGCCCTAGAAAGATCCTGGCCCTCATCCTGTGTTTGGGCCAGGATGCAGGCTTCCAGCTGGGAGGATGGGGTGGTGGCTCATTGTCCTACTCCACCCGCAGGCACTACTGGGAAGGGTCCTGCAGTGTGCATGGCTGAGGCACTTACCCGAGCTCCCTTCTCTCCCTTGGGGCCAGATGGACCAGGCAGGCCCCGTTCACCTTTCCCTCCCTGTGGGTGAGACAAGAACAGGCGCTAGGACCAGAGGGGACATATGGAAGCCTCAAAGAAGCTCCCTGCCCTCACTTCTGTCCCATTTCCTCCACCCACCCCAACACACACGGGCATGTAAATGTGCACACACAGGCAGTGCCCAGCCCCCACCCACCCCCCACCATGCACGTAGCATATGGATTCCATATACATTCCTACACATGCACCCCCCAATGGCTATATTTGGCAAATATACAGTCTCATAAAGAGGGTATCTCTTCTACATCCATCCCCAAGCACATAGCTCACATGCCAACACATCCAGGGGCATGTGCACACATGTGCGTGGACACACGTGGGATGGTAGAAACCCATGATGACTGTCAGCCTGCCTGCATTCACATCCTGCCTCCACCACTTGCTAGTATGTGACTTAGGGCAAGTCACACCCCCTCTCTGAGCCTCAGCTTCCTCATCAGTAAAATACAGATCACATCAGCATGTAGCTCCAGGGATTGTGGTGAGGACGAAATGTGACGCCGCATGTAAGCTCAACTCAGAGCCTGGCACACAGTAAGTGCCCTTGTGAAGAAGGTAGCTCCATCATTTTATGACACGCTCACAAGCTCAGCCTCACATTTGCACGTGGGTGCTGCCTGCCCCCTCACACACAAGTCCCGCAACCCCATCAGGCCCACAGGAATATGGGTTCACCTCCTTTTGCCCTATGGGTCACACACATGCAAAGGCGCTCATGCAAACAGTGGTCCAGAGATGCATGTAGCCACACCCACACACAACTACTCTGACACACCCAGTCACACATACGTTGTCACAGCTGGGCCTTGGTTTCCCCTGCAGTAAAACAGTACTCATCCCAGAGGGCGCTAAAGAAGGTTCAGGAAGGTAATAGATGTACCCATGTGACCCAGAGCCTGGTCACCATAGGGCCTCAGAAAAGGGCAGCTTTTAACATTGTCTTACACACACAACCCCCTGCTCTCTCCAATACACACACATACATAATCACCCTATACACAGCCATACACAGGCTCAGGTAACCATAATGCAAATATATAGTCACAGGGTCACATGCTCCAGGGAAGACCAAGGGCCATAGAAGAGAGCAGGAGTGTCCTGTTCTCTGCTTGGGACTCACCTTGGGGCCAGAGGGACCAAGGGTGACCTGAGGGGACAGAGGAGAGAGCATTATACCTAAAAGAGGGGAGAAGAAAACCAAGAGCCCAGAGGGGCCAAGCAATTTAGCCAGGGTCACACAGCATAGTGGCAGGACCAACAGCCTCAATCCCAGCCCCTGTTCTGTCTCCAAGGCCAACCAGCACACTGACTCTATTTCCTAAAGCTACAAAACTTGCAGAGGGGTCTTACCTACCTTCTTTAACCTGCCTGGATTTGACTGTCTTTGCCCCCTAAGTTACTAGGAAAATAATGGCTATTCAGTTGTTTTGGTAACCACTGCACATCTGGGGACTATCACCCTTACCAGATTTGGAGGGACTGAATGGGAAGAGGGGCAGGCAGCAGAGGGGGACATCAGAAGGCATGGTCAGGGGGCTTGGAGAGGAGGGGAGCTGGGGGTGTGTCCTGCGTGGGCCAACATGGCGTGTCGACTCGGAATGTCAGGCTGTGGGAAGGTAGTGACTCATGCCACCCACGGAAGAGGCACAGTTGGGTACCAGCTGGGCTTCCAGCGAGCCCCTCTTCCCTGCTCATTGCGGACCCCCAGAGGGAGGCTGGGCCAGGGCCAGCTGAAGCAGGGAGAAGAGGGAAGTACGCTCAGGCTTGCAGCAAACATGTGGTTTTGGGGGCCAGTGTGGGCTATGGAACCCTGAGCCAGCCCTTCCCCCTCTCTAGGCCCCCAGATGATGCACAAAGCCTTCCAAGCAGAGCAGGCCTGAGTCCTTGTGGGAGCAGGAAGCTAGGATCAGCATTAAGGTCCTGACCTTGCTTGGCCACCACCCCCCCCACCACTCCACCCTGGGTCTCAATACACGGCCCAGATCACAGAGCGTGAAGCTTCCTTTCCTGCAGCCCTTGACTTGGCGGGGCTGGAGGTGGGGGTCAAGCCCAGCTCTAGGGAACAGGCAGGGGGGTGATGTGAATGTGGACAAAGACCCTCTTGTCCTCAACCAGGAAGCTGCCACCCAACCTGCACCACGCCCACTCCCAGCCTTGCCTGCCCAGATGCCCAAGCCCCACCCACCCTGCACACCCTCCATTCACTCACGTTGCTCTCCTGGGCACCATGGACACAGGGTGGGCACTGACAGGGAAGATCAAAGCCAGAAGGTCAATTCTGAGCCCCAAGGATCAGCCCCTCCCTGTCCTCATGTCCCCCAAGCCCACAGAACATCACACGTGCTCTGGGTAGAGTCTCAGGCCAACATGAAGACAGGAATCCTTGCCCTCCAACTCCCACCAATCCAGGACCCAGAGCCATTTTTCAGATGAGGAAACTGAAGCCAGATGAGGCCCATAAGCCAGGGTTCTGTGTCCGAGGCCTGGGCTCTCCCCGTGATGCTTGTGGCCGTTTGCCATCAACTCAGCAGAGGTGTCCAGGGCTACCCCCTCTCCAAAGAGAGACAGCAGGCAGACAGGGCCCAGTGTCAGGCTCCCAAGGAAGACTGGGAGCTGTGTAGTCAACCAGCCACCCCCCATACTCAGGTCCCAGTGCCCTAGAGCCTTGTCGAAAATGTTCATGCTGGCACCTCCTCAACCAAGACCTTTTTGACAGTTCAGATGAGGACTTACCTGATCAGCTGCTGTCCCCTGATGGGCCTGGGAAGAAGGAGGGCAGGAATAGGCAGGAAAGTCAGAGGGTCAAACACTGCTTCCAACACCCTTACCGAGAACCACTAGGGGCGTGTGCTTTAAATAGTGCCAGGGTGCTGTCTGACCTGCACCTACTCATCCTTCTTTCTCAGAGCTGGTGCCTACATACCCTAAGCTCTGCCCAGGAGTACAGGAAGGTAGGAGTAGAGTGCCTTATCCAAGGGGCTTACAGAGGGCAGAGGAGGCAGAGCAAGGGCTCCTTCTTGCTTCTACCATCTCTACCTTTGTTCCCCTTTCTGTCTTCTGACTGATTCTTCCCAACAGCTGAGCATCCACCTGGTAAGACAGAGCAGAGGGGAGCCCTTGAGAAGGGGGATGTTCTGGGGCCCGTGCTGGAAAGGGCACCCAGGCAGAAAGCAGGGACCCGAGAACTCCCTCAGCCTGACATCTGGAGCCTCCCAGTGCACCAAGGGCCTGCTCAGGCCCCTGGGGCCTCCCCCACAGACCCCCCTCCCTCTTCTTCCTTACCCCCCTTCCTCTTCCCCCCCTCCACGTGATGTCGGAGAAAACAAGGCATGAATCAATGGGATCTTGTGTTCCTGTAGCCAAAGACTGGGCATGATGCCCAAGTAGGCAGGGAGACTGCCCAGGCTGGGGTGGGGCTAAGGAAGGACTGGGTTTCCTTGCCACCCTCACAGAGCCTGGGCATGGGCAGGGCAGCTGGCCATGGTGCTGGGCTTAGAACTAGCCTGGCATTGGTCAGGGCTGGGCCCAGGAGAATGAGCAGGCCCTGGGGGAAGCAGTGTGGCCTGGCCTCTGACCCCAAGTATCCCTGTCTTGGAGGAACTGCTTTTGGGTGCAAGCTTGTTCCTACCCTCACCAGATGGGTCTGGGGTGGCAAAGGTAGGTGGGCATAACTCTCAATGCCAACAGGCAGGCAGGCACAGGGTCACCCAGTGGGCTCTCCCAGCCTCCCTGAATCCTATAGGGGTGGTATGCAAACAGGCAAGGCTCCCAGTGCCCTTCCTGCCCTGGCCACATGGATGGCAGGGCTCAGTCAGATCAGAAGAGAGCAGTCTCGCTTATGCTTGCCTGTGCCCATGTCTGCCAGCCCCGCCCACCCACCTTGGTGTTTTGTGGCTCCTCCAGGCAGAAGCAGCGGGTGTAGACCTTGCCCTCAGTCTGTGGATTGATCTCGATGAGCTCATTGGTCTGGGTGTCCCGGCGGGCCTTGGAAGTCCCTGGAGGGCACTGCCCAGTGTGCGACAGGGGCTGGGTCAGTACAGAAGGCAGACACCCCCTCACCCACTCATGCTAAAATCTCAAGGCTTCCCCTTCTTGGCCCCCCATCTCCAGCACACCATGCCCCTGGGCAATGCCCCCCAGCTGTGCCGGGGTCAGATCACTCACCCCTCCTGGTGAAATCTCACAGCAGCCCTCCTCCAGGGCAAGCTCTGGGTCACAGTAGATGTGCGCCTGCTGAAGGTCAAACTGCGGGGCACGTGCAAGTTAGTTTCATTTCATTTTATCAAATAGCTCTGTGCCCAGGGACCCAGTGAAGCACAGAGATGACTCCGCCCCAGGTTTGACCTTAGGGGGTTTCCAGTCTGGCCTGGGAGACAATAAAGCATACAACTATCTTGGAACCTGGGTAACGCAAGTGGTTTGTGACTGGCTGCTAACCCAACGGTAGGTGGTTCGAACCCACCCAGCAGCTCTGCAGAAGAAAGGCCTAGCTAACTGCTCCTGTAAAGATGACAGTCAGGAAAACCCTATGGAGCAAGCTGAGTTCTACTCTGTAACACACGGGGTCATCATGAGTTGGGGGCTCACTCAACAGCTGCTACCAACAAGAAGATGGCTTAGTGGGACAGCTCCGCTGAAACAAAAATACAGCTATCACCAAAGGCAGAACGAAATTGCACATGCGGGAAAGGACAGAAGGGAAAACTGTTCACTTTGGCCAATGGCAACGAGAAGGAGGAGCTTCCATTCAAGCTGAGCAATGAAGGAATGCAAAGAAAGACATCCCCAGTGGAGGTGACAACATAGGCAAAGGCATGAAGGTGTGAGAGTGCTAGATGAGCCAGATGAACAGGATAGATTGACCAGGGCAGAGCTGCATGGAGAGTTGTAAAGGAAGATGCTGCTGTAGACATTTAGAGGGACCAGATCACAAAGGGCCTTGAATGCCAGATTAATACATTTAGGCTGCATCTGGAGAGCAATGGGGAGCCACAGAGGATTCTGGTCAGAAATGGACTCCAGGGAACTCACTCAGACTGCCAGAAGGTGGACGCCAAGGCCAGGGACAATCTAGTACTCACCGAGACAGGCTTGCCCTGTTCAGCATCCAGGCCCAGAAATACATGGCCCACAGGCTGCATGGGTGACCGGGGCCCCAGGGGCTGGAAGGAGGCCGAGGTGCAGTCCACATGCACAGAGGCCACGCGTCCAGCCACGCTCAGCACCAGCTTGTGCCAGCGCAGGTCAAAGAGCTGGGGCACTGGGAAAATGCAGGACACAAAGTCGCCATCTTGGCCCTGGGCCCGGAGCTCCAGGCTCCGCTCTTGGCTGTTGACTTCTAGGGAAATCTGTGTGGAATCGGGAAAGGGGGTAGGACAGAGAATCAGAACCCCTAAGCCACTGCATAGCAAAGCCAAGGCCCCTCAAACTCATTTCACAGGAGGGGAAACTGAGGCCCAGACAGGGAAAAAAGGTGGCTGGGGTCACAGAGCAGTACATACTGAAAGAATGGGACCGTTACTGGGAGTGGACTTGAGGGCAGGCACCGGGCTGGAGCGGGGAGGTTCCAGCAATCACAAGCTGAGATGGAGGTTGGGCTGGACTGGTATTGCCTGATGCCCCAAGAGGCAAAGGGTCTGAGGGGTGGGGGTGGGGCCCAGTGGGCTCACCTGTGGGTACCCAACTCCATCAGTCACTTGAAACAAATACCACGTGTTCTGGTGGGTGTGTCTCTTCAGCAATAGTGTCAGCACCAAGGCAAACTCATCCGGGAGGCCCCGAGGGAATACTTGCCTAGGGGTAGAGCAGAGAGGATGCCCTGAGGCTCAGGTGAGGGCCCAACTGGTGCTCACCTGGGTCCTCAGGTCTGTTGAGTCTACAAGAGACACACGCAGGTGCACACGTGCTGATACACACACATACACGCCTTCATTCTACACACATGTGTTGAATGCTGACTGTGTACCAGGCATGGGTCTGGCCCCTGGGGACACAGTGGTAAAAGACAGAGAAGGTGCAGCCCCCATGAAGCCTTCGGTCTGATGAGGGGGACAGACCATAAGTAAAGAATCCCCAGAATGACTGCTTCATGACCATTGTGGTAAGCGGTCCATGTGCCCTGGGGAGAGTAACAGGGGCCTGGGATGTAGGGGGAAGTGTCCTGGAGGAAATGATCTTTCCTGAGCCACGTGCTCTTTCGGTCACTCTCGTAAAGAGAGTAAATGAGGGAAAGGTGAGCCTTCCTGGAAGAGGGAACAGCAAGGTGAGCTCTCCTCCTGTGGGTGGGAAGGTGCTGAAACATAATGGAGAGGGTTCAGCATGACTAGGCCAGCAAGAAAGGAAAGGGAATATTTTGCAAGTTGAGGCTGGGGAGTTTAGCAGGGGCCAGACCACCCAGGGACTTGTGGGAGTTTGGACTTCACACATATGGGCACACACACAAATGCATACACACACACGCACACACTCAGGCACACATGACTCTTGTCAGGTTCCCACCATGAGCCTGGGGTTCTCACAAGAGATAGGGAAGGGAAGGAGGGCAAGTCTGCCAACACCCCCTTTCTGCCCACCCTGCAAGCCCCAGGGGTAGAGGGCAGGTTGACGTGTGACAGTGGGAGGGATAAAATGACCCACAGAAGGGCTCCTGAGCTTAGACCCCACATCCAAAGTTTCTGGGGAGTGTGGATGAGGTTGGTATTGACCCCCAGTGGTTATGCTGGGGTCTTTACCGCAAGGGCTGGGTCAGTGGGGCTGCCCCCAGCCTCAGGACGAGAGGCCCTTTGGGGTTGCGGATCTTCTTGATGGCAGACATCTTCATGAGGTTGAGTCGGCGGATGAGGTTGAAGCCTTCAGAGGAGACACCAGATGGAGAGCTCAGCTGGGCAGTGTGGAGGGGCACAGGCCACACCAGAAAGAGGGCAGAGAGGGGACAGCGGCTTGAGGCAGGCACTTACCTGTCACGTTGGATGATAAGTCGCTGCTATGTTCCAATTTGAGCCCTTCTTGCTGTGAAGGTGGGCACTGCTCGCCTGGAAGAGAATTGGCAGGGGGCATCAGGTGGGCCCAGGTTGAAGTAGCTGCATAGCCAGACTCTTAGGGAACCTGAGAAAGAGCAAGTTTATAGTCCCCATTCTGGACCTTCAGCCAAGCCTCGCCTTGGAGCTGCTTACACCACTTGCTTTCTGACCCTGGCTACTGAAGCAGCCAGGAGGAACCCCATCATACAGATGAGAATACTGAGGCCCCCAGACTGAGGTCTGGCCGAAGGCTACCAGGTGAGTCTACAGCAGAGCAGGACCAGAACTCCTGGAACCCCAGTCCCCCAAGAACCCAAGTCAGGGGCCAGGCAAGCAAGAGAGAGAATGACAGAGCTCTGGGCAGCCCTAGAGCTCAGATAGGGCGGGAAGCTGTTACATACTGTGCTCCTTCCACGGACACACACCCAGGTGCAGGCAGAGGAGTACTTTAAGAGCAAGAAAACATCAGGTTCGTGTGCGGTTGTGTTACATACAGTTACATGGGCATGTCTGCACATGTGTGAGTTATAGATGCCCATGCCACCAGAAATGCCATGTGCAGCTGGTACGTGTGTTCTCAGTGGTGGGTGGGGCTCAACTTCCCACATCTAGAGCAGACAAGCAGGACAGACACAAGTCTGAGCCAACAGAATGACTTTTCACCTGGATAGCTACCTTGTAAAGCAGTGAGAAGAGACTGAGGGCCTGAGAGGACAACAAACTCAAAGGAACCACCAGGGCCTTGGGGCTCTCTCAAGGACTCCTGGAGAAGGGGATAGTTTAATTCAGCTCTCTAAAGCCCTGAAGGGACAGGGGGCCATCAGGGACTTGCCTCCCCTCTGGGGCTGACTGAATGTAAGTGTGGGGATAGGTGCTATAACAGGAGGAATAGGGGCTAGATCCATAAAGGCCTTCCCATCAATGTAGATAGGGTAGCTGGGACAAGACAATGAAGACAGCTTCTAGAAGCTGGGCACTGGACTCCCTGGCTGGCCTGGGAGGAAGGAAGAACCCTGGGTCCGTGGGCCCAGTGACCCCACTGGAGTCCCCCCACCCCCAGATCTAGCCAGAAAGACCATCGCTGTCTTCAGCATCGGCAGCAGCAAAGGGTGACTCACCCCTTGGCCATGGGCCCAGATTCCTTACAGATGTTGAAATTCTCTGCCCCAGCCCCCACCAGGGGACATGATGAAGGAGAGGAAAGCAACGCGCGCACGCACGCGCGCGCACACACACACACACACACACATGCGTATACACACGCAGGCAGTCACATGTACCCTGGGCGCACACTCCCTCTCATCTGCACCTTGGCTTCCCTGCCTCCTGCAGCTGGATTTGGGTTCTAGGAGTTCTGTTCCTGTTCAGCTGGATGGCTGAGCTACCGAGCTGCCCAAAGGGTGCCCACCAGGACTGGGAAAAGTGCCCAGCCAACTTCCCCTGGCTTTGGGCCCTGGAAAACTGCACCCTCTTTCTCATCCAGAGTCTGGGCCCTGGGGCGGGTCCTTTTTTTGAAATTTAGGGCCAGACGCGGAGGAGGAGCAGCCCGTGGGCTGGAGGATGGATTTTTCACTGCAAAAAGGATTGGCGGGGCCTGGGCCTCATTCAGGATGCAACTTCCTTCTGCAGGGAGAGCTCATTGCCTGCCCCTTCCCACCCTACTGGTCCTGCTAGCACTCCGTCCACAGGCTGGGTGTATGTATTAAGGTGGGGTGGGGGCTGTTCTCTCACACACAGAGACACAGGGATACATACGGATGCACAGAGAGACACTGAGATACATACACAGAGACACTCAGAGACATACAGACACGCACAGACAGAAACACGCACACACTGTAGCTTACCCTTGCATAGGCTTGCATATTCCAACACCCCAGGCCACCCTGACTCTCCCACAAATGCTCAGATGACCCAAACGCAGGGTCACATAAGTGCACAGGACCCTGGGACCTCAAGGAGCCAGTCACAGGCCTATGGCACGCTAACCCTCCTGTGTCATCTCACCTGTATGTGCCCCATGGCTGCAGGTGGCCCAGAGACCGAGCAGCCACAGGCCGGCAGCCCAAGATGCCCACATCCTGGTCCAGAGGGGTCAGCCACAGCTGCAGCACCTGAAAACCACAGAGGCTGGGAGGTGGATTCATGAGCTCACCCATGGGCAAGAAGTGGCCAGCTCACAGGACCCGGGCACGGGTTTTGGGTGGCAGGAGTTCTGGCCACGTGTCTAGTCCCTCTCAGGGGCCCATCCACGGCCCTTGGGCTAGGGTTTGGGCATAGGTGATATTCAAAATATTTAACCACTGGTATGGCACAGACACACACCAGCCAGAGCAGACTGCTGGCAGGAGCACTGACACAGGGTCCAGGCGGCACGTGGCTGTGCCAGTGGATAATTGCTAGATGGTGGAGAGGTTTTGAGGGTCCTGGAAGGCCAGGGCAGTTGGAATAGTGAGGGGGCCTTGAGGCAGAGGCTGTTTACCAAGACGTCTGGAAATACTTTAACAACCTGTGCATGGTACTGGTATATACCAGCCTGGTACCTGGCCAGCTGCACCCAGCTCAGCTCAGGCTGCCCTGCCAGGCACCCACAAGGTCAGGGGATGCCAACCTGGTGACTCTCTTGGCAGGCATCACAGGGTTGTGTATGGGCCAGGGAAGCTTTGCCATAGGTACAGTGGGCAAGAGAGCAGGTCACAGGGCTCAAGACCTCATTGCCAGCCTCTCCTGCTGATGGATGCTCGTCTTTTAGTTTTATTAAACCCTGATGGATGGGCCCAGATAAATCAATGCGGGCTCAGCAAGCGGCCAACAGAGTCATACATCATCCGGCCTCCCCTGGGACAGTCAACTCGATGCGATCCTCACACACAGAGCCATGCACATGTCCATAAGACACACACAGATACATAGGCATATATACACACAGACACATATATGCCAGTGTGTGCATGTGGGCATGTTCCAACACACAGAGATGCATGCACACCAATATACATGAACACATCAGCTTACACATGGATACGGCCAGCCTACATCCACCCCACCTGTAGGCCTTCCTGTCGGGAAGTTCTTAAGCAAGCCTGACCTCATTCCCTCCAGCTATAATGGAATCCTATTTCCCCTCCCTCAGTCCTGGATAGGGAATGAGGACAGAAAGGACCCCACATCCCAATATATTCAGAGACAGGACTCCAGTCCCCTCCTCTTTGGGGGAGAACTGGGCCCCCTTTGCTACTCACTCCCCATTCTAGCAATGTGCACATCCCATCTCTCAAACCCTGTTCTGGCCTCCCCCTTCTGCCAGCCAATGGAAGGGCTGCCAGCTATGGAAGGCATGTGGATGCATGTGGAGGCGTGAACATGGATGTGCTGGGTTGTCCCCTTCTGACTTCCAGGCCCCAGCCAGGGTCAAGGACTACAGGGATAGAGGAAGAGAAGCCCCCCAGGAGATGATCATTCCAACACAGAGGCACAGAGAGATTTGGAGGCAGGGAGAGTCAGAACCAGATGGAGCTTAGAGCTCATCCCACTATGGAGGAGGCGACTGAGGCCCAGAAAGGGGAAACCACTTGCCCCAGGTCACACAGCAAGCCAGGGGCAAAGGGGGCCCTGCAGCCCAGAGCCCCGGGGGCAGCCCACGCCACCCCCACTTACCGGTGGCCGGGGATCCCCCCACCTTACTGAGCAATCCAGGCAGCCCAGAGCACGCCAGCCAGGGGAGGCTGGGCCCGGATTCCTCACACTCTCCCGGCGTCTTCGATTTCTCCCGGCCGCGGGTTCCCAACTTCCCGCGGTCGCAGAGTTCCCCGGCCGAGGGCTGCCGGCGCACTCCTGCCTGGGACTGCCCGCCACGCTGGGTGGGGGAGAGGGGGCGGTTCCAGGAGACTGGGGGGCCTGCCAGGACCGCTAATGGAACACAGCTGGACCGGCCCGCTAGGCAGGCAGGGCAGGCGGGCCGGCCGGGAGGAGGCTCCAGAGGCTGCGGCGGCGGAGGAAGAGGCGGCGGGACGCGCAGCCCCGTTCCGCGATGCTCCCGGGCCCGCCCCTCCCACTTCCCCGCCAGGTGAGCGAGCGAGCAAGCACGGCGGGACCCTGCGTGCCCAGACTTGCCCTGGGAGGGGGCTCCCGCGGACAGGCAGGCGGGGAAGCCCGGGCCAGGCCTGGAATTGAAGGGCCTCCCCTGTGCCACCCTTTCACCTCCCCTGGCCAGGCCCCCCAGAAGGCTGGGAGGGTGGAGACCCTCCTCCCCAGTTCCGTGGCACCCGTGACGTGGCTGCCTCCCAAAGCTCCGTGGTCAGCTTTTTCCAGCCTCAGCCTAACATTCCCAGTCAGTCTGTCCCTCTGTCAGTCTGCACTGGCAGAGGGAGGGCATTAAGGAGCTGGGGGTGGGGGGTGGGGTGGGGGGGAGAGTGCTAAGTTAACCCCTTCCTTTCTGGCCTCAGTCCCAGAGAAGTAGAACTGAATGAGTCCCCTTATTCCTCCTTCCTGCATGAGGTTAAACCAAAACCAACCCAGACTCTACAGGACAGGGTTGAACTGCCCCATAGGGTTTCCAAAGCTGTAAATCTTTATGGAAGCAGACTGCCACATCTTTCTCCCACTGAGTGGCTGGTGGGTTTGAACCACCAACCTTTTGGTTAGCAACAAAATGCTTAACCACTGCACCACCAGGGCTCCTTCTCCATGAGGTTAGAAGGGTTTGAAGCCCTGTCCATCACTCTAGTTTTGTAGCTAAGAACTTATTATTTAATTATGCCTCCATTTTTTATCTGTAAAATGGGATAATGATAATACATACCTCAGAGTTGCTGTGAGCAGGAAATGAGTTAAAGTCTATAAAAGGGCTTAGCATAGGTCTGGCACATAGGAGGAGCTCAATAAATATTCCCTGTTATTATCATTATTATTGCCATCCCTAGTGGAGGGGGATCTGCAGTCTGGGATTCAAGCTTATACGTCAGTGATGGGAAGGGGGTCACTTTATATGCAGGGTCCAAAGAAGTGAGGAATTGAGTTTGGATGAGAGATTTGACTTCTGAGGAGAAGAGAGATGACATTTCTAGTTCTGCCAGAGGCTGGGAGATGATCAGTCTCTCACAAAGGTCTCCCCTTGTGAGGTGGCAAACAGACTTCTGGGGCACCAATACTGAGAAGCCATGGAGAAGTAGGTTCAAGAGTCCCATGAGCGGTACGAATGGGTGTGGGGACTGAGGGGGGAGCAACTGGGGTGTTCTAAAGCAGGGGGGCGGGGGGAGGAGTCTTCCAGAGGCAACATGGTCTAGCGGTAGCCCTATGGCCCCATCTAACCCAGGCTGGGATGGGGGAAGGCTTGGGATTTCCCGCCTCCAGGCCCAGCCAGAGGCACTGAGTCAGCGGAAACCCTGACCATGCCACGGAGGCGCCCCAAAGTGGTCCCTGCTCGGAGCCTAGCCCAGATGTGGTGGTGGTGCCTGGGAAGCGCTTAGCTCAGCAGGCGGAAAGTGGAAGGGCAGGGCTTTGTGGCTGCTCTGGCCTGAGGAGTGAGTAGGCACAGGCCAGCTCTTCCCAGGGGGTGCCACTCCAGTGGTGGGTACTTGGGAAATAATAGGAAACACTTATAGGGCAGGCTTTGTTCTAAGAACTTCACATATGTTAACTCCTTTAACCCTCACAACCCTATGAGGCAGAATTCTATTCTTTGCCCCATTTTACAGATGGGGAAACGTGGAGCAGAGGAACCTTACAACTTGCTCAAGATCACACAGCTAGTTGGTGTGGAGCTGGGACTCACACCCAGTGAGGCTGGAGTCACAGTACGAGCTTGTAACCACTGTGCCATCCTGGGCAACTCCCAGCCTCACCCCATTTTTGTCCCAGACCTGGGTTCTCCCAGGCAGGAGGGGATGGCTGGGCCTGAGCTGCCAGAGCCAGGGATGGAGGAACATGAGCAGGAGGAGTCCAGATGTCTTCCCACAGCACCCCAATGATGCTCACAAGAACAGCCATGCCCAGGGCATTCCCTACACCTGGATACGCTATTATCGTAGACATAGTATAGAAATGTGCTAATGTCCCTTCCTCTCTCCGACACCTATGTGCACACACACATGCAGTCAGATATGCTCTCTCACAATACGTGTGGGCAGACTCCACATGCATATGTAGACATTTATGTTCACACAGACACACCTGACCCCGGAAACGTTTACACAGACACATGCACACACACAATACATATCCACGTAAACAGGTACACAGAGCCACATACATGAGCACAGACGAATCCACATAAGCAGACAAATATATCCCTGGATATACCCAGGCACAGAGAGGTGCATAATTCTCAGAATGCACCCATACAACACTTCATGTACTTGGATATGCACATACAGACACATGCATGCACACGTATACGTAGAAACACATGGGTACCTGCAGATATTATTATTAATATATGCAAGCACAGAGAAATCTGTAGACCTACAGCACATGCACATATGTGCACACAGACACAAGTGGCCACACAGACTCAGCCCCCATCCACAGAAGCATCCACTCAGGTATGCACATGCTGACACACATACCAATATACAAGCATGCAGCTATGCTGACATATTTACATGCATTCGGCCCCAGAAAACTCTGCATACCAGCAAGCAGAGTATCCCATGGGGCTGGGCTCAGTGCCCTCACCCCAGATGGCATCACCACGAGGTAATCAACTCTGCTAATCACCACCAGCTGCCCTGGAGCCTGCCTACCATTGCCAGGCAGGGCTGCCAAGGCCTCCTGGGTCTGGGGTAGTAAGCCCAGATGTCAGGTAGTGCCCCAGGGCTCATCCACCCCACTGCCCCAGCTGCCCACTGGGGAATCCCCATCTGGCAGGAGCAGTACCTCGGGCTGGGAGATGGTGCAGAGCCAGGGATAAGGTCTGGTTCCAGGACAGGCCCAGGAGCCCCATGCAGCCAAGCAGAGGTAGTCTGAATGTCATAGCCTAGCGCAGTGGACCTGGGACTCCGCACGCACAGGGGCCTAGCATGTGTGCACACAGGTACAAGCGCGCGCACACACACACACGCACACACACAGGCTTATCATTCATGATCAAAACAGACCTCTTGCTTAGATCTGCTCCTCCCTGTCTTCCGCATCCCAGTAAATGTCATCAGAATTCATTCAGTTGATGAGGCCAAAAATTTAGGAGTCATCCTTGGCTCCTTCCTTTCCTTTACTACCCCCATCCAACCCCGTGGATGCTATCCCCAAAACACAGCCCGCATCCATCCACTTCTCTGTGCTTCCACTGCCACCATCCTTGTCCAAGCCACCATTATCTTCTGCCTGGACTGTTGTAAGAACCCCCACCTCATCTCTCTGCTCCCTGGGAGCCCTCTACTTCTACTTCCCACCCAGCAGCCAGCCAGACCTTTCCAAACCCGTTTCAGTTGATTTCACCTTCACGCTCCAATGCTCATTCTCATTTCACCCAGAATACAATCCAGAAGATTTCCCTGGCCTTGTCTAGTCTTTTGCTATCTGGTCTCTGCCTTCCTGTCCAGCTGTCTCACCCCAAAAGCTGTACCCCCACTGTCTGCCTTTCTGAGCCCTGAATTCACCAAGCTGGTTTCCCCTTGGGGCTTCTGCACCAAAGCTTCCTTCTGCCTGGAAGGACTTTCCCCTGATCTTTGCTGGCCCAGCCCTCACCTCATAAGTCACCTCTTCTGAGTGGCCTTCCATAACAACCAGATCCACAGGAACCCCGAGTCACTCCCTATCACATCACCCCGTTTAAAATCTCTATATGTTGTTGTCATTGTTAGTTGCTATTCAGTTGGCTCCGACTCAAGCAGACCTTACATACAACAGAATGAAATGTTGCCCGGTCCTGGTCCATCTTCGTATCTTTGATATGCTTGAGTCCATTGTTGAGGCTATTGTGTCAATCCATCTCATGGAGGGTTTTCCTTGTTTTTGCTGACCTTCTACTTTACCAAACATGGTGTCCTTTTCTAGGGATTGGTGTTATCCATAACGTTTTCATTGACTGATGTTCAGAAGTAGATCACCAGGCCTTTCTTCCCAGTCTGTCTTAGTCTGGAGGCTCCAAGGAAACCCATCCTCCATGGGTGACCCTGCTGGTATTTGAAATACCGGTGGTATAGCTTCAAGTATTATAGCAACCCACAAGCCACCACAGTATGACAAACAAACAAACCACAGTATGACCAAAAAAAAAAAGCTCAGGTATTTTTCTGTTTGTTAGTTCTTTCTCCATTAATAAGCCAAGGCTCCATGAGGGTCCCTGTCCACCGTTACTCACTGCCTTATGGCTGAATCTGGCACCTTGTGGACACCCACTAGGGAATTAGTAGATAAATGCGCATGAGCACTGTCCAAGCACTTAGACACAGGCATACACCCCCACCAACACCTGCCAGAGGCCCAACACACGTGCACACTCGTGAATGCACATGTATGCGGAGATACACACACACACACACACACACACACACACACAGAGGCAGTATCTGGGTCACGGAAGAGAGATTGAGACCAGAGAACCAGGGTCCCTTTGCTTGTCTCTGTTTCTCTAGGTCTCTCTGTCCTGTCTCCATTTGCTTCCCAGCTGTCTCTCTCACTGTCTCTGTCCCCTTTTCTCTGTGTCCATGCCCCTAGACTTCTCCAGCCTCTGATTTTCTATAGTTCTCTGGCTCTTTTTTCTTCTTCTCTATGTCTCTGTCTTCTCTCCAGTCCTCATTGCCTCTATCTCTTTGTTTCTAACTCTTCCGTCTCCCTCTATTTTTGGATCCGTGTCTCTGCTTCTGTGTCTCTATTTCTCTGTCTCTTGTCTCGATCTTTGTGTTTATCTCACATTTTCTGCAACTTTATGTCTCTGTCTTCTGTCTCCCTTTATCTCTGAGCCTCCCTGTCCCTGTCTCTTGGCTTCCGTATACATTTCTCTGCACCCTGCCTCTGTCCCTCTGTATGTCTCTCTTTGTCTCTAGCTCTGCCTGTGTCTCTGTTTCTGTGCCTGCGCCACTACCTCTCTGGCTCTGTATCTCTGCATCTCTGACTCTCTGTTCGTCTCTCATCCTCCTTCCCTCCCTCTCCTTGCCCTAAATCAGCCTTGCCACCAGATCTCCATGGCTGTTGGCAGGGAAACCCATCTTTCACCTCTGGCTGGCAGCTTTATGGTCCCAGTGCACAGGCTGGTGCTCCACTCTGCTAATGCCCCACCTGAACGCACACAGCGAGCTCCACACCGACACCCACGGCCCTGGCACTTTAGCCAGCTACGCAGGCCAGCCAGGGCATCTTGCTTCTAGTAATTACGGCACTGGACACCTGTATGGTTTCATTTGTCCTGGAGATTCTGCAGAGCTCAGCCCAGGCACTGATGGGCACTGCTGTGGATGTGTCAATGGCCAGGGCTGGTGGGCCCTGAGGGAGGATGGGAGAACACGCCAGGTATCCTGGACCCCAGCTTGGTTGCCCCATGGGCTCTGCCCACCCATTCTGAGGGACCAGTGGAGAGGTGGCAGACACAAAAGTCCTGGGTTCCAGCCCTATCTCTATCCACTGTGTGACCCTGGGTCCCAGTCTTCCCATGAGGGAAACTATAGGATCCTACCTTACAGTTAAGCCACCTCATCTAGTGGGTTAAAACACCTAAAAGTACCTTGTCTGACTACTGTACCTCAGTGGTTTTCAACCAGGAGTGATTTTGCTCCCAGGGGACATTAGGCAGTGTCTGCAGACATTTTTGTCACAACTTGGGGATGGATGCTACTGGCATCCCGGGGATAGAGGCCAGGGATAAGCTGAACATTTATAATGCACAGGACAGCCCCCCACAACAAAGAATTATCCAGTCCAAAATGTCAGTAGTGTGAGGTTATGAAACTCCAAGAAGATTCTACTTCTCAGAATCCCCACAGTCTTTTGTCTCCTTTAAACTCTTAATCGTATTCCAACCAGGGTAGAGTAAAGGTCATCAGAAGACTTGGGACACCAGTGTTTGATATCTGCTCTGCCTTTAATAACAACAGCTCACATTTCCTGGGGAGTCCCTGGGTAGTGCAAACAGTTAATAGGCTTGCCTTCTAACCAAAAGGTTGGCGGTTTGAGTCCACCCAGAGGTACCTTGGAAGAAAGGCCTGAAAATCTACTTTCAACAAAATCAGGCATTGAAAACCCTATGGAATACAGCTCTACTCTGACACACATGGGGTTGCCACAAGTCGGAACTGATGCTACGGCAGCTGATTAACATTTACTGAGCTCTTCTAAAGTGCCGGGCACTATAGTCGGATACTCATTTTCGTCTCATAATAACCGCATGAGGCCTAGCCACTATAACCATCCCTGTTCTAAAGATGAGGAAATGGGCAGACAGAAGGTGAGTAAATAGCTCAAGTCCCACAGCAGGCAAGGATGGAGACTAGATTTGAACTGATCCATTTGGGACAGGCCCACAGGGCAGGATCACCTCTGGAAAACAACACTCATAGTAGGGCCCTCTCTGAGCCTCTATCTCTCATCTGTCAAATGGGGTCTGTTATCTCATTTAACAATCCTAGGAGGTAAGGCACTGATATCCCCTCCATTTCACAGGCTAAGAAGGCAAAGAAGCAAGATACATCTCAAGATCATAGGGCTGGGAAGTGGTGAAGTAGAGATTTGAACTCAGCTCTGCCTGGGCCCCAGGGCCCTGCAGCCAACCAAATACAGTAAGGCGTAGAGTAGGGCTTCTTAAACTTGAGCCTGCAGCAGAAACACCGGGAAGACTTGTTAAACACAGATTAGTGGGCCCCACCCCCCAGAGTTTCTGATTCAGTAGAATTTGCTTTTCTAACAAGTTCCCAAGGGATGCTGCTGACGCTGGCCCAGAGACCACACGCTGAGACATTTCTGATGAGTATAAAATAGGTTTTTCCATGAAGAAGCCTAAATAACAGCAATTAATATGTAAAGAAATAAAACCAACTGGAATATTCATCAGCCTTGACCATTCAGAAATGGTGTTTACACTGGTATTTGGACACAAGAGGAGAGGTGGTTGGAAGGTAGGGAAAGAGCACCCAGTTGGGGACCTGGGTTCAAGCCCAGGGTCTGCCCTGATGCATTGTTTGGCCTTGGGAGGGTCCCTGCCCTTTAGCAACAAGGAAAGGCTGAACTTGGGAATTCTCGTGCCCCTTCTATTACTCAAACCCTGCAGTAGAGCATGGTGTTAGATCACCTGTACCTGGGTTCAAATCCTGGCTCCTGCTCTTGCCAGCTCTGTAATGTGGGGATATCACTTAACCTCTTCATCTGAAAAGCAGGGATAACGACAGTATCGATCACATAGGGTTGTTAAAAGGATTGAAGGAGATAAGGGCAAAGAGAAATCCCCTCTCGTGGTACTGTCACCTAGTTTTTGTTAAATCAGCCCCCAACTCATGGTGACCCCATGAACAATGGAACGAAACACTGCCTGGTCCTGTGCCATCCCCCCACGATCAGTTATGAATAGGATTGTTGTGATCCATAGGGTTTTCATTGGCTGATTTTCGTAAGTAGATCACCAGGCCTTTCTTCCTAGTCCATCTTAGTCTGGAAGCTCCGCTGAAACCTGTTCAGCATCATAGCAACAGGCAAGCCTCCACTAACAGATGATGGTGGCTTTGCATGTGGTGCATTGGCCAGGAATCAAACCCGGGTCTCCTGCATAGAAGGCAAGAATTCTACCACTGGCACCTAGTAAGCCCCGGGAGAAGCTGGTTTTGCTACTATTTTATCCCCAGAGCCTGTGACAGAGACTAGGTGCTTTGTAAATTTTTGCAGCACGAATGAAGGAAGGAGGCCCAGCCCTTTCTAGGGAGAAACTCCCCTCCATGGAGTGCAAGCCGAGGAGTCTCCTGGGGCTGAGGCGCGGTGAGGAGGAACATTCAGGGACTTGCTGGCATAATGATCCCCAACACAGGTGACTCCCCCACTCCACAGCCAAACTGGAAACTCCCAGAGGACAAAGGACTAAAACTTCTTCCCCTATCTACCGGCCACTTCCCCAGGCCTGCACAGGGAAGGACACAGAGATGACATCTTAGAACAGGCTCAGGAGGGGCAGTGGGGTGTGACCCACATCTCTAGGGCATCCCAAAAGGTCTCTGCCCCATAATACAGGACCTCCTAGAACAGGGGTGAGCTCAGGCAGGACCAGCCCACTTGGCAGCAGTGAAGACCCCCAACCCTGCCCCACCCCCCTGTGGCCCCAGCCTTTTGGAGCAAGAGTTGGCCTCACCAAGGCCCTGGCTGGATAGTTTGTGTTCCCTTACCCAGGCATTCCTTTGGTACCAACCAACTCAAGTCAGCCCTGCTATGCTGTGTGACCTTGAGACAATCCCTGGGCCTCTCTAGGCCTTCATTTCTTCACCTGTGAAACTCAAACAAGAGCCCAGCATAGTGGCTATGAGTAGAGGCTCCCCCCCAATACTTGGGTTCAAACCCCACCTCTACCACTTACCGGCGGTGTGACTTTTGGCAAATCACCTCACCTCTTGGAGGTGGTAAAATGCAGTTGTCCCTAGCTCACAAGGATGCTGTGAGGGTTACCTAAGATGACACATTTCAAGCGCTGAGCCTGGATCCTGGAACTCAGTACATGGCAGCTATCTCATACATACCATGACAGTGTATAACCTTCACTGCCACATCACACACACTCTTTGGGTTGGCCTCCCCCGCCCCCCAACACAGTTAGCTTTGCCTGTCTTCACCTTCCTTCCCACTGGTGCAAGGGGAGTGGGCAACTGGGAACAACATCCCAGAGAGGGTTAGATCTGAACAGAAGCTTGGGGGAGAGATAGGTGTGATCAATTATTTGCCAATGATTTGTTTGTGTCTTTGTGCTCTGCTAGACTGTAAGCCCCGAGAGGAGCTCATGTTGCTACTATTTTATCCCCAGAGCCTGTGACAGATACAAATATTTGCAGCATGCATGAAGAAAGAGGGCCCAGCTCCTTCTGGGAGGAAAGTCCCCTCCATGGAGTGCAAGCCAGGCAGTCTTCTAGGGGCTGAGGCATGGTGAGGAGGGAACTTTCAGGGACTCAGGATTCTTTCTTAGCATGCAAGAGCCTCAGACAGTTGGAATCGTTGGAATTGTAAATTCTTCGAATCCTGGAATCTCTGGGTGGAGAGAAGCTTTGGCTACTGCCCAGCCCCACCTCCTCCCAGTAGTGCCCCGGGGGCTGGGTCAGGCAGCCTGACAATCTGGCCAGGAAGAGAGGCTCAGGAGTGGGGGAGGGAAAGAGTTCTGGGTGAAAACCCCAGCTTTTTCAACAAGGAAGGAAATAAAATCAAAGCTCAGAGATGGTTTCATCCTGGCTCTGCTACTTTCTGGCTTTGTTCCCTTAGGCAAATTCCTTCACCTCTCTGAGCCTTAGTTTCCATATCTGTAAAATGGAGTGATAATAATAACACCTAATCACATGAAATTGTTCTGAGGATTAAATGAGATAATGCAGGAAACTAAGCCAAACACATAGTAAGCACTCAAAAATGCTAACTATTATTAACATTATTGTTATCTGGGGGTGCTAGTGATTTAGTGATTCACTGGAAACTGGTGGCGCAGTGGTTAAGAGCTACGGCTGCTAACCTAAAGGTCGGCAATTCGAATCCACCAGGCACTCCTTGGAAACCCTGTGGGGGCAGTTCTACTCTGTGCTATAGGGTCACTATGAGTCAGAAATCGGCTTGACGGCCATGGGTTTTTTTTTTTTTTTTTTTTTGGTTTAGTGATTCACCAGGGACTTTTGCTCTGCACCTCACATTCATGTTTATCTCTGACAGTCTCCCCAGCCAAACTGTCCCCTCCTCATTCTCAGCAACTAAGGTCTTTCTGCCAAGAGTACTTCATGTCACCAATGGCTGAGGCTGGGCAGGGACGTGGGTTTTAGATAATTTGGATAGTCAAGGAAAGACTCCCTCTGAGTGGAACATACCTGAGCCAGGGAACGACAGATAAGCCTACTTGGGACTGATTCCCGCCTCCGCTTCCTATAGACAGTGAAACTTTGGGCAAGTAGCTTAACCCCTCTGAGCCTCAACTCCCCATCGGTAAACTGGGGAGTGTAACAGTACCTTCTTTATGTGTTTTTCAATGAAAAAAAAAAACACGAATGTTCTCGCCACACGGTATTTACAGCAACTCATGTTATGAGAACAAACGGGACCCTGCCTCCAGTTTCACTATTTACAGAACTGACTTCACGTGGCTTTGAGAGGTCAATGACATTTTGGACAGATATAAAATAGATTTTTCCAAGAAGAGGCCTAAATAACAAATAATATACAAAGAAATAAAACCAACTGGAATATTCATCAGCCTTGACCATTCGGAAATGGTGTTTATGCTGGTATTTACACACAAGAGGAGAGGTGGTTGGAAGGTAGGGAAAGAGCCCCCACCTGGAGACCTGGGTTCCAGCCCAGAGTCTGCCCTGTTGCATTGTTTGGCATTGGGAGGGTCCCTGCCCTTTAGCAACAAGGCAAGGCTGAACTTGGGAATTCTTGTGCCCTTTCTATTCCCCAAATCTGAGGGCCTTAAACCTGTAAAACCCAAGCAGGCTCCCTCTCTGGATGGGGAATAGGGTGAGGTGAGCCAGGCCAGTCTGAAGCCCAGGATGCCCCCCGTTCAGGTCCAGCACACACCACAGGAAATAGTGTTCCATATTCACTCAAGCGCCCCTGTGAGTTCGCCCCACATCACCTTAGCTGAGCCTCTCTGGGAAGAGAACACACCACACCACATACCACACCACACCCATTAATTCTCCTCTGTGCATTCCCAAGGGAAGGAAACCAGCTGCCAGAGATGGTAACTGACTTGATGAGTCGGACTGAACCCAGGTATGTGTAATTCCCGATATACCAGCACTGCTTTGTAAAAATTATTTTAATCGATAGGACAATCCTAAGTATGGATTGTTATTCTCATTTGACAAATGAATGAGCCATAAACCTGGTTGTCATCCCCAGCTTCCACATTTTACAGGTAAGGAAGCAGACCTGAGAAGTTAAGCAAGTTGTGTGTTAAGAGACAGAGCTGGAATTTGAATTCAGAACTATCACAGCACACTCTGCTGTATGATGGGCCCTGCCTCTCTTTGGGATTTAGTTTCCTCATCTGTACAATGGGGGTGTTAGCTCCAGAACATCTACGATCCAAGTTGGGACTTTTGCTACTCCAACCCTAGGCCCCCACCCAGAAGCCTAGAACAGCCCATGGGCCTGGGCGGGAGAGAAGGGCAGGTGCAGGCCTGACTATCCCGCCAGGCGGGGGCGCCGCCGCCAGACACACAAAAACAATCAAATAAATCAGGCCCAGGAACTCCTAATCCTTTCCGGCTGTGGCTGCTACCGCTCGCCGGGTCTGGGCCGCCATCGCCTGGCCGGCTCCCCCTGGGAGGGCGGCATGGCACAGCCAAGAGCGCAGAATCAGGCCAACAGAGTCAGAGTGATGCCTGGTCATCAAGACTACTTCGGCTCCCGTGGTGGGGAGGGAGACCTCCCGGCCGGGTGACTCAGGCCTCCCAGAACCCCTCCCTGGTGCGCAAGATCCAGCGCCTTGGTCTATTTTTAGAGCCGGCTCCAGGCCTGAGCGCAGAGGGCCAGGGAAGGGGGGCCACGTGGGGGCGGAGGCGCCTGACCAGCTCCCCATCATCAAGGCCCAAGCTTCAGGCCCTCCATCTGTCTCTCTGGAAAGGACTGGAAGCACATTGTAGGGGAGGGGTCATCAGCTGCACAGGAGGTGAGAAGCAGGCCCAGAGAATGCGTCCCCCTTCCTTCCTCCCCCGGCAAGGCCTGGCAGTTCCAGGGAACAGGGTGCTGCCCCTTCCAGGAAGCGACTTCTTTTAAAGTGGGGCCAGCAGTCTCCCCACGGTCGATCTGTCTGGCTATTGGATTGGGGGTCAGGGCGAGCGGAGCTCCCCGGCAACCGATCTGGGTCACCGGAGACCGACCCTCTCCCGTTAGCCACGCCCTTAGCCCTCAGTCTGACCCCGCCCCTCAATTGGTTGTGCTCCTGGTCCCGCCTCGGGCCACACCCATGGCCTGGGTGCCTTCCCTGACTCCATCCCAGACCCCGCTTCCTATCCGGCTCCGCCTACCCCTGGCCAGCCTTAGATCCTGTCCCCAAGGTCCCAAGAGGCCCAGATGCTGGGTATCTGGCCGCCTGGGACTGGAGCTGGGCCTGGCTCTGGGGACAGGGACAGAAGGGAGAGGAATGGGGGCCTCTTCCCCCAGTGTGGGGTTGGGGAGAAGAAGGGCATCGGGGGGCGACCATGGCATCATTGACTGGGAAACCTCGAGGCTGCAGGACATATCTGCGGGAGCTGGCCAGTCTTTGAGGCTGACGTGGCTGAGGGACCCCAAGTACGGAAACAACTTGTATACGTCGGCACGGAGAGAACCACCGAGGACCTCTGCCGGGGTCGCTGGCACAGAGAGGCTGATGCCTCTAACACTGAGTCCTAGAGGCTGAGGCCTCAGTCATGGCGAGTGCCGGCAGCTGATGGTCCAAAATACACGCGCTCTGGTGGCGTACTGAGGGGCACGGGGACTTGGTGAGGGGGGTGGGCACAAATCGAGGCCCATCCCTCTGGGGGGAGGGGCGGGAGGCAGAGCTCGGTCTCCCAGCACCAGCCCTCCATCTAGTGGGAAGTTTGGGAATCGCGGAATGCGGGGGTGGGGGAGGGGCGTCCCCCATCTCCCTCCCCACTCCTTTCCCTCCCTGGATGTCCTGCTGTAGCAGCCACACCATTATTCCCAAAGTGCTCCATCTTGGTGATTCACCCCAGATAGAAATAGGAGATACCCTCAATTCTGTCCTCCCCTCTTTCCTCCAGTTCCAAGTCCTGAGTTCTGTCCTTCATCATTATCTCTGGAACCTGTCCTCTTCTCTCCATCCAGGGCCACTGGTCCAGGCCGCGACCATCATTTGCCTGGATCCTTGCAGCACCTGCCGATGTTCTCCCTGCCTCTAATCTTACCCCTTCCCGCATCCATTCTCCATAGCCGAACAGTGTTTCTAAAACAGAAATCGGATGGTACCACTTCCTGGACTGAAATCTTTCAATGGCTTCTTATGGTCAAGATGAAGTTCAGACCTTGGCTTGGGACTTCCAAGGCTCTTCACCAGCCAGCTCCATCTTCTTCATCCCCAGCCACTCTCACCTTCAGCTCTAACTGCTTCCTGGACACCCACCTCTAGACGCCCTATGGGAACCTTAGACTCGCAGGCACTTTCTACAAGTTCTAGTTCCTCACACACCCAGTTTGCCCTCACCATGAAGCCTTCACACCTGCTGTTCTCTTTTCCTGGAACACTCTTCCTGACCTAATCCTTGGTGTCTTCAGGATTCCCCTCCTCAGGAGGCCTCTCCTGACTCCTAGGTGTGAGTCAGGTGCCCCTCGTCTGAGCTCCCATGGCCCCCAGTACACACCTGCCCCTCTTAGAGTGCTCACTGCCTGGCCGCTCATATTTACTCTCATGGAAAGATAGTTTAATGAGATATTAATTGGTTTGCTCCCCTGTACTTCCTCTCCCAGTTCCGAGCTGGTACTAATCCTTTTGATTTTCTTAGCCTCAGGGAACTGTGTAGGGCTGAACACAAAAGCCGCTTGAAGTCTGATGGCTCATCCTGATTTTTGAAAAAGCTAAACTCCTGGAAACAGCTGTGCTAGGTGTTCCCAAGGGACGGAGAGGAGAGGCAGGACAGGCCTGTGGGGGCAGTGACAAAGGAGAGATGACAGCTAGCTGCAGGGGGCAGGGATGGGGGTCCTGTGAGTGGTAGGGGCCTGTGCCCAGCATCATCTCCCCTGACAAGTGACAGGAGCTGTGGAGGATGGGTGGTGGTGACCTAGAGAGGCTGTAGCCTGGCAGTTGCCTCAGTAATAATGCCGGTGTCCCAGAGTGGCAGAGGAACAGCCAAGTCACTGGACCTCAAGGGACCGTGTGGTCCAGGACAACAGGCATCTCTGTGGTGAACAGTGTAGACCAAAGACAGGAGGTATCTCCTCCATGCTTAGGTGCAGGTGGGACCAGCAGATCTATTAGACTAAACTACGAGGAGGTGGGAGTGGGGGTGAGAGAATTTTCAGCCAACTGGTAGGAAAGGGCTTAGAGTGAGTCAGTTGGAGTTGATTTAAAGAGAATACCGAAGCAGGATGTTTCTTGCACACTTGGGTTTGTGTGCCAAGATTCCCACCTGCTCTACCTGTCTGTATGTATCCCCAGTACAGGGCCAGGACTGTGTGTCTCATTCAAAATCATCTCCTCAGCACCCAGCACAGTGCCTACCACATAGTAAGTGCTCAGAATGTATTTGTTGAACCCACTTCTCTTTGGTAGCTAAGGAAATCCTTCTAAAACCCAAGTCTGGCCTGTTTAAAACTTTCAGTGGTTCCCCACTGCCTTCACAACAAAATCCACCCCTGTCATGGGCCTTGAACCCGCCTCCCTCTGCAGCCTCACCCTCTGCAGCCCATCTTCCCTGCACTCTCCTCTCTTCTCTCCGCCCTGAACTGCACTATTTGCAATTCCCCAAACTTGCCAGGTTGTTTAATGCCTCTGTGCCTTTGCTTACTTGGCACCCTCTGCCTGGAGTGCCCTTTCCCCTTTCTCTGCCTGCTGAGCTTTCCATTCGTCTCCAAAGCTCAGCGCAAGTGTTTCCTTCTTTAAGAAGCCTTCCCTGACACCCTCCCCTCAAGGAGGAGAAGACCCCTCCTGCTGTGGGGCCTATTGCTAGCGTCCTTATCTTCTCCCCTCCCTCTTTCCCAGCTCCTGCTTCTCACACTGTGGGCTTCTCCAGTGTAGTGAGTCCCCAGTGTCACCAGGTATACCATGGATGCTCAATAAATGTTCACTGAGTGAAACACTCAGGAGACCTAAGCTCTAGCCCTGATCCTCCCCTTCTCATGGTGCGGCCTCAAGCAGCCTCTCCCCTCTGTGGGCCTCAGTTTTCCTCTCTGTACAATGGGAGGGAGTGGAACTCAATGGTCTCTGAGGGCCCTTCCTTCCCACAGTTGGGCTTGGAAGTGATGCCGTGTAAAATACAATTCACCTGTGTGCACTGCCAGTCAGGACGGGCAGGGCATGCTCAGATACTCAGCTGTACGTGTAGCACCGACGCATGGCCACTTGTGTGCAAGTCCATGCCTAAACAGCTGCACGTGACACACTCAAAAGTGTACTCGGCCTTCTTCTGAACATGGATGCTCTGCCCTCCCAACCCCCATCCTCCCTCGACCCTTGGCCCTGACAGTGAAAAATTCTGCAGCAGCTGGGGCTGCCTATCCAGCAGTGAGTTAGTATTCAAGAAATGTGCCTCCTGCAATATGCATGCCCTGAGCTGGTGTCCAATGGGGCTCTCCCCTTTCCAGGCCTGTATATGCAGTGCCACCCTACACACACGCACGCGCGGCACCCCCCCCCCCCCAAGAGACAACATAGACACAGACACAGTCTGCCTAGGGCAGGGTAGAGGGCCAGACCTTCAGCTCTAACTGCTTCCTGGACACCCCTCACTAGATGTCCTATGGGAAACCTAGACTCTACATTTTTTCATTCATTCAATAATATTAAGTTCCTATCTTATGCCAGGCAATGGTGTGTACGGCAGTAAATACAACCCTGTTCTGCCCTCAGGGGCTCACAGTTTAGTGGGGGAGACAGACAATAAACAGGAAACAGGTGATTTCATTTCAGATGGTGAGAAACAGTGCTATGGAAGGAGATAGGGCGATGTGATAAAAAATTACTCAGAGGGGAAAGGGGTAGTTAAGGGAGACTTCTGAGGAGGTGGCAAGGGAGCATTAGTCAAAAGATGAGTAACCAGCAAATCAAACAACTGGGTAAGAGCCTTTCGAGTGGAGAGTACAACAAATGCAAAGGCCCTGGAGTAGGAGAAACCATGACATTTGTTCAAGGAGCAGAAAGGAGGCCATGGGGCTGGAGCTCAGTCAGTGAGAGAAAGCAGCAGGAGACGTGGTCAGAATGGTGGGTGGGGGCCAGGTCATGCCCACCTCTTGGGCCACGGCAAGGAGCCTGGACTTTAGTCTAAGAGCAATGAGAAGCTGCTGGATGGTTTTGAGCGGGGGAGACAAAATCTGCCCCTTTCCTTATTCCTCCTCCTTGGTCTCCTTCTTAGAGACTATGTTCTCCTCATCTTCACATTGTTAATAACCAGCCCAGGGACCAGCACGGGGTTGGCATCAGACAAGTTTCCATGAAGAAATGAACGACCAAGTCAGGCTCTCCTGGCTCAAGACTTGACCGAATGGCGCAGAGTGGGTCAGCTGGGCTGGTAAGCAGTCCATGGGCAGCTCAGGACAGGGGTCAGCTGAGCCAGGTTAAGACATTTAGATTTCCTGCCCATTGAAAACAGTCATAATAGAATTCATACGACAAATAACACTAATCCATGAAGCTTAATCTTAAGTGTATGCTGAAAACAATTTTTTTTTTATTTTCCAATTGCAAAATTCTGGATAAGTTCGTCGAAGCAGAATGTCTTTCCTGCTTACGTGTGTGTGTACATGTGTGTGCCACACCTTGCTGATGCCCCAGGCTATACTCAGTCTGCCCAGTGGGCCAACAGTGCTAAAAGGCAAGGCTAGATCGACTGTCCTCTCAGTGACATGACCTTGGAGCATGGACTCAGGAAAACGAGGTGCATCAAAGGTGCCCTCCTGGCCCAGGCCTGACATTGAGTGGCCCACAGGTAGTAAGAGACAGCAGGACTGTGGACAGCTGCTCAGTGTGGGGACTTACCTAGAGAACACCTCCTTAGTCCACTGAGGCCTTCCCTTGCCCATCCCTGGCCCTTTGAGAACTGTACAAAGTGACCAAGGCTTCTCAGAGGAGGAAACTAAGGCTCAGAGAGGTTATTTAACTTGCCCAGGATCACACAGCAAGTTGAAGATTGAAGTGGGTTTTCAGCACAAGTCTGGCCCCCTAAGCAGGGCCCCATTCCCTTCCTGAGGGTGGTGGTGGGGGGAGCTGGCTGGGCAAGGATGCCAAGAGGCACAGCCTACCTGCCCATATCTGGATCCACAGAGCTGACACAGCACAAAGAGTGGAGGTGGGCCCAGTCCAGCCTTGGGGCAGGTCCTGCCCTACCCCAGCACCCTCTTTTGCTACCCAGTTATGCTCTAAACCTCCAAGCTCACTCCCACAAGCTCCTCTCTGGGGCCTAGAAATGGGCCCCGGTTTCAGGATCCTCACGTGGGTTCCATATGAGCACAAGGGCACAACACTGACACCCAGGAAGGGCTCTAGAAGCCTAAGCTTGCCCAGTCTTGGGTTCTGGGTCTCAGGATTTGCTCTGATGTCTCTCCCCTGGTAGTTCATCCCACAGGCGGTAGCCTTCCACATTACTTCTCTCACTCATTCCATCCTCCAACTCACCTGCTCTGCATCTGGACCCCACAGGGAATTAGACTCAGCCCCGCCTGGGAGAAAAGTTGACCTTTCCCCTCTCCCCAGGAGTAGGGCTCAGGGAACTCAGACAATGCAGATCAGTGATTCAAAGGGAGAATGGGACACTGCGTGGCTCAGGGAAGCACCCCCATGCAGTCCAGTCTTCCTGCATCAACTCCAGGCTGAGCTCTGCCTCCACCGGGTCCCAGCACCCCCCACCAGTGGATGGGAAGTGACAAATGAACCTGGGGAAGTGGAAGGAGGGAGTTGGTGATCGATGGCATTAACATGGTGCCCAAATTAAATATTGACTTTCTTGGTTGACTCTAGGGACGCCTGGATTGATGGCTGGGGTTGGGCTGTGCCACCACAGGGGATGGGGACATACCAGCCCAGAGCAGGCCCAGTGGGGAGCTGAGGCTTGTGGGGGAGGGCTCAGCTCTGCTCCTGCTTGCTCAGGAACAGGGACAAGGGCTGCAGAGAGCCTGGGACCCCGCATGTGCATCTCCATCTTGTGCCCCAGGAGCCCCCCATGGAGTCCAGAGTTCCCTCCGCACAGGTCTTAGAGCCAAGCTTTGTCAAGTGCCTACATACCTGCTCCCCACCCCCACCCCACCTTCAGCAGTCATGGCTCGCCTGTAGCCCAACAAATGAGCAGAATCAATCTCTCTGATGATATCCATTCCTGGGCCTCAGGACCCTACCCTCCAGGGTGATGGAGCTGGTTATTTTTGGTCCATCATTATGTAGGATCTTGCAGAGGGGGTAAGGACAGCCTCTTCATTCCTGGAAATCTTCCATCATCCTCTCCAGCTAATCCACCCTCGGAGCCTCCAGTAGACCCTGAGCTTCCCTGCACCCTTTTCATAGCCCCACTTTAAGAATTGTCTGTACCGTCTTTGTTTATTTGCCACCCACTCACTCTACAGCCCACTCCGATCTGGCTTCCTGCTATGTCAGTACTCCAGCCTAGGCCCGCTCCTGAGTTCCAGTCCCGTGTGTCCAACTGCCTACTTCCGATGTGACATCTCCCCTTGGCCATCTCAAAGGTATCTCAAGGGAGATAACTGGGGTCTTTACAGATGTAATCAAGTTAAGGTCATGCCCAAGGTCAAATTCACAATCATGTCTCCCAAAGCAGGTCTTCTTCCTGTGCACTTCCAAGGGCACTTCGTGCAAGACAGAAGCGCGAGTCATACCCAGTCCACACCAGGGGCTGACATTCTACCCATAACATACATATAGATTCCATTCCCCCTCTTCATAGCACTCCTCTAGTTTGCTTCATAAGGATGGTCTTCTTACTGGTCTCTCAGCATCCAGCCTCACTCTTCAGCACACACACACACACACACACACACACACACACACACACACATTCATTTCCCAACAAGCAACTAGAGCAATCCTGTTAATATAGAAATCAGATCACATCAGTCCCTACTCAACACCCATCCTTGGCTGCCCACTGGTCTTAAAGACCAAAACCCTTACTGTTGTCCTAAGCCTCTGCAAGGCCTGATGATCTCCCCAGTTTCATCTCCTGCATTCTGTCTCTCATTTTCTATGATCCAGCCATACTGACCTTTCAGTTTCTGGAACATTCCATGCTTCTCCCACCACAGAGCCTTTGCACATACAGTTCCCTCTGTCTGGAATACCCCTGCCCATCCCACTGACTGTGTCTAGCTCGTACCTACCTTCCCTCAGAGTTGAGATGAAGCATCACGTCCTTCTGATGCCCTAGTCTGCGGTGAGTTGCTTTTTGATCTGCTCCATACCTTGTTTGTAATTGAACGTCCATTCATGTGCTGATTGAAGTCTGTTTCCTCCACTAGACCACGACTTCCATGAGCAGACACCATATGTATTGCTATTTTATTCTTAGCTCCCAGCACATTGCTTGGTGTGTAGTATGTACTTTTAGTGATTGAACTGTGTCCCCCCCGAAAGGTATGTTGAATCCTGGTAACTGTGAACGTGACTTTTTGGGAAATAGGGTCTTTGCAGATGTAATCAAGTTAAGATAAGGTCATAAACCAAAAAAACCAAATCTGTTGCTGTCGAGTTGATTCCAACTCATAGCCACCCTATAGGACAGAGTAGAACTGCCCCATAGGAGCGGCTGGTGGAGCGGCTGGTGGATTCAGACTGCTCACCTTTTGGCTAGCAGCCAAATGCTTAACCACTGTCCCACCAGGGCCCCAGATAAGGTCAGACTGGAGAAAAAAACAACAACAAAAACAAAAATCAAACCCGTTGCCGTCAAGTCAATTCTGTCTCATAGCGACCCTATAGGATAGAATAGAACTGCCTCATAGGGTTTCCAAGGCTGTAATCTTTACAGAAGCAGACTGCCACATCTTTCTCCCATGGAGCGGCTAGTGGGTTTGAACTGCTGACCTTTCGGCTAGCAGCCAAGTGCTTAACCATTGCACCACCACTTCTTTACTGCATTAAAGTGGGTCCTAAATCCAATGACTGGTGTCTTTATAAGACTCGGATAGACAGACACAGAGGACACACACAGGGAGGGTCATGTGAAGACGGGGGCAGAGATTAAGGTTATGCTGCCACAGGCCAAAGAATGCAAGAACTGCCAGCAACCACCGGAAGCTAGAAGCAGCAAGGAAGGGTTCCTCCCTGCCTCCACCTTGATTTCAGACTTCTAACCTTCGTTGTTTGAAGCCACTAAGTTTTTGGTAATTTGTTATGGCAGCCCAAAGAAACTAACACAGTACTCAATATTATGGACGGATGAATCGTTTCCCTTCCCTGAGACCTGTCCCTCCTGCTGTTTTCCCATCCCAGTAAAGACATGATTCACCACCCAGTTATCCAAGCCGGAACCTAGGCCATCATCTTTGACTCCACCTGCCCCTACCCAGCTCCTGCATTCATCTAGTCTTGTTGATTCTACTCTTGCATGTCTCCAGAAGCTGTTTCCTCCACACCATTACCCACTTGACTTAGGCCCTATCATCTCTCCTCTGGGTTTCTGCAGCAGCCTCCACACAGGCCTCCATTTCCACTTTAGACTATCCTATTTTTTTTGTATAGTGTTGTTCCTTGCTCAAAGACTTCCTATGGCTTCCTACTACTTACAGGATAAAATCCAAACTCATTGCTCAGGTGTGCAAGGCCCTTTGCAATCTGGCTTCAACATACTTCTCCAGTCTCCTTTACCAAGGTCTCGTCATCCCACCCAGAAGGTGCTCTCCTTCTTGAATGCCTAGTGTGTGCATGAGTGTTTGCCTCTGTGCCTTTACTAATGCAGTTCCTCACATCTAGAGTGGCCTCCATGTTCTCCTTCCTCCAGTCTGTCTATCTACCTCCTCCAGGAAACCTTCCCTGATCAAAGCCTATCTTGGTTTCTAAGAAATTAGAGCACTTCTGACTTACTGTCTGTATCAAATCTCATATGTAGCATCACTTAGAATGATAGGATTCTAAAACATCAGAGCTGTAAGGGGCCTCAGAAGTCTTCTAGCGCAACCCTCCCCACATCCCACCCTATTTTATAACTGAGGCCTACAGAGGAGGAGTGATGTCCTCTGGTCTTCCTCTCCTGCCCCACACTTTCCTCCTTTGCATGTGACTCTGGCCTCCCCACAGAAAAGGATGCTTCAGCTAGGGATGAACTGTGCTGCCCCCTTCTCAAACAGCAGAGCCTGAAGTCTCCTCTGCTCTGGACACATAGCATGCGTTTTGAGGGCCTGAGAAGGTGGGGATGCTGGGGGAGGGAGGGTCTTCAAGAGCAGATTGTCTTGGAGGAGTGGAGGGAGGAATATAAGAGGTACTGGGGATAGGCCCTAAGGAAGCTCCAACTGTGGGACCCCAGGAGGTGCCAGGGTTGGCATGAGGAAGCCTGGAGGGAAATGAGTCCAGAGAGGCAGAAGTCAGCTGATCCCTACACCCAAGTCCCTCCTCAGGCCACCCAGGCCACCTAATTTCCTTTTAATCTGGTGCCTAATGGAAGTGAATTGAACTCAATTGCATTTTAATGTGTCTATTCAAGTGCCAGTCCCAACCTGCCTCCCCTCTCCTGGGTCTGGGCTGCAGGTGGGGGAAAGGAAGATAGGTTGTTGGCGTGGGGAGTGAGGATGGGGGTACCCTTCCCCCAGGCTTTCTGAGGTAGGGCTAATACCAGTCCATAGGTCTCCTTAAGAAGTCTACAAGGAGCTCCAAATTTCCTGCCTTTCCTGGTTCAGGGAATACCCAGATTCCAGGAACACTTAGGACCTACTTCATGCTGGCGCTCTGCTGGGAGTTTTCCCTACATCTCCCTGAACCCTCACAATGGCCCTTTTCTCAGAGAACACTGAATCGACTTGCTCAAGGTCACTGCCTTTGTCTGTTCAGAGATGTGCTGTCCAGTATGGTAGCCACTAGCCATATTTGGCTACTGAGCACTCGGAATGTGGCCAGACTGAATTGAGAGTGTGCTATATGTGTACAACACGCACCGGATTTCAAAGTCTTAGTGGGGAAAAAAGAATGTAAAATATCTCACTGGTAATTTTTATACTGATTATATGCTGAAATAATATTTTTGCCTAGAGCGCCATTTTGCCGGAAGTCCGGGCTGAAATAATATTTTTGATATATTGAGTTAAATATATTATTAAAATTAATTTCACCTGTTGCTTTAGTTTTTTAAATGGTTAATGGAAAATTTAAAATTCCATCTGTAGTGTGCATTATGTTTTTATTGGACATTCCCCAGGGTCTGGTCTCACGAAGGGAGGGGCAGCCTGCTCACCCTGGACCCCGCCACAGTCTGGAAGGCAAGGAAAGGTCGCAGCTTGGCTGAGCCTCTTAGGCTGGCTCCTTATCCCTTGGGAGGGTGGCAGGTCCCTTTCAGCACCCTGGACAGCAGCCAGGGCAGGCTTCCCATTTGGGCTCCTATGGTAGGTATCAGGAAGGACTGACTGGGGGATGGGTAGTTAACACCATCAAAAATGCTCCCCATGAATCAGCTCAAGTCATGCCCCGGCTGCCCTGTGAGGAAGCCTGGGTAGGGATTACCATTATCCCCATTTTCCAGATGAGGAAATTTACGCTTAGAAGGATCTGTGCATTCCATCCATGAACTCAGTAAAGATCCCGATGCCTGCTCCACGTGCGGCCCTGAGCTGAGTGGACAGACCTGAACCTGGCAGACATAGATAAGAGCAACTCTGCGTGATCAGTGCGATAAGGAAAGTATAAGCCCAGGACCAGGAAGCACAGCAAGTGCCGACTGCTGGGAAGTGGGGAGTTCAGGGTCGGATCACAGAGAGGGCCGCTTGGCTGGATCTGGAAGGATGGATGGGAGCTTGCCCCGTCAGCAGGGATGGAATTCCAGTTTATAAGCACAGGCATGAGCTGTGAGTCAGGAGAGGGAGGCAAGGGCCACATCTAGCTAACTCAGGGACCCTTGGGAGGCTCCTGAACAGGGCAGTGGCCTGGCCAGAGGCCTGAATTTTGCCAAGTTCCCACTTAGGCCATGTGGATAAAGGCCTGGAAACTGGAGGCAGAGAGAATTAGGAGGACGATGCAGTGCGGCACTCAAGTCCAGGGAAGAGACGACATATGTTAGGTGTTAGCTCAAATGGAACGGATATCAGCCAACTTATTGTACAGGAAACCTAAGTCAGACAGGGCCCAGTGACCTGCCCAAGGTCACACAGCAAGTCAGTGCCTGGGGGAGCAGGGACTGAGGGGTAGGGCGGAGCACAGCCCCCACCGCAGGAAAGCTCTGTCCTTGACCAGGGAAGTGGTCAAAGCCCTGTGGAGCCTCTGCTGGCAGCTGTGGTTGCTATTCGAGCAGAATCAACACAGTGGACACAAAATCTCTTCCTCAAAACCAGATGCAAAGCGAGAAACTGCACATGGTAGCTCAGCCCCAGAGAGCTCCTGGAGCTGGTGGTGAGTGGAGTCCAGGGCTGGGGAGGAAGGAGACTAGAAGACACAAGGGTTTAGGTGAGGGCAGGAGGCAGGGCAGGGTAAGGCCTGGCTCAGGATGTGAGGTGGGGTCTGCTATTGCAAGGTGAAGGACTGCGAGCTTTGTCAATACGAGCCCATCATCTCCTTCTGGGAATAGCCCCCTTCTTTTGGAGACCTGCCTCCTTCCCAAGGGGGCTGCCAATCACAGTGCCCCACCTGCACCCAGGGCCGATCAGAGCCCTTCCTTCGGGGTTTTCTAATTGGAATTCAGGAGTGTTTCTTGCTCTCTGGGGGCAAAGTTGAGTGATGGGAGCCAGGAGGAGGAAGCCTGCTGGTCCCCCCACAGATGAGGGAGCCTGCCTAAAAGAATGAAGCTGACATATGGAGAGCTGCTGGGAGGGAATGGAATATCTGGCAGCACTCTGACCCTGCATCTCAGCTGGCCCACCATGGCGCTAGCTGCAGATTACACTCCTGAATGAGCAAAGTCCCCTTTGCCTAAATTGGCCAGCATCGAGATTCTGCCACTCCCAACCACAAGTTCAATGTAGACACTTACAAGCTGTGGGAGTTTGGGAAAGTCAGGTTCCCTCTCTGTACCTCCATTTCCTCATCTGTAGAATGGGGGAGTCACAATACTTACCTTTAAGGATCAAATGAGGTAGTGCCTGAGTGAGCACTATGTATGGTAGGTACTGTGGCTGCCCCAGGCGAGGGAGGAGGAAGGAGCACCCACAGAGCTGAGGGCCAAGACCACAGTGCTGAGAGGAAGGGCTCTGTCAGCTTCCACAGCCAGCAGAACTCAGGTGGGACTGAGAGAAAGCCTGGGCCCTCGGGGACTGTAGTGCTCCGACAGGGCCCCCACCACTCCTCTGGCCCCCTCAAGCTCCACCAGCACCTTCCCCCTCCGACATGTCAGCCACCCCACCCCAAGACCTCCGACTGTCAGCTTCCCAAAGGCCTGGGTCTGCATCCCAGAGTCCCTGGGGAGGGCCCAGGGATGCCCATGCTGCTAAGCAGCCAGGCCAGCAGCTGCATCTGTGGCCCCTGCTAACTATGCCCCCTGCTTAGTTGCTTCCTGACCACAGAGGAGCCACAGTGCATAACGCAGGATGTTAAGGCATGCTGAGCCTATGGCCCCTCTTCCTAGGGGCCGGGGAACTAAGCAATGGTCCATTTACTTATGGGGTGTGAAGAGTACACCCAGCAGTGAGTCTCCCACCTCTGCCTTCTGGCATCAAGCCAACCAGGCTCCCCCACTGGAGCTGTTCTACCCCAAACCCAACCTTTCATGCAGGCCCTGAGCCCTGGCCCAGCAGCCATGGCGGTCATGTCCCAAGAAGCTGAGCTCCAACTTCCTGTCCTAACAGGAAGAGGGTGAGAAAGAGGAAAGAGGGTGGGTCCCAGCATCTACCAAGCCTGGGCTTCGTACCCCAGCTCTGCCTCTGACTGTGGCCTTAGGCAAGGTACTTCCTCTCTCTGGCCTCGTTTTCCTATCCACAAAATGGACAACCTAAAACCTTCCAGCCAGGTTGTTGGGAGGAGTAAGGGGCCATGTGTGTGAAGCTCCTGGCACAAGAGGCCAGATGCCAACTAATAACAACTAAAACGTAGAGAGTTCATTCTGTGCCAGTCCACTAAGCTCTGCCTTGGTTCCAGACCAGGCAGATAGGTTCCTGGACCCCACTGAATGGCCACCATGATCATCACAGCCACTAGGGAAGGCCAGGTGCAAGGGGCCCCATCCCACCTTCCCAGTTTGCTCACCCCAGGCCCAAACAGGGAAAGGGACTTATCTATGGCCACCTAGGGAGTCAAGCAAAGATGAGGTCAGAGCCCAAGCCTCCCCTTCCCAGTCGGGCTGACCCCGTCACACAATCTGATGAGACCAAGTGAGGCGAGCCCGGGAGATGGAGCGGCAAAGCAGGGGTCCCAGGGATGGGCCTTCACATGGGGGAAGCAAACAGCTCAGCAGCAAAATCCACAGAGTGAAGTTTATTCCCAACAAAGGTCCCCTCCCCCCTCCCCAGCCCGGGAAGGGACAAACAGGCCAGGGTGAAGATGGGACTCCAGTGGCTGAGGGGGCCTCCGAGAAACAGGGTGGGACCCTGGCCCCCAAGCCATGCCATATGTGGCGCCTCCAGCCTAGCTGAGTCCACTGTGCCTCCCTGCCCAGCCCTCGGGAGAGGGGAGGGGGTGCCGGCTCCTGGGTTGTTCCAAAGTGGAGTGTGAAAATAGAGAGATATATATATTTATACGTAGTGGGCAGTCCGGTGTGGCACTCACACCTCTGTCTGAAAGTCACCGTCCGGTGGCTCTGTGGGCTCCCAGGCCGCTGCCCGGTGCAGGGCCAGCCGCTCTCGGGGCTTGGAGGGCAGCGAGCCCAGCGTCATAGACTTGAAGGTGCTCCAGCTCTGATGTCGCCGCTGTTGGGACAGGCCAGGACGCTCCCCTGGGCTGGGCTTTTCCTGTGGGGGGTGGGGGTGGGAAGGGCCCATGGAGATCCATGGGCCAATACCCTCTCACCCGTTGTACAGAAGAACAAACTGAGGAGGCCAAGAGGGCCAGGGATGCCTAAAATCACAAAGTACTTGTGTGGCACAAACGGTTAACCGTTCGACTACTAGTCAAAAGGTTGGTGGTTCGAACCCATCCAGAAGCACCTCGGAAGACAGACCTGGCAATCTGCTTCCAAAAGTAGAGCCGCTCTACTCTGCACACATGAGTTGGAATCAACTGATGGCAACTAACAACAACAGAGCAAGCAGGCGCCAAGGAAGGGTATGAATCCAGATCCACCAGGCTGCAGAGTTAGGGCTCCTGACCCTGTGCCCAGTGGCGCCCTGGGACCACGACTCCTGTCTGCCCACCCTCCCTCAAGATCCTGGTGGAGCCTCATCAGTGCCCACCATCTGTGGCCCTTCCTACCCCTAGCAGCCCGAGAACTGTAGGTCATGCTGTGGGAGAGGCCTTGGGGGAGACGGGATGAGGTCGGCCAGGCCAGGGAGGAGAGCCGGTAGGGAATGAGTCCCTTGGAGCCCACCTCACGCCCTAGCCCAGGGACTTACTCTGAACACACTCTGCTCGGCCACCCCACCCAAGGACATACTCCACCATTTCTCCCTCTACAACGGGGGCCACCTGTCAGGGCCCAACCTGAGGGGCCACTGGTTTAGCCCAGGCCTCGTGTACCAGGTCGATCCCTGAGCTTCATGGCAGGGGCAGCCCCAGGGAGGAGCCCTCACCTTGGCCGTGGACTGGCTATGGTATCGGTCGAACGTGTGGAACTTCTGGTTGAGCTCGTGGTAGAGTTCCGAGTGCCGTTTCCGGGTGTGCATCACCTTCTAGGAGCCACACGGTGTCAAAGAAGGTCTGTCCCCCAACAGCACTGTGACCCCCACCCAGGACAAAGGACAAGGCATCCTGGGCTCCCTGCTGCTGGCCTGCCTGCTGCTGACCCCTCTGGGACAAGGTCTGGCTCTCTTTCCACCCCAGAGCCATGGGCTGGGGCAGGGAGGGAATGTTGGGAAGATCCCACAGAAAACACGGGCTTGGGATCCTGGGGTCAGGCTCCGTGATGGGGCTTGGGCCCTTTTAGGAGTGGCAGTCCAACCCTCCAGGAACAGATACCACAGACAGATGCCCCTTCTCGATACACACATACAACACACACACACTGTCAGTGCTTACCTCAAAGTCCAGGTCTGAGTACCGTAACTTCTTTCGCTGGGAAGGAGCAACAAGGAAGCAGGCAAGGAGGAGAAAGCTTTTCACCCCATGAAGGGGCTAAAAAGCCAGGAAACCTGGCACCCCAGGGGTCTTCCCACTGCTCCTTTCCCCAAGCCCAGACCCAGAGCTGACAGACAATGTTTGTAAGGCAGAGCCCCTGCGGCTGTGGACACAGGGAATGAGGTGCTGAGGCTCAGGCCCCAGGCCCACATCCCCTCCTGCCGCTGCAACACACACATGCCAGAAACTGTGGGCAGACACTCACAGGGAGCATCAAACACACAGACATGCCCAGAAACATGGCTGCACACACACACGGGCCAAATGTCACCATGCAGACTGCCAATGTGGCAGGGACACGGATTCCCACGTGGGATCCGGAGCAGATGCTCATTCCTTTGTGAACGGGATTCCACTCCTGTCCTGCCCCATCCTCCCATTCTCTCTGCCAGCTACACACTCCCCTCTCCATGGAACCTTCCACTTCTGCAAACACAGGGACTCGGGTTTTCTGAAACCTTCCTTTGACCCTACCTTGTCCCTTTTCCCGCCAAACCTTCCTGGCCTCCCACTCCCTAATGCCTCCCTTGGCCATTACTCATCCAAAACCATCTTCATGGCCCCAACAACCTACACAGTGTCCATGCTGCTCAAGGAAGAGGCCTTAGAGTTCGAGAATGTTGGCACTGTGAGGACTCATGAGACCAAGGCCCACTTTCCCATGCTACAGATCAGGAAACTGAGGCCCAGGGAGGGGAAGGGGCTTGCCCTAAATCCCTCAGGGGGAAAGGTAAGACCACACTCTGGACCTCCCCAGTCCCGGGCCCCAGCGGACATGCTCACCATCACTGGCATCCAAGACACCACACACCTGGCTTCCTCCCACCTCCCTGCCCATGCTTTCTCTGCTGCCCACCCTGGCTTCTCTAATACTAGGCCCTCGTGCTCTGCCCTGGGACTCCTCTCCTGCCCCTCACCACTCACATGTGCCTCCTCCCCACTCCCGGCCACATCTCTCTTTCCGGAAGCACCAGGACACCCTCCGCCCTCCAACGTCCCACAGGCACCGAAAACATAGCTTGTGTCCAACTGAATAAACCTATAATTCCCTGCCCCCAAACCTGCTCTTCCGCCTCCACCCCATTGCCGATGCACACAACAGAATTCTGGACATCGTCTGGGACCCCTCAGAATGCTGCCACGTTGACTGCTACCTCCCACACGAGGAGCGAACACTGGCCCCTCCTCATGGCCCCACTGCAGGCAGGTGTCCACAGAACAAACCCTGCCGATGCTGAGCGCACCCCTCCCCAGTGGTGGTTTCAAGTTTTCAGCCTTTGTTACGCCTTCCTGTTTTTGCCATCTGTAGCAGGAGCAAGCACCAAATGTTCAAGATACGCTTTGGGGAAAAACTAAACTCGCGAACAGTCTAGCTGCTTAGTTTTTTTTTATGTGGAGGACCGAAGCAGGCTTCTGAAGACGAACCTGAGCAGCCAACCGTGTCTGAGCTATGACTCCTGCCCCCTTCCTTATCCACATCCCCCTCGTCCCTCCGATTAGAGTTCTACGGCCGCTGAGAGCAGGTCACTATCGCCTGCTTGTCCCCAGTGTCAGCCCGGGGCTGGGCACTCTGCCGGGAGCAGGCCTGAGGAGGCCAGAGGGAAGAGAGGTGTCCGCAGAAAACACACAGTTGGGTACAGAGGGCCTTGCAGTTTCTCAGGAAGAGATGGTCTATTACCACTGGCCGATGGGCAGTACTGGAGCCCCAGTGGCGCAGTGGTTAAGAGCTAGGCTACTAACCAAAAGGTGGCAGTTTGAATCCACCAGCTGCTCCATGGAAACCCTATGGGGCAGTTCTACTCTGTCCTATAGCGTCTCTATGAGTTGGAATTGACTCAATGGCAACAGGTTATGGGCAGTACCACAGGCTGATTGCAGGGATGACAAGAGCAGAAATTTCCAATTACCTAGCATTTCCTACCTGCTCCACACAGAGCCAAATCTTTTACATCACTCAATTAACCGAACTCTACAAAGAGACTCTGCGTTATCCTCTCTTTACAAATGAGGAAACTGAGGCTCAGAGACATTAAGCGATATGCTCAAGATGTCACTAATGCCCAGCAGATCCCAGGTTTGAACTCGGATCTGCGTCACCGAGAGGCCCAGGCTTTTAATCCCCATTGTGTAGTGCCCCTGAAAATACATGCCTTGCCTGAGCCACAGTATCTTTAAAGGAGGACCCATTCTAACCTGTTACTCCAAAGTAGGCACCAAAGCAAGAGTGAGTGAATCAGGAAGTGCATTCTCAGTGCAGGAAGTCCAAGCCCACTTGAGGAATTGAGAGAAGTTGGGATACGCTTGGCGCTGCCAAGGCACTTGGAAGATAGGCCTGGCAATCTGTTTTCAAAAGGTCTAAAAAACTAACTGACCCGTTGCCATCAAGTCAATTCCGACTTATGGTGACCCCATGTGTTACAAAGTAGAACTGCTCCACAGGGTTCTCTTGGCTATAATCTTTATGGAGACAGATCGCCAGGCATTGCTTCCAAGGAGCTGCTGGGTAAGTTCGAACCGTCAAACTTTAGGTTAGTAGTTGAGCACAAATCGTTTGTACCATCACAGCCTTGAAAACCCTATACAGCAGTTCTGCTCTGCACACGTGGGGTCGCCATGAGTTAGAATCGACTTGACAGCAAATGACAACAAGAACAAGCCATGAGCACAGGAAGAAATGTGCAGTGTACACACTCCCAGTGACTTTGGACAAAGGTGCTTCTCTGGGGAGGCTGCCCATTGTCCCCCCCCCAGGTGCAGTCAGTGACTTAGACACAGTCCCAGGCATACAGGGGCAGGCCTCCCACCCCCACCCACGGCCCTACTGCCCCTCACCTCCAGGGAGCCCAGCTTCATGGTGGAGCCAGGCACGGTGCGGGGCATGGTCCGGCTGCGCTCCCCAGGCTCGGGCACTTGGCGGGCACTGGGTGTTGGTGGTGGCGGTTGAAAGGTCATCCCATAGGGGTTCTGCAGAGACCCATAGGCAGGGCCCAGGCCCAGGCTCGAGTGGTCCACGGACAGGAAGCTGGGGTAGCCTTCGGTGTGGGCCATCGCCTTGGCAGCCCTCCGAGGGGTGCCCTCGGGCCGGGCCCGTGGGGGTTCCTCCCCAGCTCCACCCCCACTGCCAGGCTGCAGGCTCAAAGTCCGCCGGGGCAGCACCATGTAGTCCCCCTCGGGGCCTGGCTCTGCCGGCCGCAGCCACGTGAGGTCCAGCTGCCGCAGGCCACCCTCCCCACACATGTACACAGGGTTGGCCTCCTGGGGCGGCGGCTCCCCCAGCCCTGGTGAGGCTGCCATGGGCACCAGGATGTTCCCAGGGAGTGGTGAGAAGCTGAGGCTGCCCTCGGGGCCCATGAGGCAGGACTTGGGCTCCTCGTCCTCATCCAGGGACAGGCGGGACAGTGTGCCCGTGATGGTGGATGGATTGCAAGTGCTGACCTCCTTGAACAGAACTGGGGACAGGAGTGGGAGGGAGGGGTAAGTCCTGGGAAGGAGGAGCCCACAGATGCCCTTGCCCAGCTAGATGGGTTCCAAGCCCCTGAGCTTGGACGAGGGAGGAAACTGAGTCCTGGAGAGACGGTTGGGTGCTGGCACTCTCAGGGTAACTGGTCCTCTCTCCCACACCAGAAGGGGTGAGAACATGACAAGAAACCAAGCCAAGGCCCAGCTCCCACAGTGCCCTGTGAAGGCGCTGACCTCTGACCCCGCAGCCCTAAGGGTGTCAAAAGGGCCTTACTACCCTCTCCCCTTCAGCTCCTCTCCAAGAGACAGAACGGCAAAGAGATCCCCCTAAGAATCATGGAATGATAAGATGATGTGACAGCCCTATGTGCCAAGCACCCTGCTAAACACCTGATGACCCCTAATTCATTTAAGCCTCCCACCCACCCTGGGACGATGGTATTCTCTCCCTTACAAGTGTGTTAACTGAGGCTCAGAGAGCTTAAGTTGCTTACCCAAGGTCACACAGTAAATGGGGTTCACAGCCTTGAATTCAACTCAGGGCTGTCTGACTTGAGGCTGGACTTGGGACAGACCCCCTAAGGGCCTACCATGATGGGGCTTGGGGGCTCCCCTTTTTGCCTATTCCTGGGACCATTCTCCACTCTGCCCCACAGACTCACCTGTCTGACAAGCCAGATCCACATCCTTTTCAAAGTCTGACTATAGGCAGAGAGGGAGAGAGCAGGTGGGCAGAGGGAGGATCAATGTATCAGGGTGGGAGGGGGCTCACCCCTCCCTACCCACCTCCGCTCAGTTGGCCTGCCAGAGGGGCTGCCCAAGGAATCTGCCCAACAGAACCCAGAGGGGCCCCAGACAGGCTCTACTCCAGCCCTACCTTATAGGTGGGGAAACTGAGGCAGGGAGGGGGAAGGACTTGTGTCACCTAGTTGTCAGTGGCTGAGCCTGAATCAAACCTGGTCTCTGTCCCCTCCCTGCTGTGGATGGAGAGGGGAGTGGCCTGGGGCAGGGGAGTGGAGGGGCACCCGGAATCTACCCTTACCTGCCTGGCCTCCTCACTCACCAAGATCTGCAGCTGCCCGTTCTTACAGGAGTCAGGGGAGTCCTCACTCTCATCAGCCCGGCACACGCCCATCTGGCACTTGACCACATCCTGGACCTGGGGCAGAGGGTGCCTGCTGGGTCTGAGGACGCCACAGGGGCCCTGCCACAACCAGCTGTGCCTCCCACCCCAGGCACCCAGGCAGGTGTGGAAGAAAAGAAGCTCAGACAGGAAGGAAGGTGATGACACCTGGGTTGGATCACAGCAGAGGAGGAATCCCAAGAGACCAGAAGGCCAAGGACAAGGATGGGGTACAGCCGATGGGGCTTGGGGCTTTCACAGCTTTGACATCAAGGGCTGCCCGGCTGGAGGCCTGAAGCTGGGCCTTGAGATGCTGTCCTCACTGTAACCCCGCTGTCCCTCCCAGGGCCTCAATCCTCCCCATCTGCACGGTGGGGAAGAGAGACTGGACTGGCATGACAAGGGAACAGGGCAGTCAGGAGGCAGCGAGGCCCAGCCCCACCTCTCGGCGCAGGAAACAGTGCACAGCGGTGATGACAAAGCCCTGCGCAGAGTTGAAGACAGCGAAGAGGGCCTGGAAGAGGACGGAGCGGCGGTCTGTCATGGCCAGGACGGCGGACATCCAGGTGAGCGCCAGCAGGGGCAGCACCACACAGGAGCTCCAGAGCGAGGCCCTAAGGGGGGACAACAGCAGAGGGTCCCTCAGGGTGACACTCCAAGGGACAGGGTGGGCTGGGCCTGGGCCTCCACCCAGCTTGGGGCCCTCAAACTGACCAAGACCAGCAGAGCCCCAAGAGCCAGGACCTCAGGAATGTCCCCCCACAGAGAGGGACTGAGAAGCCAGAAAAACAGAACAGAGACAGGGAATGGAGAACTGTGGGCCACAGCAAGGACCAGAAGGGGTGAGAGAGACAGACACACAGACACAGTGAGACTGAGTGGGAGACCGAGGCAGCTTCAGGGGACAGAGGTGGAGAAGGTGGAAGTAGACAGCAGGAGAGAAGAGGAGGCAGCAGACAGACGCAGGTGTCAAGAGTTTCAGCCCCAATTTGCACAGAATCATCTGGGGAGCTTTACAAAAATGCACAGGCCTGGGCCGCTTCCCCAGAGAGTCTGATTCAGAGGCTGGGAGAGGAGGAGAGGATGAGGGACAGAGAGATGACAGACACAGTGAAAAAGCATGAGACAGATAGAGACACACAGACTGAAAGATTACATAGGCAGAGTGCGTGGAGGACGTAACAGGGCACAAATCTTTGGGGAGACAGTGGGGCTGGGGCTAGGCCAGAGATGCAGAGGCTCTTCCCCCTCAGCTCCCCAGGGAAGAGGTGCCAAGCCCCCTTCCAGGGGCTGCTCAGAGGACCTGGGCAAAGAGATCATAGCTGGGGCTGCAGGCAAAGGGAGGTCAGGGCCAAACCCAAACATCCAGCTTCTTGCTAGGGGAGGGCAAGGAGATGGGCCCTGGCATGGAGGCATCAACCCCTCCACTTCCCCCTTGCTACAGCCCACAAGGGCACAGTAGGGGCAGCCTTGCCCTACTGGACCAGGTGCCATCCCGAGCCCACTCTGCCTCATGAACACCCCCAGGTCCCTAACAGGCACATCAGGCAAGTCATGCAAGCGCAGTTCCAGACAGAGCAGAGGGTGGCCCTGTTCTGCAGAGGCGGCCAGGGGAGGCCAAGGCAGAGAGCCCGGCAGGGGGCCAAGACCTGCCCTAGGGAGAGCCGTTCAGCCTGGCAGAGGGCGACATAGTGGTCTCTGCAGACCCTGGGGGCAGAGCCAAGACCACCAGGAGGCTAATCACAGTAATAAGAGCTACCATTGATGAACCACCAATCCTTGGCCGGGCCCTACACTGAACACTTTACATACATTATTTCACATCGTGATCAAAACTCCAAGAAAAAGGCATAGGGGTTATTATCCCAATTTACAGATGAGAAAACTGGAGTTTGCTCAGCTGGGCAGAGGCAGAGCTGGGACGCAAACCTAGCTTGGCTCACCCCAAAGCCCAAGTCCTTAACTGCAAGTTCAGACAGACTGGGTCAGAGAGAGGCAGGTGCCAGTCCAAGTTAAGAGGAAGCTTTCTACTATGCAGAACTTCCCCTCGATGGCGCCAGCCGCCTCCAGAGGCAGTGAGCTCCCTGCCCCTGGAAGTGTGCGAGAGAAAGCAGACCTCCACTGGTCAGGGTGGCTCAGGTGGATTTCTGACTCTGGGTGGGAGGTTGAGCCTGAGGCCCTTGTGGATTCATTCTCCTCTTGCAGGGCTGAGATCTCAAGATTCTTGGCTGCCAGGAGGTCGCAATGAAATCATTCTCTACCTCCCTGACTCTGTCTCCGATTACTAGTGAGATTCAATGGCTCTGAAATTCTAAGTCTCAGACTCTGTGACAGATGATAAGACTTGATGATTCACTCATTTTAACATTCTTTGCTTCTGATTGTCTTATTCTAAGATTCTATCGTTCTAATTCTGAGGTTCTATGGCTCAAAAATTTAAGCGCCTAAGATTCTATGAGCCTCTGTGGGGTGAGGGTGTGAGGAGGAAGAGTCGAAGCTATGCCTGGATAGAGCATAAGCCAGGGATGGGGGTGGGGGCAGGGGTGGGCACAGGAACCCAGCGTCCCAGGAGACAGACATTCACTCCTCATCACCCCTGGCCACCCAATGCCAAGCCCTTGAGAGCGTGTGGCAGTTGGCAAGGTGGGGCCAAGCTTTCTCAGCACTGGGCTGACATCCCACCTCCCCCCACCGTGAGCACTGCCCCCCATTCCTTTGCCCGCCCCCATCCCCACCGCCCTCCAGGGGGCACGACTAACATGGCATTCCTGGCCGAGGCTGAGCTGAGCAGGGGGCTGGGGACCGCTCCACACGCTGAGCAGGGGAGGAGCAGGCTGGCCCAGGGGCACCGCTCCGACCTCAGGGGCGGCACAGACATGGGAGAAGGGGAAACACACGGGAAGCCGGGAGGGTACAGGGGCAGAATGCACCCAAGTGGAGGGAGGGGGAGGGCAGATGAGAGAGAGAGAGCTGAGTTAGGGTGGGTGATGGGCTGCAGCTGAGCACTCTAGGTGCCCACCTGGCCTGCGGCCTTGGGGCACCAAGGTCAGGGAGCCCCAGTCGGCCTCCTCAAGCCCTGAGTCTCCGAGAGAGCCCGCAGACCTCCCTCCCTGTACCATTCCCCTCAAGGCCAAGTCGCAGCACCCTCCTTACCCAGCCCTCTGCTTCTTGGATTTGTCTGAGATGCCATCCCGAGCCATGAGCTTGTTGAAGACAATGATTCCGATGAGCATGTTCACCTGGGGCCCAGGAAGGGGATGGGGGTGGGGGAAGACAGGATCACCAGGTGCCCTCCTGGCAAGGGGACCCCTACGTGGGATCTGAGGTGCAGGGAGGAGGTGGAGGGAGAGACAGCCTGACCCCCTTGGGCCACACCCTCCCAGGACACTGACAGGGACACATACCAAGACAATGACAGCTGCAGGGCCGACAAAGGCATAGAGTAGGCCACCCTCCAGGGAGAGCCAGCAGCTGGAGTGGAGGGAGGGGAGGTAGTATCAGACACTCAGCAGCCTCCCTTCCCATCCTCAAATACCATTTCGGCTGTACATCCCTCAGTCCCCCCAGGCTGCCACAACCCTGCCTTCGATGGGGACCAAGCCCCAGACAGGGTTACAGTGAGCCATTGGCCCTTGCTGAGCCTTAGTTTCCCCTCCAACAAAGGCCAAGAATATCAGACCCAGCCCCCGGGGACACCATGGGGACAAAACAAGGCTGTCCCCTGAGCTAGGTGGTTCTTAGATATGATCCAATCCTAGTGCATCCTTTTACAGTCAGGGAGACTGTGGCTCAGAGTCAGGAGGGTTTTGCCCCAAGTCTCCCAGAAGGCAGTGGCCAGGATTTCAGCTTGAGAAGGCTCAATTCCCTGAGCTGGTCCCACTGACCCCCACTGCCTACCACGGGAGGCCCACGTACTAGCTGGATGTACCGTATCCTTTGGTGCGGGTAAAGCCAACAGACACAGCCACCACCAGGGCAGGCAAACCTGGGGAACCAGGGGGAGCCAGAGTGAGGTGGTCCTCTCATCTTCCCAGACCCCAGCCCAGCAGTCCCTGTGCCCAGCGGCAGAGCCCAGCACTAGCCCTGCTCACCCCAGCCCAGGCAGAGGAAGCGCTTGCGAACAAGGCGGGTGCGCATCCGGCCGATGACAGCCAGGTAGGACTGCCAGGCCTCGGTGAGCACCCAGCAAAAGGAGGAGAGGAAGAAGAAGTGCAGGAAGGCGGCTGTCATGGTGCACACGCCCTGCAGGGAGAGGTGAAGGGAGGTGTGGTCCTGAGCAGCCGCCAGGGCAGGAGGTGCCAGGCTTCCCACGCCCACTGCTGGACGCTGCCATGGCCGCCCACCTGAGCCCCGCCCCCCACAAAGCCCTGCCAGGTGCCCCCGCCTTCCTGCACCCACACACAGCACGACACAGGCCTGGTGACACGCACACAGCACTCAGCATCCGGGGAGGCGGGCAGGCAGGCTGCCCACGCACAGACGGGGCTTCCAGGGAGGGGGACAGACAGGAGCACCGCCACGTCATGGCCAGGCGGGCCCCACTCCTGGCGCTTATGGTGCTGGCACTGTGCAGAGAAGGCCGAGGGGGCAGAGGGAGCAGCCAGCACAGGCCATCCACATGCAGGTGGCGAAGGAGGCCTCGTGCAGGCTCCCACATGTCGCAGACACGAGGAGGCCCAGGCTCCGCAAACACCACCCGCCCAACATGCGCACACGCAAGCACTCAGCACACGGCCACGTTCACAGATGTACACAGTCATCCCTCAAATACATACACACCCTCTCCAACACCCTCACGTATGCTCACACACACTTCACACACACCCCCTCACCCCGAGACACGGCTCGAGCGTACACAAACATCCATCGCTGAGTACCTACAACAAACACGTGCGCTGTGACCTGCTAACGCTCTCCATCCGCGCCCCCGGCACCCCCAGGAGCCTGCACCTGCCTTGCTCAGCACCCGGGACTGGCCCACGAGGATCAGGATGTTGGACGCCAGGATGGACAGGCAGAAGTTCAGCAAGATGATGGAGCGTTCGGATTTTATGAACCTGGAGGGCACAGTGGACACAGGGAGCTGGCTGCCCTGGGCAACCTGGTGTGGCTGCCCTCCTCCCGCCCCAGCTGCCCAGCACTAGGCCTACCTCCAGAAGGCAGCATAGATGGCGAGCAGGGTGAGCAGTGCCATGCAGGACACGGCACAGCCAATCACGAGGGGCACCGAGGGGGAGCCCGCCAGCTCCAGTGTCTGGGGGAGGTGGGCGGACATTCAGATGGATTGTTGGGAAGCGGGGGCTGCCACTTTCCCCACACCCTGTCTAGTAGAGACTGGCAACCGCACCTTCCTCATGCCCCCAGGCAGAAGCGCACTCACCATTGTATTCACAGAGCAGACCCAGTCCCGCATGTGGATGCATTTACATGTAGCCACCACACTCTTCCACACACAATCATATATGCATGTGTGTGCACCATGTGCACACTCGCACAAGCTCTCCCACCATCCACACATTCCCAGGCACACATCATCATCTGTGAGCACCACCACAGGTGCACAGAGTCCCCTGTGCAATCACACAAGCGCACCTGCACAGATGCACATTCGGGAACATACAGGTGCCTGCCCACATGTTCACAGAGGGTGGCTGGCAGCCAGGCGCCTCCTCCCCTGCCCCAGCCCAGGCACCCTCTTCCACTCACCAGGTCCTTGGGTGGCTGGGCCAGCACGGCAAAAGTGGATAGGTGCTGGCATTGGCAGCGGGTGTGGGCTGCCTGGGTCTCCAGGGTCTGGCAGTTCTCAGTGTCCCAGTCCCCTGAGCTGGCATCTCTTAGGTGGAGGGACAGGTGGAGTGAACCCCAGCCCAGCTCTGTGGCCCTGCCCCCAGCGCTGACCACTGCCCAAGGGCAGGTAAAATCCACAGCAAGGCTACATCCAAGAATCAGGCGGGTGGGAGTCCCAGGATGTGCCCTTGGCCCTTAGGCCAAAGATGGCACCAAGTAACCCTATGGCCTTCCTGGCAGGAGACCCCTTCCTGTCGGAGGTGTCCTATGGCCTCACCCTTCCCACCCAGAGGCCCCACCCAACTCACACTCTTGAGTAGTCCCAGCTGGCACAATGGGGATCCGTGGTGCCCTGGGGAGCAGAAGATGAGTGTGGGGCGGGGGCTCCCCACCCCTGACCACCACCCAGCCTGCATGGCAAGCCCACACAGATCAGAAGTTCAGCTTGCCGCCAGTGGCAAACCATCTCCCCATCAGACAGGCCTTTGGCTGCCAGTGTTGGGGTGTGCCCAGGGTCCCAGCCAGGACCTCACTCACGTTGATGATGTAGGAGAGCTCCACTGTGATGAGGGGCTCAGCTGGGGGCTGCGTCGGGGGCCTCACAGTCACTGTCATCACCCGGGACGTGACGGCCAGCGGGGGCCTGGGGGCAGGTACTAAGGTCAGCTCCTGCCAGCAGGTGCCCAGACCTAGTCAGGAATCCTGAAGATGCTCAGGATGGGGGGTGGAGCCAAGGCTCATGGAAGGCCCAGAGCTCGGTGGAGCTCAGGGCTTCAGGTGAGGTCCAGAGCTCAGCCCACCCCTCCTCCAGACACCAGCAAAGGCCTGGGGAGCTACACGGACGTCTTTGAAAAGCACCTTTGTCCAGAGCCAGGAAAGGGGTCCCTGAGGGTGCAAGAGGCTGCAAACGCATCTCTCTGTGGCCAGCACAGGCTCATTCCCCCTTGCTCTCACCTGGGCCTTGCTGGACCCACTGTAGCCCCACCACCCCCTCCCTGGGACTCACCTGGGGGGTGGTAGGATGAGGCCGAGGGTGCGGTAAAGCACAGCACCAATCACAAAGTAGGAGGACTCATCAGGGTCTGCTGGGAGGAGGCGCTGGTGGGAGAAGCCTGGGCCCGTGGGCATGGTGCCTGGGCCCCTCCCCTGGCTGGGGCTGCCAGTGGCCCCAGGGGCAGCCGGCTTCCCTGGGGAGGAGAGCCTGAGCACCTCCTTGGGCAGGAAGAGGCGGTCCTCCGAGTGCCGCACCCAGTCCTTCATGCCCCGGCGGCCCCGCATGGGGAACGTGATGTCACTGGACACAGCCGAGATGGGCTCCCGCTGAATGCTGATCACTGTGGAGGGAGGGAGGGTTGGCAGGCAACACCAGGGAAGGAGAGAGACAGAGACACGGAGACAGACACAGGGGAAGGGACCGGTGTGGGGACAGGCACCAGGGAAGGTCGATGCAGACACAGAGGCAGGTACAGACAGAGGGTCGGGGGTGGTGGGCATACATGGAGACACAGAGAACACAGAGATGGAGAAGAGGAAGAAACGTGGAGAGAAAGATACAAATAGGGTTAAATGGGGAGCTACAGGGCCCAGAGAAAGAGGGAGGAAAATTGGAAGACGCCTCAAACCGTCCCGCCCACCCGGTGGCCTGGGCTCCCACCATGTGCAGCCCCCACAGCCTACCCCACCCTCCTTGTACCCAGGTTGTCCGTGACAATCAGAGAGCTCTGGAAGGCCTTGAGGGCATCGCCCACCAGGTGAATGAAGTCCTCCACAACACGGAGCAGGTGCACAGAGCCAGGAGACACCTGGGGACAGAGAGTGTGTAAAGGTCCAAGGTGGGGGTGGGTCATGGTGGGAGAAGCCTGGAAGCCCAGGCCCTCACCTGCTGGGCATCGTCCCACTTGTCCTTGTTCTCCGCGTCCACCATGAAGCTCACCACCTGGAAGAAGCGCTGGGGAGAGAGCAGTGAGTGTAGGGAGGCCCTAGACCCAGGGGGCGGGGGCTTCCCCACAACCGCCACACTTGCCACCCCCAGAAGACTGCCATGGGACATGACATCCCCCTCAGGCTGGGGCTTCTCCCCGCTCAGTCCTCCTTCCCTCAGTGGGGCAGGGCAGCACCTGCACGTCATCAGCCGAGGGCACATAAGTGGCCCTCTTGAAGGTGTCGGTGACGTTCCTCAGAATGTCCACAGAGAAAAGCAGGTCTCCGCTGTAGTAGGTGCGCCGGGCCAGCAGCTCCTGCAGGCTGCGCACCACCTGTGACATACCCTCACCCGCCAGCATGCGCTGTCCCTTGGCCAGGTGCTCCCGCAGCTGCAGCGACAGGGGGAGCTGCAGTCACCAGGAGCTGGGACAGGCCCTCACCCACCCCACCCCATCCTACCCACTGCCTGCATCCAGGGGGAGGGGAAGGCGGAAAGGGGCAGAGAGAGATGCTCAAAGGCGCTCACAGGGAGACAGAGTCTAAGAAAGAGACCCATAGAGAGAGAGAATCCCAAAAAGTACTTAAAAAAAGACTGAAATAGAAACACCTAGAGAAATAACGTGCTCAGATGTACATATCAAAGCTGCCAAGCACAGTATGGGAAACGGGTACCTCCCCATCCCAGAGGGATCATGCACACAAACACACACACACTCACACACAATCTCTCACAAACACAAGCTCCAAATGCAAATGCACAACAAATACTTGATTACAGTCAGACAAACAGGTACACACAGGTCACATTTGCTGACACCACTCCTGCCCCAGCCCTGGGCTGGGCACTGGGGACACAAACTCAACTGTGTCCCTCCCTTCAATCAGTTTGCAGTCCAGTGACAACACAGACACCTAGATGAGCACTCATAACACCTACTGAGAATTTGGGGGGCTGTAGAGCACGGAGGTGGGCACCAGGGATAAGAGAAGACACCTGAGAGTTGGGCCTCGAGGTATGAGTAGGAGTTTGCCGACAAGGAGAGGCACAGCCAGGCCAAAGTGGGCACAACATATGCCAAGGCACAGGGGCGTGAAAGAGACTTAAGTTCCCTCCACCCCTCCCAGAGTCCGGGACAGATCCTGTGTAGCCCCGCCCAGCAGGGCACACTCACTGACAAGTACAGGTAGCGGTACTCGTGGGAAATGCAGCGGGCAAAGCTGGGCAGCCCCCAGTATGCCACACCCTGGGCACTGAGGAGACAGCGGCGGCTGGCAGACCCTGCAGGGGGAGAGAACAGAGGGCTGGGCGTGGGACCGAGCTCTCACCCACCTCCCTCCACACTCAAGTTGGAGGCTCACAGAGGCTGGGGGCCCAGAAGGGACAGCTGCCAGGCCCTCACCTGAGGCATTGGGGGGGCACTTGTTGTAGATGATCTCGCCAGCAGCTGCCTTCTTCCACGTCATCAGCATCACGTACTCATCCCGGCACATCTCATGAAAGGCTGTGGGGGCAGAGGGAGGGGCTCAGCAGGGCCCACATGCTTCTTCCGCCTCCCAGGGTCATGCCGGGCAGTACCTGGACACCTCTTCTCACTGCAGGGCTTCACCTCCTCACCGGTGCCCTCACAGGGGTAGCCCTGCGTGCCCGTGGCCTGGCACATGCGGAAGCGACGCTGCCAGCCTGTGTCACACGTCTTGGAGCACAGGCTCCACGAGTTCCACGGCCCCCACTTGCCATCAGCAGCTGCAGGAAAGGAGAGGTGTGAGCGGTCCCAGGTGCCCCCACGGTCGGGGCTTCCACCTGCCACCCCTGCACTGAGCACTCACCCGGGCACTCAAGGTTGCTGCAGTCACGGGTGTCGGTGAGGGCACCCGTGCACGTGGCCCAGGCTGGGCCTGCCACACTGCACTTCCGGCTGCGCTGCTGGGTCCCGTTGGCACAGGACGTGGAGCATGGGCCCCAGGGACCCCATTCTAGCCACTGGCCTTCCACTGCATGGGGAGACAAAAGCACGGGTGGCCGTTGAGCAGGGGTGTGAGGACTAGGGAGCAGAGTACTGCAGGGGGACATCAGAGTCTGCTGGGCATTCAGGCTTGAGCCAGCCCCATGGAGGGGAGTGGATGAAGGGAAGCTGGAGTGAGCAGGTGGTGCCTGGGCCTCATACTGCCTGCCTGTCACCAGCTCCAGGAACAGGGGACACCTCTCCACTCATCACCAAGCCACACACTCTCGTCTCCTGGCAAGTGAAACAGGCTGCGGGGGCACCTTCTGATCTTTGCTCATACTTAAGCCCAGCTTTAGGATGCCTCACTGCCCAGCTGGCCATCAGCACCAAAGTGCTATAACCAACAAGGGCTGCCTAGGGCTTAGGGGATGGGGTGCTGGATGGGGTCACACTGCACCATCCCCAAGTCTGGGCTAGGGGTCACCTCCCACTCTGGCAGGTATACTTCTCCAGTCTCCCCATGCTTGGTCAAAGCTCCAGGGATCCCCAGGGGCACTGGACCTAACTGCCTCCCCTGGGTCTCCCGACCCCCACCCGGCTAGGCAGCGCCTGCCTGGAAGCCCACGGGCGCTACTGACCCGGGCAGGCAGCCATACTGCAGAGCTTAGTCTGCAGCTCAGGACCCTCGCAGGCCTTGCCGCCGTGCTGGGGGGGCACGCAGGTCCGCATCCGGCTCCGGGACCCCCGCCCGCAGCTGCGGGAGCACAGGCTCCAGGACCCCCACTCCTCCCACACGCCGTGCACTGCAAGGAAGCACGTGGCCAGTGGCTGGGCTGCACCTCGGCCCTGCCCACTGCCATCACCTGCCCGTCCACCCACCAATCAGGAGCTCGGCAGCTCTGCGACTGCTCCTCATTGGCTCTGCCCTGAGTTCTGTTGCCAGGGTGATTTCTCATGGCCTCAGGACTCTGCCCTTTGGTGGGGATAAAGAAGGCATAGGTTTCTAGTCCCAACTCACAAGGGGCAGCCCCTGTGGACACCTGGGCAGGGAAACTGGCCCAACTCAGGAAGGGAGCCAGGGGTCGCCCTCTCCTGAGGGCACAGGAAAGGCCCCAAGATCATTCCGTTCCCCATCCCACCCTCAGCCCCAGAGCCTGAATCCAACATGGCAGGCCTGGAGCAGAAGTGCCCCTCCCCACCCCAAGTGCATGGACACACGAACAGACACAAACCTCTACATGGACACCAACACAGAGAGCTCACACCTGGGCCCACGGTTTTGCTCCTGGCCCCTACACCCTGCTCCAGCCCTTTGCAAGCGCCTGCCACATCCCCAAGCACCAGAACCGCTCCCCAGGTAAGCCCTACTCTAAACCTACCCCTCCCCAGGTAAGCCCTACTCTAAACCTACCCCTCCCCAGGTAGGCCCTACTCTAAACCACAGCTAGCAGCTCTGTCAGGTAGCAGGGGGCAGGACCGGCTGAAGCTGCCCTGCCCCTTATAGTCAACCACCTGTCCCCAGAAGGCAAACAGCAGAGGCTCAACAACTACGTTTAATTGAGGAAGGCTTAAGGGTCTAGGGGAGGCTCCCAGGAGAGCAGGGTTCGGGGAGCCCAGAGGAGGCAGGGGATGGTCAGGGAAGGCTTCATTTAAAAAAAAAAAAAAAAAGGTGCATTTGTCTTAAGTCTTGAAGAACAGGCTGAATTTTAATAGCCAAGATGGGGAAGGGAGGAAAAGAGAAGAATAAGCAAACGCAAGGAGGTGGGGCAGCGCAAGAGGTGCTGGTGTGACCACAGCACTGGGAACATGGAGGGCAACAAGGGTAAGATGAGCTCTGAGTCCCAGGACTCGGGCATCAGGGGAGTGATGTGTCCAGAACTGAGCCCACCAGAGTGGACCCTGGTCTGATCCATCTGTGTTCCAGTGCCCAGCACAGGGCCAGGCATGGCATAGGGGTCAGTCAAGTTTGATGAATGAAAGGAGGAGGTAGCCAACCATCTCTGGCAGATTAGCCTGCCCATCCTAGGCAGGACCTAGCCCTGCAGGCAGACCAGGTAGGGAGGAAGGCAGGCATACCTGGGCAGGTAGCTGAATTGTTGCAGGGCCGGGTCTCCCGGAGGGGCCCGCTGCACAGGGTCCCATAGGGGGAGGACACACAGGAGCGGGTCCGCACCTGCAGACCCTGCCCACATGTCAGGGAACACACGCTCCATGGGGACCACTCCTCAGCTGCTGGGTCACCTACGAGAGAGGGATAGCGTCGGCGGCAGGGGGTACCTCTCAAGCACTCAGCCTCATGGGGGGAAGGGGCAGCACCAGCAAGGTGGGCACAGGCATTTGAGGGACCCTTCTACACTGACCCCGAGTGACAGGCTCTTCCGAAGGCAACCCAGCCCTGCCCACAGGCCTCATATGGCAGAGAGACGTGACTGAGCTCCAGGACATAGACAGACGGGCACACGCCAAGCACACATGCCACCGGATGCCACACAGTCGGGCCCCCGCCACAGAGGAAGGGAGGCAGGCCCGAGTTACCTGTCTGCGCCATGTATAGCCCAGGCTCATCGGCAGACCTTGGCCACTGGGTTTTCACCTTCGGTTCCTCTTCCGGCTCCTCACCTGGAACACGGAAGTGATGGCAGGGGCTCAGCAAAGGCCAGTACTGTCCTGCCAGAGTGGCACAGAGAGGGTATCCCTGCCTGCCCTCAGCCTGGGGGTCTGGAACTGACTGCAGGAGAGGCTGAGAAAGCAGCATGTCCAGTTCCCTGCACCCACCACCACCATCTCATAGAGGAGGAAACTGAGGCTCAGGACTAGCCCAAGCCTCACAACCATCTTTGCTTCCTCTTGCCTCAACCAGACCCCGGGGAAAGTGGAGGGGAGTGGTCACTCACATCAATGAGCTCTGAGTGAGATTCTGTGCCTAATCCTTTTCGTGCATTACCTCTTTTAGTACTTTCACTGGGAAGTAGGCTCCATCATCTCTGTTTATCATGCCAGAGAGGGGAAGTGACTTATCCAAGACCACACAGCTCAGTCTAAGTCTGCAGCTCACAGTTTCTCCCTTGTAGGGATGACTCCTAGGGCTGGCAGGACAGCCCAGGTGGGTAGCAGGGACCACCCCCAAGCCTGCCTCTGTGCCATGGTTTATGCCAAGCCAGGCACTGGGTCCTGGGCCCAGATTCTGCTCCCTAAGCAGCACTAGACTGTGGCCTGGAGGCACAGGTCAGAATGCCACTCCCCTGAGATCCAAGGGCCTGGGACAGATAGCTGCATCCAGCAGACCCTCCTCCCTGCTGCTCCTGGGGCCAGGAGAACAGTAGGTGCTTCGAGAGGCAGTGGCTGCCTAGGCACAGTCTCACCAGGCTCTTGTCCACCCTAATTTATGTGTCTGGTCCAGGCCTTGGAAGTGCCGCCAACCCTGGAGGAGGGGCTGGGAGCTTTGGCATCTCCAAAGCCTGCCCCTCTTGCACAGACATGAGCTCATCCAGGCCCTCCCCCATGCACTAAGGAGAGGGGAGGCATGAGTGCACGTGGAGGCTGCTGGGCAGGTGGGATTGGAACAGCATTTGGGGACGGGGCTCAGCCCATGCTGTTCCAGACTAGAAGGTACTGTCCCCCGCCACCCCCAGGCCCTCTGTTGTTTCTGAAAGCCAGGTCAGCACTGTGAACGGGCACTCTTGAGTTTGAGGTGTTCCAAGAGTCCCTGGGTGGTGCAAATAGCTCAACTACTAGCTGGAAGTTGGTGGTTTGAACCCACCCAGAGGCGCTCAGAAGACAGGCCTGGCAATCTGCTTCCGGGAGCAGATCTACTTTGCACACATAGGATTGCCATGAGTCAGAATCAACTCGATGGCAACTAATGACAGCAATAAAGAGAGCTGTACTCCTCCTATCCCCTGCCGCCCAGTCCCAACCAGATGTCTGAGAGAAAGCTCTTCCTGACAAGGCCTGAGGAGGGCCACCCTGTGCAAACCTGCCGCCCAGAGGGGCCTGAACCGCCACTCAGCCCAGCTTCCCATCCCATCAACTTCACTGTCATTCCCTCCACTTCAGCTACCCAATGCCAGGGCCCACTCCACGTCTCTGCACTGCTCCATCCATCATTAGACCTGGACCCCAGGACAGTTTGGGGAGCAGGCAACCCTGGCTTCTAGCCAGGGCTTGGACACTGACCAGCTGTGTGAGCCTGGGCCAGTCTCTTCACCTCCCTGACCCTGCTTTCTCTTCTGTGGAACAATAATCACAACTCCCCCACCTCGAGAGCTGACGCAAGGACTCCCTACCACGAGGCTGTGAAGCGCTCAGCACTGTGCTTGGCACGTGTGAGTGCTCAGAAGGCAGTAACTATTGGGTTTATTTTTGTCATCGCCCCTCCTCTCCCAACCTCCACCCTCCTGCCCCCTCACACACCATCCCTTCAGCCCCCTGGGCCTCCTTCCTTTGTGCAGCATCTGTGATCCCTCCTGGCTTTCCTTCAGGTCCTGCCATGGTTGGGACCACAGAGAATGTGTCGGTGCCATGCCTGCCAACTCCTGAGTCCCCTCACCCAGCCCTCCACCACACCCGCTCAGCCAGTCCCCAGACCTGGAGCCTTGTGACAAGCCGCCTTCTCCACGCCCACCCCCAGGCTGCTAAAGAAATCCACAGCTGTGCCAACTGGCACCACGACAGATTCAGGGGCTCCATGGTCGCTGGGTGCCCAGGGCTTCTCGGCAGCCCTGCTCAGCTCCCTTCCTTCACCATGCCTGACCTGGGCCATGCAGACCTTGACCTCTCCCCTCAAGCCCACCTCCCCCCACCTCTCAGTAATAACCTCCTTCACAGAGAAACCAGAAGTTATGGCTTCTTGCCCTGCCCCTCCAACTTCCAATGTTTCTGTAGCATACCAGCCTCTCTTCCTTGCTGGCCCCTTCTCCCCACAAAGGGCAGTCCCTCAGCCTGGTTCTGCACCCTCCTCCTTCCACCTTCCCAGAGGGCTCCATCCATTGTCCCCTCTCACCAGCATTCCATCAGCATTCTCTCCTCCTGGCAGCCCATGAACTACCTAGGCCTCCTCCATACTGGTGGAGCCTTCCTTTAACCTTCATCCTCCTCTGGCCACTGCCCCCAGCTTCTCGTCACCATCAAAGAGTGGTCCACAAGCTGGCACTCTAGTTTCTCACCTGCCACTCACTTCCTGGCTCAAATGTCACCTCCCCTGTTAATCTACTGCAGTCTGGCATCTGCCCACATCTCTGGCTGAAACTGTTCTTGACAAAGTCATCAGCACCCTGCTTGCTGCTAAATCCTGTGGACACTTTGCAGGCCTGGTCTCACTTGACCCCTCAACAGCATTTGGCCCTGTTGACTATTTGCTCCTCGAAATACTTCCTTCCCTGACTCCTGATTTCCTCCTACCTCTCTGGCTACTCTGTCCTAGTGTCCTTGGTTGGTCTACCTTCCTCCTGCTTTCCCCATCAGGCACATCCACCACCAAGGCTTAGTTAACCCCTCCAAACCACTGCTCCCGGATCATTATCCCCAGCCCCCGCCTCTCCCACACTCCATTCTTGTATATCCTCCTGCGTCTAGAACAGATACCCTGAAGGGCCCTCAAGCTCAACACAATAGGATCATCATCTCCTCCCCACTCGCCACCTGCTTGTTCCCCACCTTCTTTGCCTGGAAAACTCCTGATCGTCCTTCAAAACCCACCTCAAATGTCCTCTCCTCTATAAAGCTGTCCCTACTCCCTATTCCCTGGACAGAGTTGGCTACCCTCTCTTCTACATGCCCTTTCATCAGAGACAGTTCTGTCTTCCGTCTGAACCCCCACTCCTGTGAGTTGCGGGGAAGGCTGTGTGTGAGTCATCTCCCTGGCCCCAGTGGATGCCAGCACAGAACCCAGCTCAAAGATGTATCAATAACACCAATGATCAGACTGCCCCTGGCTTCCTCCTTCCCCATGGGGTCACTGGAAATAGTCATTTGCAATCTTGATTCCCCATGTAAGAATATCAGCTCTGTCCACCAGCACCAGCATCATAAACTGGATGAGCCAGCCTTCACTGCAGGTACTGCGAAGACAGCCTCAAAGACAGGGCTCTGGAGCCTCCACCTAGACCTTCCCAAGTTTGACACCCATTTATTAAAAAACACTCTGGAGACACTGTTCCACCAGTTGCAGGTCCAGCTGAGAGTCCTCTCATCCAGCTCTTGTTTCAGCATCTTGTCCATTACCGTGTCTGTGGCAACCCCCTCCCACCCATCCACCGACTCATCAAAAAAGGAAATGTAGGAGACCAGCCTGACCTGCTTGTCATGGATTCACACTGGTGCCAGTGGTCCCCGTGTTTTCTGCCAACCACACATCAACCATTTGCTGGCCAGTCCCACTATTTAGCCAGAGATGGTGTCAGTGGTTTCCAGAATCTACCGTAAATTTTAAAATCAGAGCATGTCCCCAGGTCCAGCTCTTGGGCACTTCTCCCATCTCCTAGGGTGGCTTTGAAGCCCCTGGACTGGGCTAGAGAGGGGAAGGAGTATGCCCAAAGCCACCAGCTGGGGCCTATAATGACCAGCCCTCCCTTCCATAGTCTGCCCACCCTCCTCAAACGAGTGGGCAGCAATTGATTCCCCCTCATCCAACAATGTGAAGGCCATTCTCCCTGAAAGTGGGGAGAAGACAGAGAAAACCAGAGGTGTCATTTACTGAATTAAACATTTATTCAGCATGTGTCACATGCAGGCCCCAACCAGCTCTGGATCCAGAACAGGGGAAGCAGAGCCAGGAAGGGTCCAGGAGGACACGGAGGGGTCCAGGAAGGGGAGCAGATGCCCCTAGCTACCCCCCGCCCCAAGTGTCTGCCCAGTGAGCTCAGCTGGGTGCTCACTGTCCTGCAGCTGATCGGCTTTCTCAGTATATAGACGGTGTCTGCTGCCCGAAACATGCTTCCCCCACTTAGCCACCTCTTACAGGTTTATCTTGTTTTTAATAAAGTAACATTTAGTAAACAACTCCTACTTGCCAGTCACTGTGCACTCTACACCATCTCACTGAAGCTTCATTAGGACCGGTTTCCCCCATTTTACTAATGAGGAACGATACTCATACTGGAGAGAGGCTGCAGTGGGATTCGAACCCAGGCCTGCACTAGCTCTGACCAAATACAACTCAACTTGGGCCTCCTCAGAGAAGCCTTCGCTAATTCCCATGGGCACCAAATCACTGCCCTCCCTCCAAAGCCCCTGGTACTTGCCTTATTATCCTGTCTTCATAGCATTTTCTAATTGTTCCTTTGTACATCTGACCCCCTCCCCACCAGGATGGGAGCCTGATTCTCCTCTGTAGCCTCCAAAATGGTCCTCTAGGAGCCCAGCTCCAGCCATAAGACTCCCCTGCTGAGGAACCTTCAGTGGCTCCCCACTGCTGCAGCCTACAGTGTCAACCTCAGAGCCTGGCATGCAGGCCCACTTGCTCCAGCACCTGCTGAGCTGTCCAGTCCTGTTTTCCTTTCCTACCATGCAACCAAGCACACCACAAGGCCATGTGGGTCAGTGGGAAGGGCAGAGGTTATTTTTCTTTTTTTTTCTTTTTTGGTCTTAATGTTTTCTTTTTTTAAAAAATTTTTAAATTGTGCTTTAGATGAAGGTTTACAGAGCAAACTACTTTCTTATTAAACAGTTACTATACATACTGTTTTGTGACATTGGTTGCCAACCCCACGACATATCAACACTCTCCTCTTCTCAATCTTGGGGTCCCCATTACCAGCTTTCCTGTCCCCTCCTGCCTTCTCATCCTTGCCCCTGGGCCGGTATGCCCATTTAGTCTCATTTTGTTTCATGGGCCTGTCTAATCTTTGGCTGAAGGGTGACCCTCAGGAATGAATTCAGTACTGAGTTAATAGGGTGTCATACTCTCAGGGTTTCTCCAGTCTCTGTCAGATCAGTAAGTCTAGTCTTTTTTTGTGAGTCAGAATTTTGTTCTACATTTTTCTCCAGCTCTATCTGGGACCCTCTGTCATGATCCCTGTCAGAGCAGTCGGTCATGGTAGCTGGGCACCATCTAGTTGTGCTGGACTCAGTCTGGTGGAGGCCATGGTAGCTGTGGTCCATTAGTCCTCTGGACTAATCTTTCCCTTGTGTCAAGGAAGGGCATAGATTTTGGAGACAGGCAGATGTGGGTTTGATTTTCAGCTGTCTTGCTGTGTGCCCTTGAGCAAGTTACCTTATCTCTCTGAGCTTTAGGTTTTTCAATTGAAAATAAGGATGCCACATCCTATCACTTCGGTTCACTGTGAGGATTAAATGAGACAAGAGATATGGACCACCTGGAATAGAATAAGCTCTCAATGGAAATGAGTTGTCACCCCCTTTTTGTTATTGCTTGAACATGCAAATGTTTTCCTCCCCCCACCCCACATCTACTAATGCTTATTCTCTCCCCTTGAAATGCTCTTCCTCCATCTCAATCCCAAAATCTTCTACATGCCAAATGCCACCTCCTTCAGGAAGCCTTCCTAGGCTGACCACACAGAGGTCTGGGCATTCTGGCCCCTTCTCCATGGCCTAGGCCCCAGGCTTCCTCTTGCTGCAGCTGGGGGTATCCTGGGCTCATCCCTCTCATGGGTCCTGAGGGAGGGTCTCAATCTCCCTGGCCCCTTTCACAGGCAGGGCCTAGCCCTGGGCAGCCAGGCACAGGACAGGCACTCAGAAACATGGGCCAGCTATCTCTGGGGGTTCCTCTGCCCCAGTCATATAGAGGTCACCTTGTCTCACCACTGGTACCGCTTGAGGACTGCAGACACCTGCTACTCTCCGCTCCACAGACCCTGCCCCCCAAATTCCACAGTCCAGCCCCTCAGCCTCCTTTGTCATGAATGTGTTAAGAATAACCACAATAACCGTCACTTCCATAGGGAGAGAGCATTGCCGTTTACAAAGCAGTCCTTCCCCCAGGGCTCTCTGCACCCTCCCTGAGGCCGGACCTGGAGCCCTGAGTGGCACCAACTGATCCCTTTGAAACCTGGCTCTGTCCCATCCCCCACGGCTCCCACCCCAGCAGCACTTCACATGCCCCACAGTGCATAAGAAACCAGGTGGCTCGGGAGTGGGAGGAGAGAGGTGGCCTTTGAAAATTCCAGGCTCTACCCTTGCAGTTCGATGCAACCTCCTATGAGACCTATAAAGGAGGCCTGGTGGCGCAGTGGTTAAAAGCACTTGGCTGTTAACCAAAAGAGAGAAAGATGTGGCAGTCTGCTTCCACAAAGATTTACAGCCCTGGAAACCCTATGGGGCAGCTCTCTCTCCTTTTGGGTCGCTATGAGTCAAAATCAACTCGACGGCAACAGTTTTATGAGAACTATGAGACCAGACACCCAGATAGAAGGTCAGTTCCCCTTCCAATGACTCTTCCTCCCCAAGCCCCGCTGCAGGCCTGTCCACCCAGCTTCCCATGAGAGCTAGCCAGGTCCCTGGCACCTCCCCCACGTGGCCAGGAGCTCCTCGAGAGCAAGGACCACATCTGAGTCATCCTGCCTCCTCCACGACACCCAGCTTCTTGCTGCCTTAATTAAAGCCCTCAGCCAACAGGACAAGGTGCTGGGGCCTTGGGGTGGCAGTGAAGGCTGGCCCATGTCCTTAGCCCCACCTCCCACCACTGAGGCTATCGTCCAGCAACTCCGTCTACTTATAGCTCCCTACATTCGGCATATTTCACACCTCCACGCCTTTGCACAGGCTGTTTCCTCTACCTCAAAAGCCCTTCTCCATCTTGTCTGTTTCGTGCAGGGTTTCCCAAAGCGTGGGGTGGGAGATGACTTGGGGCAGCTCACAAACACGCCATTAACACGGGATCATGGACTGAGGAAGTTAGTCCCTTTCCAGGTCTCTTTTAATTAATTAGGATGACTATTTGCCAATTTACCTGGGACAGTCTGGTTTATGCCTGCTGCCCTGATGTAATTAATAGTACCTATCTCAACCACCCTTATAATCTCAAGAGTATCCCTGTTTAGATGATGTTATCCAGTCACCTTACTTTTAATCCTTCCAAGTGCATGAAAGATAAAGTCTGTGTGGTGCTAGGCTTTAACACATCTCCAACACTTGCTAATTTCTCTTTCTAACAAATTGAGAGGAGGAAACAGCATCTAGCTGGGATTTAATAATGCCGCTTCGTTTTCACTGTGGTTGTTTCTTTGGTTCTATTTAAGCTAAGCGATATTCTTTTGCCATTTAGGATATAAAATTTCCTTTTTAGACATATTAAATTTAAAAAGTGATTCAATTTAAGGAAAAACTTCACAAGCTAGTGAATTTCTATTCACTTCTCAAAACCCAACTGAGTCACCTTTTTTAGACATTTCCACCCCTTCATGGTTTAATTCCTCACTCTCCCTCCCCACTTGACATCAACACACATGCAGTCATACCTCTTACGCTAACTATGATGGCACAGCAACTATTTATTAGGGATTTTCCATGCGCCAGGCACTGTGCTGAGCACACTACCCACATTCTCTTGTTTATTTCTCCTCATTACCCTGTGGAATAGCTCTCACTATCGCCATTATTTGTTGTTAGCTGCCGTCCAGTCAGCCCCTGACTCATGGCAATTCATGAACAATGGAACAAAATGCTGCCTCGTCCTGCACCATGCCATTCCCAAAATCAGTTGCAGATTGGATTGTTGTGATCCATACGGTTTACACTGGCTGATTTTTAGGAGATCACCAGGCCTTTCTTCCTAGTCCATTTTAGTGTGGAAGCTTCACTGAAACCTGTTTGGTATCACAGTAACATGCATGCCTCCACTGACAGATGAGGGTGGCTGCACATGAGGTGCATTGGCCGGGAATCAAACGCAGGTCGCCCTCGTGAAAGGCAAGAATTCTATCACTGAACCACAATGCCTTATCCCGATTAGACAGATGAGGAAACGGGGGTGAAGTAACCTGTCCACGGCCACACAGCTAGTCAATGGTGGGGTCAGGAACTGAACCGGGGGCTGGGTGACTTTAGTCTGTCACCTTGGCCAACACACTGCAGACCACTGCACACTCTCCCCACCACAAGTCCAGTCTCATTCATCTCGGGTCTCGTTCACCCAGGGCTGGTCCAAGGCCTGGCACAATCTCACTCAGACAAAAGCACGAAGATGTGTGGAGTGGATTGCCTGAGGATGTCCCGGGGAGTCTGTGCCCCCTCCCCACCCTGTGGCAGCATGCAGATCTCCAGGCCAAAGGCATGCACAGAAAACTCAGCAGGGCTCTGGCTAGAAGGGCCTTGGAGGAAATGCCACAGCACATGCTGGTCTCCCCCACCCCACCCTGAGAGAGGCCCTGCCTCCCCACTGACTGAGCCCCAAACAGGAAGGTAGGGCCTCACTTCCTACCGCCAGAGAGAGGCCAAACTTGGGAATAGGCTGGGCAGGTCAGAGGCCGTTTTCTGGAGGGGACGGGGCTTGAGCTGTGCTTGTATAGATGGAAGCTCCAGCTAACCAAGGGCAAAGGGTACTCCAGGTGAGGGAAACAGCCTGAGCAAAGGCAGGAAGGCCTGAAAGTGGGGGTTCAGGGGGCGGTGAGGAGCCCTCACAGCAAAGTATTAAAGGGAAAGCTGAAAAGCAGGCACAGCTGGGCCCAGGGTGGAGCTTGAACGCCAGGCTGAGGAGTTTGGGCAGCAATGGGGAGTCACCAGTAGCTGGATCAGGGAAGTGACTCCCAGAAAAGTAGGGTTCTGAGGCCTCAAGGGGACAGTACTTTGTCCAAGTCACACAGTAGTAGTGGCAGAACCAGGATTTGAACTCACTCTTGCCTCCCAGACCCGACACTCGGGAGACACAAGGCTCAACTGGTGGTCATGGCCTCAGAAAGGAGCCTGGATGAAGGGGAGGGTGGGCTAGTGGCACCTAGCCACCCAAAGGTGGGACAGTACCTCTGGGGAGAGGTAGGGAGTACAGCAGAGGAGGAAGGAGGTTTCTCCCTGTTGTCACCCTGCACAGCCATTCCCGTGGCCAGTGCCTCCTCAGGGATGCAGGGTCCGTGGGCAGGAACTTCAGGCTGGCGGCCGGCCCCTGGGAGCTGGGCTCTGCAGCTGGCCCTCCCTTGGCGACCCACCTCCCTGCCCCGGCCTCGGTCAGCCTCCGTGCCAGTCCTCCGCCGAGCTCCTTCCTGCCTGCCTTCCCTTTCTTCCTTTCCCCCCACTTAACAGATTGCGGCAGCAAGATGGCACAAATTTATGGCTCAACTCACCAAAAATAACAAGAGATCTATCAAAGGCAGTTTGCGTGAAATTAACAGGCATCTGTACCCTCTTGTCAAATGCACTTGGTGCTGAGGCAGGCCCAGGCACCGCCGCCCCATCACTGCCCACCAGCTCCCAGCCCAGTCACTCTTCCAGCACCAACTCAGCCCTACCCCATGTGGCCTACTTGGGATGTCCTGGAGAAGGAGGGCACACCCCTACCCCAGTGCCTGGCAGAGGGGCAGGGCCAGGGGTCTCACTCCTCCTGCTCACCTCTGTCCTTGCAAATCTTGCTCTCAGTCTGGCAGTTCCATGTGCCAGCCCACTCTCCTGTAGCAGGAACATGTGTCCAGCTGGTCCAGGTGGAGAGGTGAGGGGATAAAGGCAAGGCCAAGGGCTTAGCAAAGAGTACTCTGGGCCCTGACAATGCCACCAACCCTCAGACACTCCTGCCACATGGAACAAATCAAGTGTGTGCCTGCCACCCATGCACTAGCATCCATCTGCTCAGAGAGGTTGGTCAGGAAGAAGGAAGTGACAAAGGGGAAGAGGAGAGAGGAAGGGACTAGGCAAGCATGATTCTGGGAACCAGTGTACCATGTGAGCTCATGGCTGATGCCACATCACCCCACACAGCTCCCCAGAGGGCCCTCCCTGCAGGGCAAACCCATGGAGAAATCTTGAGACATGCCAAGTAGGACAAAGGGTAAGAACAGAGGTCAGGCTTGAAAACAGCTGGGAGTCCCAGCTCAAGGCTTCCTGCTCAGAGATGACACCAGGCCTCATGCCCAAGAACAATCAGGCATCCAATCTCCACCCTTCTCTAGTCCCAAAGGCCTTTGCAGAGGCTCTGAGGATAGTGGGGAGCCCCAATTAGGGTGCCCTTCTCATCATCGGCCCTCACTGACCCCCAGAGACACCTCAGCTACCAACCAACTCCTGCTTCCGGCTTCCACCCAGCCCAGCTGGCTGCTCTTGGCTCTGTGCTCCACATGGCAGCCTGCCCAGATGGTGCCCGCCCAGGAGGGCAGAGCCTTGCTCCATCCACTGCGGACCACTGGGCCAAGGGATCACAGGGAAAGCCAGACAAAAGAGGCCGCCCTCAGCTGAGCACCATGGGGGAGGCCCCTGCAGAGTGATGGGCAGTGGCTGCCAGGCAGGAAGAGCCATAAACCTTCTGATATACGCCTGGCGCTCTCTGCCAATGTTCGACAAAGAAGCGAAATTCAATTTCTTCCTGCAGACACTAAATCCCAGGCCAGCCTCCAGGGCCCATAAGCTGCCCACGGCCTGGCTGTCACTCGGACGGCTTCATCGACCCCTGTTAGAGGCCAAGCTGGCCTGGGGGAGAGGCCAGAGCAGAGCCACTGGGCATTTGTCATGGATGGACACAATGCCAGCTGTCTCGTGGGGGAAGCTAAGAAGTCCCCATCCTCCCAGAGCACTAGTTGTCATGATAAACTTCCCTCTAATTAAATCATAGAAATATCTGCCCATTTTACAGATGAAGAAACTGATGTTCAAAAAAAATAAAGGAATCCACTAAAAGTGACAGCTAAAGCTAGTGTCTAACTCCAGGGCTCTGGCCTCCAAAGCAGAGATGGGCAGAGGCGAAACATTCATCTCACTCTTCCCGTCCTCCTAGCAGCCCTCAGACCAGACCCCTGCCTCCCCATAAATGCCCTCTCAGGGAAATCCAGATGCCTCTCCTGACTTCCACCTGTGTCCTTGATCCTCATAACGACAGGCCAGCCCCTGTTATCCCAGACAGGGAAACTGAGACCCAGAAAGGAGAAGGGCTTCCCTGTCAGTACCAGAGTTGGGGACCAGATCCCAGGCCTGCCTCCCTCCCATCCAATGTCCTGGGCCCCCGTTCCCTGCCAGGCCACCTGGACAGTCCCTGGCCCAGCACTTCAGTAGGCATGCAGGATTCAGCTGAGGGTCTTAAGGCCTTGAAGCTGCAGGAAGGAGGGTAGGTGGAAGGCAACCGTGGCTGAGGCGGGGTGGGGCGGGAGTGGGAGCAGGCAGGACTCAAGGGCTTGCAGAGCTTTTGCCCAGTCAGCAGGAAGCTCTAGCAGCTGGCAGCCTCAGTCCCAGAAGACATGGGCCCAGAGGGGGGAGACAAGGGATGCTGGGAGCAAAGCCAGCCCAGCTCTCCAAGGCTGCCATGAAGCTCAGGCCTCTTCACCCAGGCACGCTCTTCCTCGCCTTCCTCTGCCCTGACCCTGGGGCCACTGCCAAAAATCACTGACCCATGGGGGCAGGAATGCGTCCCTGCTCCCTGCCTACTCCAGCCTGCAGGCAAACTTGTCAACTTGCAGTGCAGGGCCTGCCACGGTCACTCCCAGCTTTGGGCCTTTGTACATGCTGCTTCCTCTGCCTGGAATGCCCTCACCACTCCTTTGTCTTGGCGCACTTCCACATGTCCTTCTGATCTCTGCTCCCAAATTGCTTCCTTCGGGAAGTCTTCCCTGATTGCCCAGTTAGGGGGTTCCCTCCCTGTGTTTGTACTGATCACTCTGGATTATCTCATCTGCACCCCCATTCTCCACCCAAGGCTGCAAACTCTTCAAGCGTAAGGTCTGACCCCAACCCATCTCAGTGGCCTCAATATCCGGACAAGGCTGGACACCAAGGGACATCAGTAAATGACTACATGAATAGCCCCAGAATCTGCTAGGATGGGCACCAGTGGACACCCTCGGGCCCCCAGACAAACCATCCCACAGGGCCCCACTCACACTCACCATATCTCATCTCCATTGTAAACAGGTCATTGCTGCTCCCGGAGTGCAAGTCAGCCTCAGCAGGTGGGGCTGGGCCCCCAGGCACCAGGGCATTGGACAGGGTGTGGGCAGCAGGAGGACCTGAAGGTGTGGTGGTAGCAGGGCTGGCACCCACCTCGCCAGGGCAGCTGCAGCCCGGCTGGGCAAAGCCACAGGCCCTGCCTGCAGCGTGGCCACACTCCTCACTCCAGCGGCAGAGCACGCCGCAGGTGAACTGGCTGGAGTTGTTGTTGTTGATGAGCAAGACCTCGACAAAGCGGAAGGCCAGGGCGGCGGGCGCCAGCAGGCGCGGGGCCTCCGAGGGCTCAGCCGACAGGCACAGCTGCACAAAGTTCTTGTCGAAGTGCAGGAAGGTAAAGGGGCTGGAGCCTCCGCACAGCTCCAACCCTGCCGCCTCCTCCTCTTCCTCTGGTCGCCCCGCCTCCGACTCTGCCTGGCCTGCTGCCTCCTCAGGGCTCGGCCGCAGGCAGGTAAAGTTGACCAGGTAGTGGTCCAGGGGCAGCAGGCGAGGGGCAAAGTGAGTGCACACCTGCTCCTGGCGGTTGAAGCGCAGGTAGAGGGAGTACTTGGTAGGGTCGGGGTTCTCCAGGGTCCAGGAGCAGCCCGAGGCGATGGTCGGAAAGAGGTCCTGCAGTGAGAAGGCCCCGTAGAGCACGCCTGAGGCCAGGGCAGAGCAGGCACTGGGGGCGGGGTCAAAGGCGGCAGCCAGGCGCAGGGACAGAATCACAGACAGTAAGAGGGGACAGGCTGGGGTCATCCTATGTCCCTTCCCTGTGGAGAAAGACAGCGGTCAGCAGGCAGCCCAGGCTCTGAACCTCCTGTGGCTAGCTATAGGGAGTGGGCCTATGGTTAAGACCATGTTCTTTTAAGTCCCCCAGGCCCACCTGTATGACCTTAGAACAAGGGGCTTGACCTCTCTGAGCCTGTTTCCTTACCTGTAAAATGGAGCAGTAATGGTACCTATCTCACAGGTTTCCTACAAGGATTAAATGAGACAGGTGAGGAAAAGAGCTCCACAGAGTGCCTGCAATCTATCAAGCCCTTCATAAACATGAGCTGTTGTTACTATTACTCCATGGTTCCTCACAGTCAACCCATCAACCACAAGGGTCTCGGCCTGACATTCAGGTCCAGCCCCATCCCCACTGTCCCACCTTTAGTTTTCCTAACTGTCGCCCTCAGTCACAGTGTGTCGTGATCAGCTGTGAGGTGTGTCACGTGTAATCCGGCAGTAATTGTCAAAGTGGTGATGTTTGACAATGATTTGCTTTTTTATAAATCAAAGCAATTCAAGGTTATTCTCAGAACAATGTCACTGGCACTCACTTGCTTTACTGAGTGGAAGAGAAAGGGGGGGGTTACCGCCAGCGTGCCAGAGACTGTGCGCAACCCAGGTCCTGCCCACGGGAGGGCATCACAATTGTGAACGTCATGCGTATTGCTGCTGTAGAGTTCCTGGTGGAAACGAGGGGATGGGCACTGGGCAAGGGGGTGCTGGGCTTGAGCCCCAGCCCAGCCAGCTATCTACTACCTGGGTGATTCTTGTAGGCCTCAATTTTCTCATCTGCAAAATGGGGGCAATAATTCCCTTCTTACCTTCCTTTTCCCTTCCTGCCCACGTAGAATTATCCTCCAAGGCCTGGCCCCCTAGTGAGGCCACTAAGCCATCTACCAGCTCTTAACTTCCACAGCCCTTGCCTCAAAATTCCACATCACCCAATCATGACCTCTGTTGTTGTTGTTAGCTGCCTTCAAGTCAATGCTGACTCATGGCAACCCCATGTGCGCAGAGCAGAACTGGTCCACAGGGTTTTCAAGGCTGTGACCTTTCGGAAGCAGATGCCCAGGCCTGTCTTCCAAGGCATCTCTGGGTGGGTTTGAACTGCCAATCTTCTGGTTAGTAGTCCAGCACTTAACCATCCTATCATGATCTCTATCCCTTGCTATTTCCCCAGGGATAGTATGCTCATCTCATGAGTCTTCAACTCCTAAGAGTGGTGACCAGAGTTTACTGATTTCTGCCTCCCCTCAAAGCGTCTGCACTAAGCTGAGCTCCCAGGAGGTGTAAACTCACTCAGGGTTCTGGAGGGCAGCTCGGACCCAAGTCCTGCCCTGACACACACACACAGCCCAGAGTGGACACGGGGAGAAGATTTGCAGGGGTGGGAGATTTGCAGGTGCCCTCCTAGGGCGGAGCCACTGCCCACAGCCTGCCCAGCCTCTACCACCAATGGACCAGAAAGTGGAGCTTGGCCCCTGGACTGGCTCAGCTCCACCTCCAGCCCTGCCCCCTGAGCGATCCACACTCCCTCCCTCCTCTGTGCCCACAGCAAAGCCCACATCACTGAACGGGCCCCTAGAAACTAACTGTTCACATTAGAGGAGAAAAGATGAGCTCAGAGAGGGGAAGTAATGCTCAAGATCACACAACACCAGTGGTTAAGCTGGGACTGGTATCCACAACCTAAGGCTCCAGCCAGGTTTCTCTCTTTCACCAACAGCTTCTTCCTCCTTCTCTTTACTTGCTGCTCAGGCTTCAGGCCAGATGGGCAAGCTACTAGCTCCGGGAACTGAATTACAAACAGAAGGATAATTCACAGGTTTGGCTAGATTGTCCCAAGATGGAACTGCTTCCGGGGGACAAATTTCCCCTTGGCTATTCAGGAGTCTAAATAGTGGCTGAGGTCAGAGCGCAGAGGGGAGGCCCAGGAACTACCTGTTACCATCGAGTCGATTCCCACTCATAGCAATCCTACAGGACAGAGTAGAACTGCCCCATAGGTTCCCAAGGAGCGGCTAGTGGATCTGAACTGCTGAACTTTTGGTTAGCAGCCATAGCACTTAACCACTGGGCCACCAGGGCTCCACCCAGGAACCAGAACCCCAGAATTCCAATCCCTGGACAGCATTCACGGAGCTCCTCTCTGCCCCAGATCTCATATGCTGTGCCTCTAAGTTCCCCCACCACAAACAGGCCCCCAAACCCTTCCCAGCCATACAGGGTGGGGAGAAGTGAGGAAGGAAGCAGTCAGGCCCAATTACTAGGGAGGAGCTGCCCCAAACTCCTCCAAAGCCCTGCCTGGCATTGTTCAGCAGAAACCAGAAGAGGCTGTGTGTCCCCAGCTCCCCATCCCAAACACCCCCACTTTCTACCTCTCCCCCCACCCCAGAGCTGAAACGGGACCAGACTCCTGATCTTCCCCACCCCACATCGTGCCTGTCCTGAACTGCTCAGCCCACCCAGCCTGCTGCGGCACAGGTGAAGCCAGCAGCTGATGATGAGTGACATCCAATCCCCCCGCTGCCACCAATTATTTTTAAGCAGGCTGCAAAATTCAGGCCATGGCTGTGGCTCAGTGGAGGGGAGGTGGGGGCTCATTATAACTGGCTTCCCCTCCCCCAATTAGAGCAGGTCAGGGAACCTCCTCACACACACCAACACACGTGGGCTTGAACATTCTTGTGCCCTGGAGACATACACACAAAAGCATGTGTGCACTGACGTATGCATAGCTAGGCACTCACAGGTGTTCTGCACATGAACAGGCAGATATGCACACAGGTTGGTAGAGACCACAGATGTATGAACTCACGTGCACAGAGTACACACACTCAAGTGTACCAGGGTGTAAACAGACATTTGTACACATGCAAATGTACTCTCAAGAATATACACAAGTGTTTCGCCCTTTGGGGCTCAGCACATAGCAGCTAAGGGTCAGGTGCAATCTGACCTGTTGGTCCCAACTTTGTGTTCCTGAAATTGGGGAATCAGCCACCCAGCCCCACCTCCTGGGCCTCTGCTACTCCCTACTCCATAGCCCAACCCATCAAGAAGCACCAGGTCCACTCCTGCAGAGAGCCACAGCCTGGCTTCTTAAGAACCGGGCCACCTCTAAACCCAGCCCACGCCCCCTCCTCCACACAGTCCTCTTCAGACACGCCCTTCACACTCCTTCTAGGATTTCCAACCTGTGTAGTTATGACCCTCATTGTTCCTGCTGCAACATAAGACCCTTTAGGGGTCCCTTTTTATATCACTCCCCATCCCATGAAATAAGGCAAGGAACTCAATCCCAAACTAAGCCAGAGACAGCCAGTGAATTCATTCAAAACCCTCCTAGGTGTGTATGGCCAAGGCCTATTCTCCTTGGGCACTGACTCAGAGCCACAGCCCTGAGTCACTCCCCCATGAGGGAACCTAGAAGGGGACCTAGAAGGATCTCCGCCTCACAGGCAGCCCAAGTGATTACTAGCCATATGACTAACCTCCCTGTGCCTCAGTTCCCCCTCTGTGGAATGGAGACCATAATTCCTGCCCTCAGGGTTGCATATTTTTTCTCCTTCAGCCTCCTGACCAGTTCCCAGCATGTGCCTGGCATGTGGTGGGCTCTCCTCCCTCTTCTCAGAACCTCACAAATTCTCTCCTCCTTCCAGCTGAGGTTAAGGTCACCGCTGCCTCTGGGAAGGTTGAACCGCAAGAGTGGCTTTGCCACCTCCAAGCCCAGCAAGACCACAAACCCTTCCACAACAACAGCTAGAGAGAAGAGATGTGGGGATGCTTCTGAGGTAGAGCTTCCTGGATCAGAAGGAGGCTGATGGAGAGGAAGATCAAAAGGCCTCCTCCCTCAGGGCCTTTCTGGGCCATGCTGAGCAAAGGGTTGGTCCCAGTAATCTCAGGGATCCTCTTCTAAGGCTAAGGGCTCACTTCACCGCATGCCCCCCTCTGTCAGCAGAATTCCACTCTCTGCCCAAGAACACTCAGGCCCTTACCCCATGTGCCCTTCCTCCCAGACCCCACCAGTCTGTCCAGCCTCAGGCTTCCCTTCTGCACCAGTGAAGGAATTCTAGGCTTTGGAAGAAGTTGAAGTGTCCAGACTAGACTGGAGAGGGTGGAGGGAACGTGGGACTAGAGCAGTTGGGGAGTGGTGCCTCAGGGCAAGGGCCAGGTCTCCAGGATCCTAGGGATTGACCCCAATCTGCCAGGATTTGGTGAGCAGGGGCGGGGGTGGGGGGCGGCCGGAAGCCGGGCGCGGGCTGGGGAGTGGCTGTGATGGGGGCAGCAGCGATGCGCAGCCGTTGTTTATCCACCTGGCATCTCCAGTTCGCTTGCCTGTCACTCACCCTCCGCCTCCTGGGTGCTCACGGCCAGTCCCGGGCCCAGGCCGCTACACGGGCAGGGACCCCTACTTGAGGCCTCTGGGTTCCCTGCCTGCGCACCCCGACAAGGGGGCAAGGTCCTCAAGGGGCCCCTCCCCTGGAGCTGTGGGATCCAAGAGGGAGCACACCCTCCTTGGTGCCTCTGGAGCTGGTGGGCGGGACTGACCGGAAGGGGCGACCCCCCAGCGGCCCCTTGCCCCCCTACTGTCAAAAAGGGCTGCTCTGCCCCCCTCCCAGGGGTCTCTCGGAGGAGTGGGCCTCCAGGGGCCTCCCCTAAGCCACAGGAGTAAAGACAGGCAGAACAGGATGCGGCGGGGTGGGGGGGGAAGCGGGCGGCCCCCAACCCCAGGGGCGTGCCGCTCGGGCGGCGGGGGAGGGGGCGGTGACTCAGCCGCCCTCCTCCTGCCTCCCCGGAACTTTGCAGCAGCTGGAGCCGCCGTTGCTACAGGAACCGAAAGCTTTTGTTCCCCAATGTCAGGGCTGCCCTGGCAGCCCGGTGGCTGGGAGGTTGCCCACTCCCCGGTGGGACTCAGGCCCAGCCACACTGTCCACAGGACTTCCAGCCAAGCAGACATCACGAGTTCGAGGCCCCTCTCTTCCCCTTATCCACCCCTCACCAGCCCTTTCATGCCAAAGCCAGGTTTCTTCAAAACTCCAGGGCCCTCACTCAGGCTAGGCCGCCCTCTAAGTCTGACCTGGAGGGCTATCCCTCTGCACAGCACCCTGGAAAGTTCCTAATGGTGTCTCATCTCCTGGCGGGAGGTAGAAGCTCCTCTGTGGTGCATGGCAGCCTGCCTTTGGGGGCCTTGACATAGGTTTCTTCTCTTCTCTTACCCCACCTCCCCAGCCTCTATACCAGGACCTTGGAAACCAGGCCTGGCATTCACTGCTGCTCCTCTGGCCAGATCAGATCCCAGAGAGGTCCAATGGTATGTCGCAGGATGGGGGGTGGGAGGGGGGACTAAAAGTCACAGGCTGCCTGGACCCACTGAAACCACTGGAGCTGAAGGTATTTTCTGGCTTTATTACTCTGGAAGTTGGAGTGAAAACCCCAGAACCTATTTTGTGTTTCTCCTCTGGAATTCAGAGCACAAGGTGGGGGAGGTGCGAGGGGCCTGACCTTGGCCTTGAACAGAAACAGACCAACAAACGTATCATTTCTGAGCATTGCTAGGTGCCAGAGACTCTATACAATCTCATTTCATTCTCCCAGCAACTATACATGGCCATGATCACTGACCCATTTTATCGAGGGCAACTGAGGCTCAGAAAGATTAAGTAGCTTGCCCAGGTCACACAGCCTTTGAACCCAGATCATCTGACCAAAAGCTGAGTTCCTAGCTAATCAGCTCAATTACCTGGGGGCTGAGAGGCTGGGAAGGGGGCAGAGATCAGCTGGGACCTCACTGTGTGTTACAGAAATGCCAACCACATGTATACACCCCCAGGCTAGGCCTGTCGGTTTTTGAAAAGTAATGGGGGTGGGGGACAGAAAGAGGGAGGAGGAGGAGAGAAGGCAGAAAAGGGTAACAGAGAAGACGTCCTCTGCCAACTTAGTCCAGAGAAGACCCCCCTCACCACTCTCCCCACCAGGGCATACCCTGTACAGAGTTCACACTGTTCTACCACCTCTTCGGCAGCACAGGGGACACTCCCCAGGTGCCTGCTCTATCCCGGGGTCAGGTGGCCTCCACTGCAGCCTGCCTACTCCATGCCCAAGCCAGACAGAGCCCACCTTTGCCCACACTCCCCACCTCTCTGGAACAGCCGCAGGGTACACAGAACCTCCCTAGGGACACCTGCCCAAGCCCAAACAAGCCCAACCAGACCCTACTGAAGCCAGCGGGCCAGTCCTACTGGCTTGTGCCTGATGCCTCAAAGGACTCCTGACTTGCTGCTGGGGTGAGCTCACCATCCCATCCCGCTCCCAGAGCGTGTGACCAGACAACGAGTGTCCGGGCACAGGTAGCACGAGGGGCTCCTGGCCTCGCCCACCAACCTCATTTCTCTAGGGACTTCCCAGTGCCAGTCCTGTAGCCACCGCTGCTGCTCCCGGCTGGCTGCGGAAACCCGGGGTTGCCCACGGGAGGAGAAGGGGCGGGCCGCGGGCAGGGGGCGCCAGAGGACGCCCGGGGGCCCGGCTGGCAGCTGGCGAGGCAGGCAGGCCGGCGGCATCTCCCGGCCCGGGCACCCTTCCCCCCCGCGGGCACCAGACCCGTCGCCAGCTCTGCACAGCCGCGGCGCCGAGGACTTCCCGCTGCCGTGCCCTCGGACCGAGCTGATTGCGGGAGTGGCCGCCAACTTGACAGCCTACAAGCCCCAAGTCATGCCGCCCCCGGGGCTGCGGGAGGGTGCGTCTGGTGCTCGGTTCTGTGCCGGGGGTGGGAAGAGAGGGGTTGGGGGATGGACAGACTCTGGCCGAAGATGGACACAGGGAGCCATGGATGCGGGTCCAGGCGTGATCCGGCTGGAGGGGAGGGGGCTAGGAGCAGACATGGGGGACACGGCCCCAAGTCCAGGCTAGGGGGGAGGGGACTTACAGCAGAGATTGGCGAGGGAAGGCGGGACTCCAGGCAGACATGGGGGGAGGGGGCACTCCGGGCAGAAATGGAAGGGATGCACGGTCGGGGTACGGGCGTGGGGGAGGGCAGTAACTATGGACAGGCATAGATGGGGACAAGAAGGACTCTGGGCAAACATGAAGTGGTGAGTGGAGAGCAGGGTCCAGCACCCAGACTAGGAGGGAAGATGGAGGGAGACACAGTCGAGCCGCAGGTTGGAGAGAGGAGCTCTAATCAAGGCGGAGGCTCACTGCCGAGATCGGGGCTGAGATAGGGAGAGACTCGAGACAGTGATGGGGGTACAGTTTGGGTCAGGATTTGGGCGGGGGGCTTTTAGCAGAGATGGGCAAAGGGGTCGGTCCGGACTGGGGGAGGGGGAGGAAAAGGGATTCATCAGAGATGAAGGGGGGCTTGGCCCCAGGTTTGGGAGTTCCCAGAGAGATGGGGGTGGATGGGTGCTGGACGAACTCAGTCCCAGAGGGGGGAGAATTCAGCAGAGATAGACGACCGGAGCGCCCCGAGTTCGGGCAGGTGCGGAAACTCGGGACCTTGTCGGTGGGCTGAGTGCTTGGCCGGGTCGGGGTCTGGGGCTGTGCACTCACCTGGGCGCCGTCAGCAGCAGGAGCGGGGGCAGGCGCTGGCGGAGGCTGCCAAGGGGCGCAAGTTTGCCATCCCTGAGGCGGGGGCCGGGCCGGGCGCTGGGCAGCTCACAGCAGCCGCGCCGATGGCCGAGGCTCAGGCTCCGCGGAGCGGCGGGTGCAGAAAAGGCGCGGCGGAGCAGTAAGGGGCGTGCGGGCAGGCGCCGGGCCGGGCGCGGGCTCCTGC
>NW_004443951.1:25926914-25975402 GCF_000243295.1 Trichechus manatus latirostris | reverse complement strand
AAAGGGGGAGCAGCGCCAGCCAAGCCCAGCGCACCCTCCTCCTCCCCCCGCCCTGAGCCCCCGGCGCCGGCGCGGGAGAAGCCCCGGGCAAGCCCTTGCCCCGCCCGCGGACTCCTGGACCGCAGGATGTGGCAATCCGAGACGCCCCTCCAGTGATACCCTGGGCCGGAGACATCTCGTGCAGCTAGGGTCTCCAGGGCCCTGGGGGCTGAAACAGGCGCCCGCCCATGTGCATTGCATATTGCATACCCCTGTGCATGCAGGTGTCACTCATGTGCTCTGAACTTTGCATATGCTTATGCATACAGGTGCCCTTTGTGTGCACTGCAATGTTGCCTGGCTCTGTGCATGCAAGTGCCATACACATGTACAGTGTGTTAACATGTGCTCAGACCCTGACTGCATGTTGCTTGTTCCTGTACATAGAGATATTACATGTGTGCAAGCTTACAAGTGCCACGTGCCGTGGGTCACTCGTATGTAGGAGCCACATGTGTATACTGCAATGTGGTATGTTTGGTGCATACTCTGGTGTAAACTCTGCAATGTTGCATGTCTCTAGGCACGGGGATGCTGCACGTGTGCAGTGTGTTACGTTTTCCCAGATGCCTGTCTATTCCCACAAGTGCCTTTCCCTGTGCTGGGGGCGCCCCCATGTTGCATCTGTTTGTGTAGAAGCAGTAAAAAGGTACAGACCCATCCCCTCCTGATCCTGGCACTGTGTGTGCCCAGGGACAGTTGGGTGGGGCCTGAGCCCACATGGTTCAGGTGGTGTCCAGGGAGATACCCATGGCTCAGGGCCCTAGTTGGGCGGTCTGTGGCCTGGGCATGTTGCCACCAGGAAGGTGGGCAGACCGGAGACACACCACTGAGGCCAAAGACAAGCAGTTCATCAGATGGCTCTGGTCAGAGAAAGGCAGCTCTGGTCTAAGGAAAAGCCAGCAGGGGGCAGCTTTGCAGTAAGGGTAGAATGGTCTTAGGAACCTTACTTTCTGAAGATTCTCTGGCCAGGAGGGTACCTAACCTGGAGGGCAAAGAAGTCCCCAGTCCACCCACCTCCAACTCCACCTCTCTACTGACGCCCCCTGAGTTGTGTCACACTAGAGACCAGGACAGGACAGAAAGACCCCGCGTGTCCCGAGGGACAGTACCAGGAAGAGGCAGACAGAATGACCCCCTGTTCCCTTCGTCTGTCCCGCCCTCTCCAGCAGTCTCAGTGACATTTGTTGTGAGTGACTGTGAGAGGTTATGAACTTTAATGGACGGAGGTAATAAGGGGCGATAAACGAATTTCACCTGTCACCTGAAGGGAGTTGATGAGGCAGTATGAGGTGGGGAGGAGGACCCGGCTGGCACCGTCCCTTTCCTAGCAGGAGCCCAAGGAAGCCTGGGCCTGGGCCTAGTGCTGGCAGCCAGGGCTCCTGGGTTCTTACTGGGCACCTTCAAACACACTCCGGCGATTCTGGGTTTGGAGGCTCCACTGCTACCGTGAAAGCCAAGCCAGGTAGGCCTCTCCATCTGCAATGTGTGCTAAGAACCACACAGACAGTGGGTGTCTGCACTGAGACCCTGGGCCCCTTCTTTACTTAGGCACTGTGATGGGCAATGGGGTTACTGGGGTTGGGGCCTCAAGGAGGTGGGCAGAGGTGGGAGAGTGGTCATGACATGGAGTGCCCATAAGGATGCAAGGACAGGCCCTCAGGTGCCTCCTGGACCCTGTTCTCCAGAGGTCTAGCCCCTTCCCCTCCTATAGGGAGCCTGCCTCCCTCCTTATGAATATTCATGGTAATTAGCATACTAGAGACCCAGAGCCTAGAGAAACCCAGGCAGATCTCTGGCAGATGCGATGCAGCTGGATCCCTGAGTCCCTCCTCCCAACCCCCAGGATCTGGCTGGGATGGGGGTAATGGGAGGGGCTGGCTCCAGATAGACCACTGTTTTGTCTGTTTTTCTGTTCCTTGGTGGCTCTCTGACTTCTTGAACCTATTCATTCAGTCACAAAATTGTATGCCCTAGGAAAAACAGGTGGTCAGGGTGAGGGATTGACGGAGACGTTACCCCATTTCCAGGGTCTCCTCACCGCAGAATGGGGAAGTCAGCAGGGCAGGAGGGGCTATGGGAACTGGGTGGAGAGAGCAGGGTCTCCTCCCTGGCTCTCCCTGGAGGTGCCTCCTTCCATCAGGGCTTCCCCACCTCCTTTCCCAGGAGCCCCTACCCTTCCAGACTCACGCTGGTGATAATGCCACCTGCCCAGGAGGACTTGGAGTAATTACAAATCGTTTCTATATTCAAATCCAGCTGGTTGAGGAAAAATTACTTCTCTGATGGCCCTAGCGGGGGTGGGAAGAGCAAGCCTTAGCCCCAGAAGAAGCCTCCAGGGAGCCTAGAGAAGAGACTAGGCAAGGGAAGGGGCATCAGCTGGTGCTTGAGTACAAAAGGCTTGGATGGAGTGAGAGGACATCACCTCTTCCCCCTCCTCTGCCCCCCCACCCCAGCACATGGGGCAAAAGACAAGGACTCCAGCCCTTTAGCCCCACTGGGGCTTCCTCTGGCGCCTCTAATGGGATGGAGGGACCCACCCAACAAGGGCAACTAGAGGCCAGGTTCTCTTTCCTGTTCTCACACTGCCATGCTGGGTGACCTTGAGAAAGTCTCTTCAGCTTTTTTGGGCCTCTGTTTCCTTATCTGTGAAATGGTATAAATGATCTCAGCCTGGGCTCCCATAAAATAAAACAGAGGGATTAGCAAGGGTGATGCCCCTGAAAGGGATCTTTATAAATAATTATCTTAAACCCCACTGCCATCAAGTTGATTCTGACTCATAGAGACCCTGTAGGACAGAATAGAACCACCCCTTAGGGTTTCCAAGGCTGAAATTTTTACTGAAGCAGACTGCCATGTATTTCTCCCATGGAGTGGCTGGTGGGTTTGAACCTTGGACCTTTCAGTTAACAGCAGAGCGGTTTAAACACTGTGCCACCAGGGCTCCTTTTAATCATTATCTTATTGCCAAGTAATTATTATTTTTGTTAACAACAGCCACCAACGGCTCTGGAGGCAGCACAGCCCTCAAAGCCTAAGCCAAGGGCAGCTCAGCAGAGGGCTCTGGGCCGAGGAAAGAAGCTCCCTGGCCTCACTGGCTTGGCCTCCCACTGGGCTGGCCGCTGTTACGCTTTGTTGCCCTTTAAACAGATGAGAAAATGTTCTTCTTCCTTTTCCAATGATTTATTTGGCCCAGAGCCTGGGCAGGTTTCCTTCTAGCTGGTGGGCTCTAGGAGCACCCCTCACTCAGCCCCTACCCACCATCGTCACTCAACCAGCACCTCCACCACCACCCAAAGCTCTGGGTACCAAGGTCTCTTTCCAGTCCCCTACTCTTACCCACAGACATCTGTTAGGAGCTCCTAACATGTCCTCACAGACACCCAAATCAGTGTGACAATCTTCTCATCAGGGCCTGCCCCAGAGCTCATATGACCAACACCTCACTACCTGGACATTATGGAACCCAGAAGGGATCATGGAAAAGATGCACTGGCCTTCTCTATGGGAAGTGCTGCGTGGCTAGCTTCCATCCTGCCTGCTGCAGATGCCAAATGGGTTAGGAGCCGGGGCAACCCAGGCTGGTGTTTCTCGTTTTCTTGGTGCTGTAGATTGAGGAGTAAAGGGAGGATTACTTGCTCCCCAACCAAATCTTCCCAGAAGATCAATCCCAGGTTTGTGTGGGGCCCGGCTGGGCAGTGCCTGTATCCTCTGGCCCTTGGGGCAGAGGGTGGAGAAGCCCTTTAGAGTCCTGGGTGATCTTCACACACAGGTCTTATACTGAAAGGTGCACACAAGTGTTTATAGAGCCTGGCAGCAAGAGGGTGACTTCACTCATTCATCCAGCAAATATTTATTGACTGCTTGCTATGTTCTAGGCACTAGGATACAGGCCATCAGCAGGTCCATTGGTTCTACCTCCAAAAATATCCCAAATCTATCCACTCTTCACATCCCCACTGCCAACACCTGAGTCTGAGCCACCATCATTTGGTGCCTGGTCTCTCCGTTAACTAGTCTCTGGAGTCCCACTCCGACCCCATCCCACCCCAGTCCACTCTCCTGGAGCTGACTGAGCCAGCTCTTTAAAGAGTAAATCAGAGTTGTCACTCCCCTTCACTCCCAAGGCACTTAGCCTCAAATACAAAATCCTTCCACGGCCTACATGATCTGGCCCCAACCTCCCTCTCCAGACCCATCTCTACTCCCCCAGCTCACCCCAACCCCACACTATGCTCCAGTCACACAGGCCTTCATGCTTTTCCTGAAAAACTCCAAACACTTCCTCTAGCACTTCCCATGGCTGACTTCTTCTCATCATGGAAGTCTGAGCACCAACATCACCTCTGCCAGGAGGCCTCCCCTGACCACCCTGACCACACCTCTAATGCAGCCCCACACCCCAGTCCCTCCATCCCACTGTTGTTGCTGTTTAGTTGTCTTCCAGTTGATTCCAACTCATGGCAACCCCGTATGTTTTGGCCCTGTTTTATTTCCTTCCTAGCACTCATTACTCTGAAAATACATTGTTCCGCTACATGCATGTCACCTGTCTCCCCTACTGGACTGTGAGATTTGTGAAGGCAGAGACTTTGTCCATCCATTCAAAGCTGGATCTCCTGGCCTAGAACTATGCTAGGCACGTGGGTACTCAATAAATATTTGTTGAATGAATGAATGCATACATGAGTGAATGAATGAGTGGTGAGAAGGCAAGAAGAGACTGTTCTCACAGTCTGTGGTCCATGATTGATGCTTGTTGAGTAAAACAATGTTTCAGTTTCCTGTGTGATGAACCAGAAAGCGTTCAGGCTCTGGGGTCACACATCTGGATTCCTGCAACTGTCCCTCACTAGCTGTGGGACCTTGGATAGGCCACTTATGCTCTCCAAACCTTAGTTTTCTCTTCTGTAAAATGGAAATAATGATCCCAACCTGGCAGAGCTGATGGGGGTCACATAAGAGGATAGACGTGAAGGGCGCTGCACAGTCCCAGGCCCCAGGAGGTGTCATCTGCACGCATGTGGGCCCCTTTGAGACTTACTCATGGCTGAGAGCTGTTCCAAGCTCTGGGAACATGGAGATGACTCAGATCGTGTCCCTGACCTTGAGGGCTTCCCAGGCCCCTCAGGAGAGAGGCATGCCAGCAGGAACTCTCATCTGCAGAGATTAGTGAGCGAAGGAGGCAGCAGGAGCCATGGTACTGCCCATGTGAACAAGATGTGTGTGTGTGTATGATCTCTGCAGAGAAACGGAATCTGGACCCGTTTCCCTATGGAATCTCCTCTCCTTATTTGAAAGGCTCTTTCTTTTCTGCCTTCCATGTCTATGTAAACACACACACAATACACACATGTGTGCATGCATAGCACAATACACACTTGCATGCATGTACATAGATACACATACATGGATGCATATACAGACAAAGCCATAATCACACACCTGTCCCACAGGCATATACACTTGACTGAGAAACATAGGTATATAAGTAACCACACACACACACACACACACACACACACACGCACGCACGCACGCACACATAACCCCAGGACACAATATATCTCCATTTTTCTGGCCTAGCCGGGACCTTTCTGGTTTATCTATCAGTCATGTCACCTCCTGCTCTAAGCTGAGATCAGACACAACCCCTTCTGGTTGACGGGAGGCAGCCCAGTCACTCCCCTTGGTAAAGTTCTCCTTGAGGTCTAATTCTACACTCTCCTGCTGTGGGCCTTAAGGACAAGGAGCCCTGGCAGCCACTCCAGATGCCCAGACATGGCAGCACAATACCCTGTGTCCACGCCCCAAGACTAGTGGACATGCAGGGAGTGGAGGGAGCTGAGAAGAGCTGCTCCCAGTTTCCTGCTAGGGTGGAGGGGAAAGGGGAATCCCTCAGAGAGGGGCTGGGACACTCACTGGGCAAAGGGGCACACTGGCAGTAGCAGGCCAGTGTGTTCCCACCCACTGAATTGCCCCAGGCTCTCTCCCCCGGGCTCTGTGCCACCTGGAACCCACTGGACTTGGCTTGTGCCAAGCAGAACACAACACGCGTAGCAGGCAGGGTAGGGTGACCTAGAGGTCTAGAGGGACCAGCTCATCCTTTTGAGCCCCTCTGTAGGCCTGACACTGTGCCAGCTGCTTTTCACTTATTGTCAGATTTAACTCTCAGAACCTCTTAAATTGGTATATCAGTTACTTTTGAGTAGACTCCAACTCATGGTGACCCCATGTGTATCAGAGTAGAACTGTGCCCCACAGGGTTTTCAATGGCTGATTTTTCTGAAATAGATCATCAGGCCTTTCTTCCAAGGTGCCTCTGGGTGGACTCTAACCTCCAATCTTTTGGTTAGCAGCTGAGTCCATTAACCATTTGCCCCACCAGCCCCCTGAAATTGGCATGGTCATCCCCATTTTGCAGATGAGTAAACTGTGGCTTAGAGAGAGGCAAAGACAGGAGTCATGCCTCTACCTTATTCAGTATTTGTTCAAGGCCCTGCCTTAGTCCTGCCTTGTCCATGTCCTCCTTGCCACCCTCCAGGCAATAGACCAATCGCCAACTGTGAAAAACCGTTTATTTCAGGATTAGAGTTGATCTTCCAGAGGAGAGCAGCTCCCTCAGGGTGAGAGATTTATGGGGGGTCTGACTCCAGGGCCCGTCCCCTGCAAAGGGAGGCTGAGATTGGATGCCCAGATTTTGAGGGCAGCAACCAGGGTTGCTGAGAGTGTTCCAAAGGACAATGCACACCATCGCCAACAGTCACACACCTCCCTGGCAGGCACAGCCCCACTCCCCATGGACACATGCGCATGCTGACCCAACCCCAGGAGGTCAGACCTCTCCAGTGAACATACACAGTCTCCTGCTGGTGGTACAGGAAACTCCGCCGGGTGAGAGGGGTGGCCTTTGGTCTCATTGCCAACCTGGCACAACCCTAACTTTGGAGGAGGCTTGATGGGGGGAGTCCCGTTTAGGGGCTGGAGAGAAGGTTCCTGGCTGTTGTAGTTGGAGAGGAGAGGCCCTGGAGCGCAGAAGTGAGCGAGTGTTCTGCATGTCAGAGTGGGAGTGAGTGGGGCTGAGCTCGGGTACACGTGTGGGTGGTTGTGTGCGTCAATGTGTGGGGGGAGAGTCTGCGTGTGTGTGGTGTGCCTGTGCGCAGGTTGTGTATGTGGCTGTCTAGCTTGTACGTCAGGAGCCTGGGCCTGGTTCCGGGGATCTCTGCTGTGTGTGTGTCTTTCTATACAGGGTGTGTAGATTTTCATGCATTTATTTTTCAGTGTGTATTTATGTGTGGTATAGATGTATACATGTGTGTCATGCTGGAGTTTGTGCATCCACTCGGTGTCTGGGTGAATGTAAGATGTGTTTACAGGGCACTTTTGTGTGTCACTGGATTTCGTGTGCAACTGGAGTGCATGGTATTTTTCTGTGTTCAGTGTGTGCTTGAGCTGCATGTGTACGTGTGTGCACAAGTGTGTGCATGTATGTGTAGAGAGGGGAAGTGTTTTCAGGCCTATGTGTGTCTGTGCCTTTGTGTGGGATGTGAGTTGGGGTGTATGGCATTTGCAGGCCTGTAACTGGGTGTGTGTGTGTCAGTGTTTGGTACGTGTCTGTGCCAGTGTGTGGTGTGTCCCTGTGTCTGGGGTGTTAGCAGGCCCTCAAGTTGGAGGCGGGGTCGGTTGTGTGTCTGTGTGAGGTTGTGGGCCCGAGTATTACATATATGTGTGTAGGTGAGGAGTGTGGATCAGTGTGCCGTGTGTGTCTGCAGATCTGTATTGTGTCATTGTAATTCTTGTCTTTGCGACCTTTTTGAACTAATCCTTCACCGGAAGCCCCCTCCTGCTCCCAGGCTGAGGCCTTGGCCCCGAGCTCTGACCAGCTTAGCCAGCTCTGCTCTGCTTTCCTGGGGGTCCCACTCCTAAGGGAACACAAGGACTGCCAAAACCGGGTCAAGGTCACACAGCGAGGAGGAGCAGGGGCTCTTTCTCCAACCGTGACCCGCCCCCCCAGACCCCCCCCCCCGCGGGCAGTGGCAGCCGCAAGCCCCACACTCTGCCAGGGTCTCTCCTGAAATGAATTTTAATTTCCGCTCCAGGCGGGCGGTATAATGAGTCCCGAGTCAGCGTGCTGGCCACAGGGGTGCGGGGCGAACAGGCCGTGGGGGTGAGAGGAGCACGGAATTGAATTTCAAAGGCAGCTGGGGCCCAAGTGCATCTGCGTTGTGCGATAGTGTGTGTGTAGGTGTGTGCGGCGCTTGTCCGCAAATGTGCGTCTGCGTGTGTGGCCGTGTGTCTGAGTGAACGTGTTTTGTGACTGTGCCTCTGTGGGGGCTTGTGCGAGCCCTTACGTGGGCTGTGAGTGTCAGTGAGCTCGAGTGTTTGTGGATCCGAGAGGGTGTCGGTGTGTCTGTGTGCTTGTGGGCAATCGTTTGTTGCATTGGTGAGTGTGTGTTTGTATGAACGTGTCCGTGTTTTTCTGTGTGTCCCTGTTCCAGCCCCTGTGTGTGTCTGTGAGTGTATGTTGGTGTGCTTGTGTGCTCGTGTGTTTGTATCACTGTGTGGACGTCCGCAGGGGGGTGAGGGTGTGTCAGTGTATCTCTGAGTACTTTCGTGTAGGCGAGCATTTGCATCTGAGTGTGTATCTGTGAGTCTGGGTGGGCGCATGTTTGTAGGAATGAGTCTGTATGGGCGTGTCTGCGTCTGTGTGTCCGGGTTCCAGCCCATACGTGTGTCTGCGAGTGTGTGTCAGTGTGTTTGTGTGCCTGGGTGTCTTTGTGTGTCTGCAAGTGTTTGCGTCTGCGAGTGTTGGTGCATCTGTGCTAGTGCCCAGCTCTCGGACTGTGTATGAGTTTGCCGGTTGGGACACAGCGCATGTGAGCGCGGGTTGGGGGGAGTGAACCAGTACCGTTCCTCATTACCGCTCTTTCCGACCTGGCACTGTGTGCCTGCGCCTCCGGCCCTCCATAAGTGTGGGAGAGGACCAGGTGAGGGCCCCTCTCCTCGCAGGGACCCCAGGCCAGATGGTTCTCGGAGGCGAGCCGGCCTGCTGCCAGGTCTGGGTACCCACCTCCCAGCGGCCGCTGGGAGGCAATTGACGGAAGAGGATGGGCCTAGCAGGAGGGGCAGAGCGGCGCCAGTTTCACGCTCTCGCTAAGCTGAGGGCGTGGGGGCAGCTCATCCTTCCTGGGTAATGGGTTTGCGGTAGGGAAATGTTCGCAGCACTGTGGCTGCACTGGAGCCTCAAGCTAGAGCACAGGAAGGACCTCCAGTACTGCGGGCTGGTCTTGAGGAGGTGCCGTCTGGAACAGCCACACATACACGTGCGGGCACATGCATGCTTGTGCGGGCACGTGTGCATACTGCCCTAACTCAGGCACACCCAGGCACGTCCCCAATCACACCTCATACACTCAAGAGTCAGGGATAGTCCCTGACACTAGTCCCTGACACCCAGGAGTGCACACACACACACTAACCCAGAGACACAGGCAAGTTTGTGTGCATACCTCACACTCTCTTAAACACCCCACCTCCCCTGGGTCTTAGACTCTGTTGGGTGAAAAGATCTGAGGCTTAGCGGCCCCAGAGAGTAGGGGAGGACTTGAGTTACTTGATGTCTCCTCTATTCTGTCAGGTCCCAAGCATGGCCCTGGGGACCCAGAGAAGGTTCATCCCACATCCCATTTCCCAAAGAGGGGTGGGGTAGAGGGAAGGCCAGCCCCCAAATCCAGTCATGCCCATAAGGTGCCACCCCACATCCAGAGGCAGGCAAAGGGCTGGAGGCTGCCTCCTCATAGGCGTCCCTAGGGGCCTGGCTGGACACAAGGAGGTGATGTCAGCATGCCCAAAGGACAATAAAGGAAGAACTAGGGATGGAATGATAGTTTTTAGGTCCTCCTTCCCTGCCAGATTAGGAGCATTTTGGGAAGGGAGTACGGCCCACTCCTCCGGGTGAGGCTCAGCTAGGAGCCTAGTACCAAGGGGCTGCTCTCGAAACACTGACTGAATGAAGAAAGGAAATGAATGAGTCAGAGAATGCAGACCACTTGGGGAGGGTGAAGGAATGCTATTCAAAGGCAGAAATAGTATGCCCAGGCCCTGGGCATGGCTGTGTGTGTGTGTGTGTGTGTGTGTGTGTGTATGAAGTGGAAGATTAGGCAGGAAATACATCACCGAGGGCCTTTAAACTAAACCAGAGGTAGATTTTACTCTGAAAGGAACAGAAATCTATGAAGGGTTTTGGACAGAAAAGAATCATAGTCAAATTTGTTTGAGGAAAATATGACTGAGGCAAATGGCTCATTCATTCATGCATTCAACAAATACACAGTCTGGACCCTAGCAACTTCTAGAACCTGGCCACATAAATGCCGTTGCTTACGTTGAGTTTACATTCTAGTAGGGGAGGCAGACACAAACACATAAATACATGGAGTGTTTCTGTTGATAAGTGCAAAGAAGAAAAATAGTGTAGGGTAAGGGGGCAGGGAGTGATGAAAGAGAAAAGGGGGTTTATTTAGAATGGTCAGAGAAGGTGTCTCTGAGAAGGTGACATCTGAGCAGAGACCTGAAGGAACTGAGGGATATTTGGAGGAAGAGCTGTCCAAATAGGGAAAATCGCAAGTGCAAAGGGCCTGAGGGAGAGCATGCCATTTACTCAGATGGGGAAAGGCTTGTGGGAAGTCGATGAGTTCTATTTTGGACATGCTGCACTGAGGTGCCTTCAGGACATCCAGGGAGGTGACCAGGAAACAGGAGATATTTGGGTAAAGATAGGGATTAAGGAGAATGGAACCCTGGGAATTGATGCAGTAGGAAAGATTACAGATAGACTGCATGAAGGGGACTAGGGAGCAACCTGAGGCATGAGAGTCAATTTCCAGGAGGCTGGCTGCTACAGGCCGGGCAGTGAGTAGGGGAGGGAACTATGTGACCAGAATGGCATCCCCAGAAGGGTCCGGATACCAGTTGCTCCTCCTCCCAACCTTGCACTGGCCCACAGCGTCTCCTCTCTTGCCAAACTGCCCTGAAGCCTGGGAGAGGATCAAAGAAACAGGCTAGGTTGTTGACAGAGATCCCCTTCTGGATGTCCTCCTACAGTCCCCTGGACTCCCTCTGCCACCATCCTAGCCGTCAGAGCGAACCTGTCCACCATTAGTGCTTCCTTCCTCTAACTTCCTCAACTAACTCTGCAGCCCCCTCTCAGCTGTTATCAGTTCTTGGAAGCAGAACAGCCTGAAGACTGAAGGTCTGGGTCACAGATTCTTGGGTCTGGGTCACAGACTTCTTAGGTGGTCTCTGAGCTTCAGTTTCCCCTTGTGTTGGGATTTGGAGGGACAACACCAAGCAGGACCTTCTAACCCTAGCATGATCAGAATCTCTGGGGCTTTTTGACCACACTTCAGGTGGGTTCGGGGCTGTGCTGGTAACTAATCAACAACTGGCTCTTGGTGGGAAGCATATAGCCCTGATTTGTAGCGTTTGCCAATTTCCATGGTGTAAATCCTCCCACGATGGCCAATTTAAGTTACCCATGTGAAGTCAACAGGCTGGCAAAATTCCTAAATATTTAACAATCAGCTCTCACAAGCTGGTATGAGCTGGCTCCAGAACATTTGTCAGACCCTTTCCAGAGGGATGGGAAGAGGCAAAAAACCAAAAAAAGACCCCAGACCAAAAAAAGACCAGATTTACTGGCCTAAAGGAGACTGGAGAAACCTCGAGAGTATGGCCCCCAGACACCCTTTTAGCTCAGTGGTGAAGCTACCTCCAAGGTTCACCGTTCAGCCTGGGAGTGGACAGCCCCGTAAAACCAAATGAGACTAACGAGGTACAGGAGTCCAGTGACAAGGGCCAGAAGGCAGAAGGGGACAAGGAAGCTGGTGATAGGGAACCCAAGGTTGAGTAAGGATATTGTTGATGTGTTGTGAGATTGTTAACCATTGTCATAGGGCAACATTCGTAGTAACTGTTAAATGAGAAACTATTTTGTCCTGTAAGCCTTTATCTTAAGTGAGAATAACAGCACAATTTGAAGAGCGTAGTCAATGTCACTGAACTGTGCATGTAGACATTTTTGAAACGGTGTATCTTTGGCTATGTGTATTTTCACCAAAAAAAAAAAAAAAAGGTTGAGAAGTTACAGGGTTAATATGTTGTGGGGTTGTTAACCAATGTCATAAAACAATATGTGTACTATTGTTTCATGAGAAACTATTTGTTCTGTAAGCCTTCACCTGAAGTACAATAAAATAAAAAAAAATTAAAAAAAAAGATATAACATAAAAAAAAAAAAAAAGACCCCAGAGCCTGGGGAGGTGAGGGAGCTACCAGAGATGGGAGGAGGAGAAAAGCCAAACTTTCTAGCTTCCCTATCTTGTCCACCCATTTCTCCTCCAGCTATAACCTTTTGGCCCTCTCTTCCCTGTACTTCTGACTCAAAAGGTGGGCTGGTACACAAATCCCCACCCACTTTCCCTGTCTCCCTCCAAAAGTGGCTCCTCTATTTGGACACAGAAGGCCAGACAGCCATCCTGACCCACAGCCAGACCACAGCTAAGATCAATTGTAGACAGGTGACCTGGGTGTCTGGCCCAGCTCTGCTATCAGCTCTTGAAGAACCTCCCCTTCTCTGTCCACTGTTTCCCCATCTGTGAGACAGGGCGCAAGAGGTCCTCTCCAAAGGCCCTTTTAGCTGTGAGATTCTGCAATTCCTACCATTCCCTGTTTCAGCCCTGGTGGCAGCTCAGATATACATGTCCCTAGCCTCTGAACCCCCTCCCCACTCCAGTGGCCCCCCACTGCCTCTGACTCCCCAGGCTCCCCGATAAGGGCCCCAACTAATTACATTAGGATTTCATGCCAATTAGCAAACAATTACACGGGCAAATTGGTGCCTAATTTGGAGCAATAACAACAGCTCCATTGCCCGAAGAGAGATGGCTGTAGACACGACTGTTCACCCAACCTGGCCCCATCAGGGCCCCTGGAGGATGAGAGCTAGGCTTCCTGCTCTGGCCTGGGCCAAAGTCTGCAATTCTCCTTTAAGGATCTTTACAAAACTGTTTATGCCAATTACATGGCCTATGCTAAACTAAGGGTGTAGAGTGAGGGGAGAGAGGGTGAGATATAGGGGCAGGGATGAGCTGAGGCAGACCGATCTGGCTTCACTGAGGAGGTGGGAGGATTTGGGAAGGAAGAGAGGAGGGAAGATAGTGTGTGTGGGGGGGCAGTAATTAATATGAACAAAGATTTGGATGCTGGGATGGGTCACATGAGCACAGGGCTATGGAGAAACCAGTTGGTCCAAAGCATAGCATGATGGGAGGAGATGAGGTAGGTAGGGCCAGATAGGGAATGCTATTCCGAGGAATTTCAGCGTTCTCCTGCGGGCCTTGGGAGCCACTGGGGACTCAGGTTTGGGGAGAGGGACTGTGCTAAGACTCAGTTTAGGCTCCTGATCTGGGATCACCAGAAACCATCGTTCCACCTACAGCCTGCCACGGGGTCCCATCTGTTCTCCCCACTTAACATCTCTGGAGCCACTGCCCTTGTTCAGGACCATGAGACTATAGCAGTAACTGTCTCCCACCCTCTCTCCATGCTTTCCCCAAATGATCACCCTAAGGCACAAACTCAACCATATTCCTCCTCTGCTTAAACCCTCATGATAAAGTTCAAACTCCCAATCTCAGCATTCAATGCCCTTCACCATTGGGTCATTGCTGACCTCCCCAGCTTTCCTTCTCTTCCCACTTCCACATCTACTCTGTGCCCCAGGAACTAGACACCTGATCATGCCAGGCTCTTTCACGCCTCCAAGCCCTGACCACGCTGTTCCTTTGCCTGGATTGCTCTCCAACCTCTCTTCTGTACGACTCCCCTGCCTCCCAGATTCCTCCATGAAGCACCAATTCTTCTTTCCTCTGGACTCTCTTTGTACTTCCTTCTTCTGTGGCATTGTACCACGTTGTTGTTATTAACATCGAGTTGATTCTGACTCATAGTGACCCTATAAAACAGAGTAGAACTGCCCCGTAGGGTTTCCAAAGCTGTACATCTTTACGGAAGCAGACTGCCCTATCTTTTTCTGTGGAGCACCTGGTGAGTTTAAACCACCGACCTTTCGGTTAGCAGCAGAGTGCTAAACCACTGTGCCACCCGCGCTCCTTCTCTGTACCATAGCTGTTTGTATCAGGGTCTGCCTGTCCCACTTGGACTCAGAGCTACTTATGAGCAGGGCCTGTGGCTGATTTACTTGGTGTCTCCTTCATACAGTACAGAAAGTGAGTAATAGAGAAGACAAAGGGATGAGATAAAAACATTTTTCCCTGAGGACAGTGGGGAAACTGAGGCAGGGATCCAGAGAAATATTCATGAATCTAGAGGATGCTTCACTTAGGAGGGAAAATTGGGTCAGCCTTCAACCCTCTGCCCATTGGAGCCAAGCTTTGCTCCCATCCCGTCCAGGCTTTTTTTCTGAACATCCTCAGGAAGCCTGGTGTATTCTAGTTCAACCCACTCTCATCCAGGTGTTTCACCTCTGCTTTCAACAAATGGGATAAAGAAACTCCCTGAAGCTAATGATTCCCCCCAAATTAAGGCAGTTCTCATGAGGTCATGGGCAGAACAGACTGAATTGCGGTATGAAGGAATATGGGCAGACTCAAGGAGGAACCACCTGACCATCAAGGCTGAGCCCCTGAAGTGATCCCTAAAGGCATGACCAGTGGGGAAGGAAGGTGCTGGGCCTATTCAAGAGAGGCCAGGCAGAGGCCAGGGATGGGATGCAGACCTTTCTGGAGGCAGGGGGATGACCTGGCTGACTTCCCTGGGAGCTTGGTTATCACTCAAGGGGCTGCCACTCTGTCTCAGGGCCCATCAGTCACATTAATTACCGAGGAAAAGCTGATTTCTCCTCATTTCCAGACTCCAAATGACAGTGCCATTAGGCTGGTAATGTGCAGAGAAATTGTGCGTGTCTGTCTTGGAACACGTCCCAAGCCAGGATGTGTGAGGATGCCCCCGGCAGGAGGTTGTCTCCGAGACACTCCCTGTGGCAGAGGGCCAACAGCAGAAAGAGGTGCTGTGCTGCCAGAGCAGAGGTGCTTGCCCTCTCTGTTCAGTGGGTACTGGTGGTAGTGATTAAACCATACATGCAACGGCATGGGTAACAGCCCAGAATATACAAATCCTGATGGATGTGAACACAGTCAGTGATTCCCCTCTCAGATTTGCATAGGACAGAAACATCCTTGTCTCAGCTGAACTTGAACTCAGGCCTATCTGCCTCCATGCCTCATCTCAGTCCTGCCCAGAACCTTTGCTCTCAGTAACTTGCCCACCCTAGACCAAGAAGTGTCTTGGCACCATCTTGTCTCTGGGAGGGAGAAGGTGGCTATTCCCACACATTTCTTTCTTTTCAAGCAAAGCCGATCCCCCAAATATGAGAGGAACACCTTCTCTCTGACCCTTGAACAAGAGCCACCAGCCACTGCTCACAGCCCTTTAGGTCCATCTTCACACTCTTCATTGTATTTAATCCTCACTCAATCCCACTTCACGTAGGAGGAAACTGAGGCCCAGAGAGGCAAAGCAGTTTGCCTAAGCTCAAATCTCACAGCTAAGCTTGACCCCAGTGCCAAAGCTCAGGCTGAAGACAGAGTCCTTGATTCAATCCAACCAGTATCCTACAACACACACTATCCAGGGATGGATTACCCAATAAGCAAGGTTTGCAAGGGCTTACTTACTAATCTGTAGTGCACAATTTCACATGGGTTTCACTACAGATGTGGTGAAAAATAGGTGAAATTGTGCACTACAGATTAGTGAATCAACACAATTAAGCCTGTGTGTAACGTGCTTACTGTAAACTGGTGCATCCTGTGTTTACTGGTTAATCCACTCCTGACTATGTCCCAGCTTCTGACAGAGAGAATCAGACACAGACAGATCCTGCCCTCAAGAGCTCAGGTTGGTGAGGGAGAAGCAGGATGTAAAAACATAATTATAGTTCAGTACGATTCGTACATGACACAAAAGAGGAGATACAAAAGGATTATTTTATCCTCACCAGTAATCAAAGAAATGCAAATTAAAACCATACAATGCCGTTTTTACCCACTGAAATTAATAGTTTGCTTTTTCTTTCTTTTTTTTTTAAAGACAGCACCAGTGTTGGTGAAAACTAGACTATAAGGTACTCTCAGACTCAGTTGATGGAAGGGTAAATTGGAACAGCTTTTCTGGAAGGCCATCGGGCAATGGTGTTAAGAGCTTTAAAAGCAGATAGACCCTTTGGTTCCATTAACCTACCTTTAGCAACTCAATCCAAGAAATAACCTAAGATGTTAAAAAAGAACCATGTACAAGGATGCTTATGGCCATTATTTATAACCATGAAAAATCATAACCAACATAAATGTCTAGCAATAGAGGGTTGGTTAAACAAATTGATACATCTCTATAAAAGAATATTATGCAACCATTAAAAGTCCTGTTCTTGGAGAATTTTTAATAACCTGGGAAAATACTCACTACAGAATAAGTGAAACAAAGCAAGAAACAAAACTGTATATATAGGATGGTCTTAGCTTCGTAAAGAAAATATTAAAGCAATGCATTTAAAGAAAGTCTGGTAGGAAACAAACGAAGAGTTATCTGAGAGGATTATGGGTGATTTTTGTTTCATTTTATACTTTTCTGTTTCTTCCAAGTCTTCTACGAATTTTCGGGAAAGAAGTCATTAGAAATGAATGCCATAGAGAGGTGGAGGCCAGCCCAGGATGCCACCGGAACACAGAGGAGGGGCTCCTAACCCAGCCTAGGGGAAGTCAGGGAAGACTTCCTGGTGGAGGTGATGCCTGCACTGTCTCTTAGAATGAGTAAGCTTTATCCATTGGAGGGAGGACTGGTGTTCTAGGCATAGGTAACAGAATGTGCAAAGGCACAGAGGCAACAGAGATCCTGACCTCTTCTGGAAACTTAGCTTGTGGGGCTGGGTAAAGGGGCAACAGGCAAGCAGGGATTTTGCCTTTAGAGCTTAGAGTTTGCCCTTAGAACAAAGAGGAGCATTGACGGGCCCTAAGCAGGGTGTGTGTGTGTGTGTGTGTGTGTGTCTGTGTTGTGTTTTAGGAAGACTGTCATGGCCCCAGAGTGGAGGGGACAGGAAACAGGGACATGGGAGGTGGGGTAGGGCAAGATGTGGAGCCTAGAAACCAGGGAGTGTTAGGAGGCTGTCGCATCGCATCGGCTGGGTGAAAGAGGGGCTGGCCTGGGCTGGGTGGTGGTGGCAGAGAGAAAGAGAGGAGGGGCCAGCTGGAGCAATGATTATGAGGAGATTTGACAGGACTTGGTGATTAATTGAGGGGAGGGAGGGGAGGAGGAGGGGAGGCTCTGCCTCTGACAGTGACTATAGTGCACGCGTACACATGCACACACACACGCAGAATTAGACTGCACAATTTCGGGAGTGGCTTTCTCCCCCGTTTTCCAAAAATGGGCAGATTGGGGCTTATTGGCTATTTGGTTGCAGTCCCTGGAAGAAGTTGACCTTGGCCCCGTCACCACACCCTGGCTGGCCTGCTAGCTTACCCTGGGCACCTCTGCACTCCCAGCCTGCAGCCCTGGGAGGTAAGGGCGGGCAGAGTGAAGGGAAAGCCCACGGAGAGGGGAGGGGCATGTGTAGGAAGGCCACGGCTAGGACATGGACACGCTGTCACATATACTGTCACACGCAAGGACACGAATCCCCACAAATACAGCAGTTATCCATGGGGACCCTGAGAATCAAGTCTCTGGCAGAGGTGTACAATCAGAGACACAGCTCGACAGAGACTGTCAGACACAGGGAAGGCCACACACACTGCCACACACCCACAGTCAGACACAGCCACAGACACAGTCAGCCCCAGGCTGGGTCTCACACACAGGCCATTGTGCTCAGCTGGAGCCCCCAAGGTCCTCTCGGAGGCTCAACCCCCATCCCCACCCCCCTTGTCCCTCCTCCAGGAGGACAGGACAGAGGGCTGGCAGAGGGGCCCACACAGGGGACTGGCACAGGAACCAGCAGCCAAACGGGGCAGACGGGAGGGAGGCCTCTGAAATGGGGTTGCCAAGGCAACAGGCTCCTACAGAACCAACCAGAGGCTTAGATTCTCGGCTCTTATTTTTAGAAGTTGGGCCTGGGCTGTTTGGGCCGGCCAGCGGGCCAGGTTGCCCAGGGCAGTGCCCTGAGGGGTTCTGGTGGGCACTGCCCACGCCCAGGCTTCTTGGGCACGTTCCCAGGCCCCTTCCCCAGAGTCTTGCCCTGGGCAGGATCCTTGTTCCCTAATTTCTTTACATAGACCAAAGGTCCTTCCACAGCGGGACCCTCCACCCTCCAGGTCCCGGAGGTGGGCACAGCCAGCCCTCCCACTGCAGCCTGTTGATGACTGTGGTTTAATTTATGGGATGGGGGGGCTGTGTGTAGGAGGGGGAGCTTGGCCAAATTTGTATGATGGTGTGTGTGAGCCAAGGATGAGTGGGTGTGTGCGTGTGTGCATGCATTTTAGGAGATACTCTGACCCTCAATTCTGTGTGTGTGTGTGAGAGACAGAGAGAGTGAGAGACAGAAAGAAAGATGTGGCAGTCTATTTCCAGAAAGATTTACAGCCTTGGAAACCCTACGGGGCAGTTCTACTCTGTCCTATAGGGTCACTATGGGTGGGAATCGACTCAACAGCAATGGGTTTGGGGGTTTTTTGTTTTTGTTTTATAGGGGCAAAACAGAGGTCTCCCTCTCTCCGTTCATTCACCCCCACCCCACCCCTAACCTCCACCCCTGCCTGGATCTCTTAAAGGTGAGGGGAGGGGCAGAGATCTCAAGTTGGGAGTAGAGGGCCTGGGTCTTGGTGTCCTCCCTTGTCCAGAGCCTCCCTATGTCTCAGCAGGTAACTTCTGAGGGGGGCAGAAGGGTGGTGGCAAGGACAAGGAGGGACCAGACAGACCCAGGTGGACAGAGAGAGACTAGGTGGGAAGGGTGGTTCAGAGCAGGCTGGAGCTGACTTTATGGTGACTCCTCCAGCTGCTGGGGATTTCTCTGTTAATCTGGGACTGCTCTGCTTGCATCTCATTTGCCTATATTTGCATAACAATGGCCTAGCTGGCACCAGAGATCGAAATTCCTGGCCTGGGTACTTGTGTGAAAGAGGAGCCTCTAGAGACTGAGCAGGAATCCTGGGGCCAGGGAAACACAGGTTGGGGCTGACTGTTGACACCGAGGGTCTCCATCCACTCCCAGGAGCCTCCACTTCCCCTAACCCCTGGTGCAGGAAGGGCAGGATGTCAGTGGGAATAGGGTGGGGACGTGTGAAAAGAGTCAGAATCAAGTGATCCCCAACAGCCTCCAGCACCCAGCAGGCAGCTGGGCACAGAGCATTCCCATTGGGAATGGCTTGCATTTGGTAAGGGTTGAGCTGGGCAGTGGGGTGGGGGTGGGGGGGAAACGCTGCCCCTTCCCAACTCCCTCAGCCCCTACTAGTCTGGTTAAGAGCTGACGCCCAGTGTTTGGGTTCATATCCTAGATCTGCCACTTACTAGCTCCAATACCCTCAGACCTGGGCAACCAGGGTCCCTGCCTTGGGCCCCCCACTTTAACGACCCCGTTCTGACCCTCTTCTGCCAGATGAGGGATTCAAAGTCCTGCGGGGTTGTGTTCACCTGGAGCTCCAGCCCCCTTCTAGGCTGCACTCCAGGTATCCGGGACCTGGAATTCCCTGCCCAAACAGTCCCAAGCTACTACCAAGCCCTTCTTCCTCAGGTCCAAGGGGTGGTTCTTTCTCAGGAGTGTGGACCAAGCAGGGACTTGAATGTTGGGGCGTCCACAGGCACGCACACAAGGCTCCCTGTGGTGAAGGATGGAGCCGGGATAAGATGAGAAGGAAGGTAGGTGGAAGGTCAGGGACTTCTGCTTGTATTCTTGCCCCCAGGCTTTTCAAGCGTTTGGGGTGGCCCTGACAAGTTGTTTGACTTTGGGCAAGTTACTTAACCTCACCATGTCCCCAAATGGGGTTAATAATAGTACCCGCCTCATAGGGTTGTTCTGAGGATAAACTGAGTTAATTCATGTAAAGCACTTAGAACAGTACCTGGCACAGAGTAAGAGCGCGTAAGTGTTTGCTATTATTATCTATTATCCTGGGATTTGGCCTTTTTCCCTCCAGCTGGAGAAGAAGCACTTTCTCTTTCACTTTGAGAGAGTGGGAAAGAAGTAGGGGATGGGGACATGTCTGTTTACTTTTATTCCCCTCCTCCTTCAGAGCCCAGAATTCCCTTCTCTCCTCCCCCAGCTCCTGCACCACCAGGCCAAGATGCCAGGAGGGCAGCCAAGTCATTACACTGAACATAATGGTTTGTTTAATGCCTTGTCAGTTGAATGAATGAATGGAAAACAAAGATTGGATGAGTAAAAGTCAAACAGAAGGCTGGACTGACTGACAGAAGGGCAGACTGACAGGCAGATGTTTTGGTTTTGGAGACCTCAGATCTGCTGCCCAGAAAAACATCACAGTTTCCTGTCTGTTTTCATTAGGTGGTGGGAGACCGAGATGGTTGCAAGGGGCCTGGCCAGTCTCCAAAAGGTCAACCCTGGTCGGTGAGTGGCTCATCCCTGCAGAAGGGGCACCTCGCCTGTGGGTGTTGGAGGGAGTGTCTCCCTGCGTCTGGGTCCTTTTGTGTCCTGTGGATGTCTGAGCAGGTGTGGGTGTCTCCGTGTAAGTCTGTGTCTCTTTGTGTGTTCCATGCTCAGAACCTCCTCCCTGCCCAACAAGGAAAGGCCCTGGCACAGGCCCCATCTGGGTCTGGGGGGATGTTGGTGAGCCTCATTACCTCCTTATTTACACCTCTGCCCACCTCTGGCGGAGCCAGGCCTCAGTGTGCCCGCCTGTCAGCCAGCGGGTTAGCAGTGATGGAGAGCTCTCCTGGGGCCCCGTGGCCTCCACCATCTGGCCAGGCTGGTGTTGGGGGAAGGGAGGACCTATCTCAGGACTCCCCTCTGGCTCTCAGGCTTGGCACTAGACTCATCTCAGAGATTGATGGGTGTGTGAGGGCATGTGGGAGGGCAGGTGTGTGTGAGCCGGGCTGCACGTGACCTGTGTTTGTGTGGTGGTAGGTTTAGGTGTGATTGTGAGTAGGATTTTGTGTTTGCATTCATGACTGTGTGTCTATGTTTATATATCTGTGTGGCTGTGTCCTTGTTGTTTGGGGTTTCTGTATATGAAGGTGTGTGTCCCAGACTGTGGGCTGAGTACATGGGTTAGGGCCTGGGTGTTTTCCAGGAAAGCCCCAGGCATAAGAAAGGGGTGTGATTAGGGTTAGGGGTAGGGTTAGGGTTTGGGAAGAAGATGTCCATTCTCAGTGAATTCTTGGTTCAGCTTTCAACCCGGAGAAATTAACCTCCAGATCCATTTCTTTAAAAACTGCTCTCATGTCTCTCCTCTTACCTGGGTGAGGTCCAATGGTTCTGAGCCCCATCAGAGAAGCCAGAATTCCCTGTGAGGGAGACCAAGTCAGCCTGAGGAATCCTAGAGGACCCCAGACTATCCTCAAGCCCCTGTTCCTTGGAGGTGGGCCCTGGTTTCAGGCATCATCAGAACCTTAGGCTCTCCGGGGGAAGCCTCCCATAGAGATGCCCTTCCCGGCAGCACAGACTCAGGATAGTCACATGGCCACCTGAAGACACCCGCGAAGTCACTCTTATGTAAAGTCACACACTCACCCAGACATGGGCACCGACACAGCCTCACACATGAACCAGATGCCCACATGTGTAGTCACAGATCTGCCAGACACAAGCGCACATACACATACCCATGCACACGTCATGACACACTCTCAGTCACACAGTTACACAGACATACAGGCACATATGTGTTCACACACATAAACATACCCATTAATGGGTAAGAAAGCCATATATATGTACATATACACATTCTTGCAAGCACACATGTGCTTAGAGTCACATGCATGCGGACATGCTTGCACATATGTTCACACACATACTGTCCTTTCTGTGTCCCTTCCCACCCTCACTCCAATTCTCTTGCTCCAGTGTCCTCACTCACCATGGATAACCCTTTGCAAGGTGGGCATCAAAGGAGGGCAGATGCCCATATGCTTCTGTGACCCTATGAAAGTGCAGCTGTGTGTGTCTACGTGGGTAACTTTGTATATCTGAGTGTCACTGTGTGTCTGGTAGGCTGTGTACCTCTAGCTCTGTGTATAACAGGGGGATTGTCTCTGTGACACTGTGCGGGTATTTCTCTATATATGTCTGTGCTTATTTCTGGATGTGTGTGCCCATCTGTGTCAATGTGTGTGACAGTGGGGGATGTATGTATCTGTGTGACTGCATTTTGTGAGCCATCTCTTGGAGTGTATCTGTATCCGTTATGTCTATGGTCATGTTTGCGTATCTGTGCATGTCCCATGCATATGTGGCTCCATGACTCGGGATCCACAGGCTGGCTGGGCTGGCTCCCCTCCCAGCAGGGGCTCTGGCCTGGGGCAGGGCTGGGCGGGACAGGACTGAATCCCCCAGTCATTGACAGTCGTATTTACAGAGCTCCGAGTAGGACATAATTGCTTCTATTAATCTTTCTCCGGTTGTTAATTGCTCACTTATCGGGTTGTGTATTATGCCGACTGTTGCTCTTAATTCGCCTCCATAGCTGCAGGTGTTTGCTGCCTTATTAACTGTTAATCGACGCAGCTAGGGATGGAGACTTAATTGGCCCCCAGAGTGGGACACAAGCACATAGGCAGGCCAGCTGGGCATGGCCAGGCTCTCACCCTGTCCCTGGAACCCTTACCTGTGGAGGACAGGTGGCTCCCAGGGAAGGAGCTGGCCCACCGCCATCCTCTGGCAGACAGCAGTGCTGCATATAGTGGTCAATGTGACAACTGCAGGGTATGGCTCCCATGCCATCCTACCTCTTCTGGAAGCCAACTGACCAATCAGAATCCAGCTCCTATACCTCCTCCCCATCACCAACAGCCTTCCTCTACCCAGGATAGGAGCCGACCTCATTTATTTTAATTATCTGAACCTAACTGAGAACTAAGAGAGCAACACAGAGTGGAACTGTTCTCCCCCTTTAACCCATCCTCCGCCTTCCCTCTGACTCTAGCAATCAAGGCTGTTGAAGTTACAGAGACACTGGGAGAAAACAGGGCAAGAAGAAGGAGCTTCTTCCAGAGCAGGAAAGGTGGAAGTTAGTCCCAGGAAGGACCTCCCAGCTGTTGAGGAGGGTATCTGGAGCAGTTGGAGCCCAAACAAGAACAAGAACTTCCAGGAGGAGATCTGGGCCTCCATCCCAACCACCTTCAAGGGGTCCCTCTCCACTTCTGCTTGCACAGCCCTAAGGACAGAGAACTGCAGCTGTGAGAGAGTTCTCGAGCTGACTTTGTCCCTCAGTCACAGCAGAGGAGTCCTCTTGTCCATGTGGGAAACTGAGGCCCAGAAAGAGCAAAGGAGTGGTCCCAGCACCCCCCAGTCCTCTCTGGTAAAGGCTCAGACATGTGGGTCCCCAGGCAAAGTTCCTGCTCTCAGACCTGCTCCATCCCTGGCAGGAATGTAAGGTTTCTGGAAACAACTGTGTGTGTGTATTGGGAGCGAGGGTGCCCACACTTCACCAACCTGCTCTCCAGCCTCCAAGCAGGACAAACACGCAAACCAATAGTCCTCATTCTGTGCCTCCAACCAGTCTGCCAAGTCATCTGGAAGTTCTTCATGGTGTCTAATTGCCATCTCTTGAGCTGCAAAGGAAGTTAATCTGCCTTGGTTGGGTTCTGAGAAGAGCTGGGGCTCTTGTGAGGAAGGGAAGAAACTACCACTGAGTGCCTGCTGTGTGCCAGACCAGCAACAATCGCATGTAAAACTGGCATCTCATTGAACCCACCCTCACACAACATGGGGAGTTAGGAATTGTTGTTAGGTGCTGTCGAGTTGCTTCTGACTTATAGCGACCCCATGGGACAGAGTAGAACTGCTCATAGGATGTATCCTTATTTACAGAGAAGGAAATCAAGACATGGAGAGGAGAACTAAACTTGCCCAAGGCCACGCAGTCAGAAAAGAAGAGCATTGGGATTTCAACCAGGCCTGGCATTGCCTGGGGGTTTGGGTGTTTCTGGGCAGGGATGCTTGGGTGGATTCATGCTAATGGTTCAATAAGGGGAGGTGAGGGCTGGGAACAGGTGGTCACTGTCATGCCTCTCCCACCCACCCCAAATCTGGTAACACCAATAAGCAAAACGCTTGCGCATGCGCAGCTCACCTGCCGATCAAGCGGGATGAGAAAGAAGCAAGGGAACTGTCCAGGGATAGTTGCTCAAACAAGTTCTGGCGCCGCCTCTATGTTAATGACATGCGGATGTATGTAAATGTACACAAGTAACCGCTCAAACCTTTGGGAGCAATGGGGGTGACACAGGAGCGGTTGCTATGGAAACCCAAACGCGACCCCCACCTCTCCCACAAGCAGGCGCATAGACACGTGCACAAAGACCCAGGGTTCCTCGCTCCAGAGCCCAGAGGATCACGGAGTTCCACAGGGTGTGAACCGGAAAATCCTCAGAAACTGCATCTAGCCCAGGGACGCCAAGGCCCGGAGTGGGGCAGCCGGTCGCCCACAGCCTTAGGCCGCGGAGAGTTGCGGGGAGAGCAGCGACGCGATCCTTGCCAGCCTGGGGTGTCTTCCTCTAAAACCAAGGGGTCTAGGTGGCCCGTCGGATCCCTGGCGACGCCTACTCGGGCCTAGCAACACAAGCCCCGCCCAGCGTTGCTTAGCAACGTCCCTCCAGCCTAGCAACGGCTGAATCACGCCCCCTAGCAACACCCTGCCTGATCCCCGCTCCAGGCCTCCGCCAAAGGGGAGTAAGGCTGGGGCTCCTGGGCTGGGGCCAAAAGGTGGAGGTCATTGCTGTCCAGCCCCCAGCCTTGAGGCAACCTGCAGGATTTCGGGTCCACCTACAAACCCTCTCCAAGGGGCGAGACGTTAGAGAGCCGCGTTGTCACCCCTATTTACAGAGGCGAAAACTGAAACTCCGAAAGGAAGCCGCTTCCCGGAGTACGGAGTTTGTTCTTCCCTAAATGCCCCGGGAAGGAAGCAAATCTCCCTGGACACAGGAATCTCTCCCGTCCTCGGAGGAAGCCCTGGGCCCGGGGTTGGGGGATGTGTGCACAGCCCTCTCCCTCCACACCCCCATCTGCGTTAGGAAAATGACCCAAGTTGCACACTAAGACTCAGAGCTGCAGGTTTGCATAGTAATTTGCGTCATTTGCATATGGCGCGGAGGCTGTGGCACTCCCACGCCCTGAGGAGCCGGAAAAATTTCCGCAGGAGCCCCGCCCCCCTCCTCCGGTTCACCTGTCCAGCCCCTGCACCCCTGTAACCCTCACCTCCCCCGCCCCGCCTCCAACCCCTCCCACTAAATTCTCTCCCAGCCCCCAGCTCGGCCTCCCATCCCGCCCGCCCCGGCCTCCATCCCAAGGCCGAGGGCCCCCTCTGCTGTCAGCCGCGGGTAGGGCAGCCGCAGAGCTGGTGGGGCAGAAAAGCAGGATTCCCCGCCCCCCACCATCTCCCCACTCTTTCTACTGCAACAGGGACCAGGGCGAGGCCGGTACGTGTAAAGACTTCGATAGGTGGTCAGGGGTTCGCCCCTTCACGCCCGGGGCAAAGAGTGGGCTCCTGGCAGAGGTCCTTGCCCCCAAACTAGGCCCTGCTTCCCCACGATGGTCAGCCAGGGGGCAGTTAGTTACCCTGTCAGCCCTCCCAAGGTACACCCCCCAATGAGACGCTTTACATTCCCCGCCCAAAGTGAGGCAGCACCATCCAGCCCCAACACTGGCCCTCAACCCCACCCTGAATGCCCACCTCCAAGTCTCTGGGAGTGGCAGGAGGTAGAGACAAAGAAGCCTCCATCTGGAGCTCCCACCTTCCTCAACAGGGACCCACACACAGACGTGCAAGCAGACACACACACATGTTCACAGGCACATGCACACACACAGATGCACACAGACACACAGAGAACATGATGGAGTTATGTACTACACCCAACTATCCAAAGGCAAATCTTGGTAACTGAAAAAATTTAAAATCATTGCAACTTGCTCTTCTTTTTCTCCCTAGCAATTTTTAGCTGGCTGTGCCCATTCAGGAGTCCCTGGGTGGTGCAAACGGTTAAGCACTTGGCTGCTAACCAAAAGGATGGCGGTTAAAGCCCACCCAGAGGTGCCCTGGAAGAAAGGCCTGGTGATCTACTTCTGAAAAATCAGCTATTGAAAACCCTATGGAACACAGTTCTACTCTGACACACATGGGGCCACCATTTGTCAGAATCGACTCCATGGCAACTGATTTTTTAATCGGTACCCCCTTTCAACAGCCTCTGCCCAGTCTTCTCTCTCCCCCCACCCTTCTCTCCCATCACCCCTTCTTCCCTGCTAGTTCAGGATACTTGCAAAATGCTTCCAGAGCCAAAATGGCAACAGCTGTGCCCTGGGGCACAGTGATGGTTCAAGACCTCAGACGAGCAACTCACAAGGCTGCTGCCCCCTCCAGCCCCAGCACTTAGCTCTGCTACACCTGTGCATGGCAACCCACAGACACACCCACCCAACCCACACCTGACCTCCTGCAGATGCAAGAGATCTCTCCTGACAGTCAGCAGATGCAACCCCAAATTTGTCCAACTCTTTATTGAACCAAAAATCAACACTAAACAGACTGCAGAACAAGAAATTGAAACAGGACAGGTGGGTTATGCTGACCCTCCTCTTCCTCCACTCCTGCCTCTCTCCTTGGAACTCAGGGTTCAGCATCAATGAAGAGATCGAGATCCCCTCTTCTGGTGGGTGACGGAATGTCAGACTTCTCTGGGAAGAGGGCACTCAGGGCCAGCCCCATCTGTGGGTGCCAAGGAGGAGTCAGGGGCTGGGCCAGGGGGTTCTGGAGCTGCTGGGGGCTGGCAGAGGAGGCCAGGAATCCCAGAGGCTGCAGGGTGCTGGGCAGATGCTGCAGAGGGTGGAGGCAGGAGCTCCTGGCCTGGGGGCCACAGTGAGGCTTGGAGCTGGTGGCTCATGGTCACCAGGGATTCGAGGTGCTGGAGCAGGGCTTGGTGGGGACAGGAGGCCCTGTGGAGGTGCTGGCCACGGCTGAAGCAGTGGCCAGTTGGTGCTGCTGAAGAAGGGTTCCAGGAGTGGCACCCGCCTGGCTCTGGAGGCCACTGCCATCGCCCAGGACCCTGCGAGGCCTCAGGCTCTCCCCATAGTCTCCCCCTGCCTCTGGAGGGCCTTGGCCAAGCACAAATCCCTCTTGGAGCCAGGCTGCCATTATCCTGGCTCTGCTGCAGGGCACCCCCGGGGGGAGGAGAGCCTTTCAGGGCCACATCCTGCCTCCTATCCTCTGGCTGGTAGCATCTTGTCTCCACCTTCTTTTTGAAGGAGACCGTCTTGTGAACCTTCCTCCTCAAGGGGCTGGAGCCTGCTGTGTCTGGCAACCCTGCCTTGGGGAGCAGCACAGCCAGCAGCAGGCTTGAATGAGTGGCTTCCAGGCCTGGGAAGAGAGGGAGAGAGACCAAAGGCCTGGTGGGAGAGCACGTGGCCCCCAGAAGCTGCACTCTTGTTGCAGCAGGAGGGCTGGAGGTTAGACTTCAAGATGAGCTTCCCAGCAGAAAGGCCCGTGACATACTGGGAGAAGTAGGTGAGCCTGTCTCAGAACATTTGGTCTCAGCCTGAGAAAGTGTTTGCCTGGATGAGGATGAGGCCTGGATGGTCTGACATCAACACTCTATGGATTCAAAGTCTACCTCAGTGTCCCCAGGGCAGGCAGTACTTTGCTCAGGGAATAGGCACGGTCCTCTCGTCCTCAAGCTGCTTTCCTGGAGCCCTAGCGGGTTCCCATGCACAAAGGCACGCTTGGTCCGGCATGTTATTGTTAATTGCTGTCAAGTTGGTCCCTGACCTATGGTGACCCCATGAAAAATGGAACAAAACATCGCCCAGTCCTGCACCATATCCATCATCAATTACTGATCAGATTGTTGTGATCCATAGAGTTTTCATTTACTGATTTTCGGAAGTACATCGCCAGGCCTTTCTTCCTAGTCCATCTTAGTCTGGAAGCTCCTGTGAAACCTGTTCAGCATCATAGCAAAACGCAAGCCTCCAATGACAGATGGGTAGTGGCTGTGCCTGAGGTGTATTGGCCGGGAATCAAACCTGGGTCTTCCACATGAAAGGTGAGATTTCTACCACAGAACCACCAATGCCCCACTGACCCACCACAGCTGTGGTGAAAACATTCCTCTCTTCTGTCTTAGGTGATGCTTTCAGTCAACTGTTTATGGGTCTGTCTCTGTCTTTCTGTGTCTGGGTCAGATGTGGCTGTCCCATGAGTTTCTATTCAGGGGCATCTAATGAGAGGCAGTGTGGTGTGGTGGTTAGGAGCCTAGTCTGTGGAGCTGTGCTGACTGGGTATGAAGCCTGGCTCTGCAATTGCCTAGCTAGATGACCTTGGACAAGTCACTTACCCTCTCCCCCATCTGTTTCCTCATCTGTGAAATGGAGAAATTAACAGTATCTACTGCACAGGGTTCGAGGCTTACATGAATAAATATAGGTAAGGCTTTTAGGGCAACGCACATAGTTGGCAAGACACTGCAGAGGACAGGTGCTCCTGGCCTGGGAGCCACAGTGAGGCTCGGGGCTGATGGCTCACAGTCACCAGAGATTCGAGGTGCTAGAGCAGGGATTGTGGGGACAGGAAGCCCGGTGGAAGTGCTGGCCACGGTCAAAGCAGCGGCCAGCTGGTGCTGCTGAAGAGGGGTTCCAGGAGTGGCACCCGCCTGGCTCATACAAGTTAAGAGCTATTACTATTACTGTTTCCAGAGTTTCCGTCTGAGATGTGCCTGCCTCTGGTGAGACATGGGTGGCTCTGTCAGCAAGACCCAGTCTGGTCACCAAGGGGAGGCAGAGACTGGTATGGGCATCGGGCACCTACCTGGGCCTCCAAGAGGGCGCAACCTGGTGGGCAAGGGCTGGAAGGCGGGCAGGGGCAGCAGGACCACCCCCATGTGGTCCACAGCTGCCAGGCAATGGCGCTGCTTATTGTTGAGGTAGGAGTAGAGCAGGCGGCAGTTCTGGGTGTCCCGAGCCCCATGTGGGCACAGTCTGACCACGCTGACGTCCTGTGGCCGCAGGAAGGAAAGCAGTTTTAGGAGCAGCCACTCCTTGCTCCTGCAAACACCCCTGGTCTCATCTAACCCTCCAAGAACCCTGTGAGGGATTCCCATCGTACAGCAGAGGAAACAGAGGGACTTCCCGGGGTCACGCGGCAAGTCTGCAGTCCCGCTGGAAACCAGACCCAGTATCCCCAAACCAGGCCTCGGCCCCAGAGGTGGAGAGAAAGGGAGGCAAGGGCAATATTATGGACGGAACTGAGTCCCCTCAAAATAAGTCTTGGCATCCTAACCCCTATACCTGTGGATGTAACCCCGTTTGGGAACAGGGTTTTCTTTGTTATGTTAATGAGGACATGTCAGTGTAAGGTGTATCCTAAACCTAGTCATTTCTGAGATTTAAAGAGCAGATTAGACACAGAGCAGGCACAAACGGGGGGTGGCAGGAGGGAGACAGATGCCACGTGAAGACTGCCAAGGAGCCGAGGAACACCGGGGCTAGAGAAACTGAAAGAGATAATGATCTTCCCCCAGAGCCGACAGAGAGAGAGAAGCTTCCCCTGTAGCCGAAGCCCTGAATTCAGACTTCTAGCGTCCAAAACAGTGAGAAAATAAATGTCTGTTCTTTAAAGCCACTCACTTGTGGTATTTCTGTTACAGCAGCACTAGGAGACTAAGACAGGCAGGGGTAGGGTGCTAGGAGAGATGTTGCCCAAGGGTGGTCAGTTACCTTGGCCTCTGCCGGGCAGATGCTGGCCAGCAGGTCCCAGACAGTGTTGGGGGCAATGCAGCCCGCTGAGCGGATCACCTCCGGCAGGGCCTGGGGGCAGGTAGGATGGCCAGTCAGCCCCCAGCTTCCCACCCACTCAGGGCGGACGCAATACCAGCCACCTGGAAGGCTGCCGCCCTGGGCAAGGAGGCTGGGCAGGCAGTATGTCAGGATCTTCAGTGGCTGCCTGGAAAGCCCTCACCGCCCCTGGAGACTGCCAGCCTGGCCAGGCCCATCTCCTACAGCTATTTGCAGAAGCCCCTCACTCCCTCCACCAGCCTCCCACCCTTCCAGTACTTTTATCTGATCATTCGGTCACTCAACAATCACTCCTAAAACCCTCCTCTTGGCAGGGCCAGGAAGGCACCAGACTCCTCTCCCGGGCCCCTGGTGCCTTGGGTCCTTTATCATGTGTGTCTCTGCAGCAGTAGGGCTGGCATATCATTTGTCCCCATGCCTGGCACAGGGCCTGGCAGAAAGCGGTGTCAACGACTTGTTTTAGAGTGAGTAAAAGAATGAACGAGTGTGTAAATGGGAGTGTGAGGAGCTGACTGGGCTGGCCAGTGTGTGAGGGCGTCCCCAGCACACAGGTGTACCTGAACAAGCCGACAGCTGTGCCCCGAGACCAGCTGGGCCTTGGCCCGGAACTGCTTGATTGAGAACATGTCTAGAGCCCCCTCCCAGGGCGGCTGGCTGGCTGGTGCCTTTGTGGGCCCAGCAGGTGTCTGGGTCCTAGAGGGAGGGACAGAGAGACAGGGCCAGGCACAGCAGGTCACCAGGACTTTCCCCAGCATCTCTGCCCCAGCTTCTGCTCCCTTTCTTTTCAGAGCAGTGCCTAGATCCCTGAGGTAGGGGGCGAGAACGAAGTGCTGGCCGAACCAACACACTGGTCCAAGCATGGCCTTGTGCAGGGGGGTCCAGCAGGCTTGGATGATTTGTTTCATTGCACAGAGGGGGAAACTGAAGCCCACACAGGCAGCAGGACTTGCCCAAGGCCACAGAGCAAGACACGCCCCTGCTGTGTCTGCTACACCAGCTGGTGCCCCCCCCCCACTGCTGTTGCCCACTTCCCTGCCCCCGGCCCCACACCTGTCCTGGGTATCTGTGCGAGACTTCTCCCTGTTTTGGGGCATCTCTGGAGAGGACACAGGGGCTGGGCTTGGGACTCTCTGGAAGATATTGTCCCCTCTCCTCCTGGTGGCTTCAAAGTAGTCTGGCAGCTCACACGAGGGCTCACACCCTGCAAACAGCAGAGGCAGGAGCTAAAACAGGCAGACAGTGAGCCTGAAGCCAGCCCAGGGCTTGAGAGCCAGGATCTGAACCAGGCTCTTTTTGAGGTGCTCCGGGGCATGGGCACCCCACCCTGACACCTTCCCCCAGGCCACAGTTCCCTGTTGCTGCTGAACCCCATGCTCAGCCCAGCTTGCCCACCGCCCCTGCACCAACCCCTGCAGATTCGACAGTTAGGGTCTAGGAAGTGGTGCTCGTGCTGCTCTGTGGTGTCCCCCGACGTGGCAGGCAGGGCCAGTGGGCTGCAGTCTACCGGCACCATGGGTCCCTGCGAGACACAGGAGAGAAGGGCGGGCTGGGAAGGCAGCTGGGAACATCGGGGCCCTCCATGGGTAGGGGGCCTTAAGGGCATGGCTTATTTTATCTTACCAAACAATATATTCTTTCATTACTTGTATAAAAAAATTGAAAAAACAAAAAAACGCCCCTTGTCCCACCACTCAGAGACATTGGTTAATATTCTGGATATTCCTTTCTAACAGTTTGTAACGCAGGGTTTTGAAGTCCTTTTACTGAAGTAGCTGGAATCAAATATTCAACTTTGTTTTCATTAATTATAGCAGAGGCGTTTGCAACGCTGTACAGTCTTTGCCGACACTGCACTGACGGAGTGGACTGTAGTTTACGTGTCACCTCTGGTGCTAGACATTTGGATCATTTCCAGTTTTTCACGATTATAAATAGCACTGAGGACATCTTTATGCAGAAAGATTTTTCCTAAACTTTCAATTATTTCCTTAGGATAAGTTCCCAGAAGCAGATGAGAGAATCAGGGAGAACGAACATTTTTTGAAGACTCTTGCTGTCCACTGCCAAATTGCCAGATAACTTTTTTTCTCTCACAATAGAAATAGCTTGAAACACAAAACACAGTATGTACTGATACACACACACACAGACACATACATATATAGTACTGATATATATATATATGGAGCCCTGGTGGTGCAGTGGTTAAGCGCTATGACTGTTAACCAAAAGGTTGACAGTTCGAATCCACCAGCTGCTCCTTGGAAACTTTATGGGGCAGTTTTACTCTGTCCTATATGGTTGCTATAAGTCAAAACCAACTCGACAGCCACGGGCTTGGTTTGTTTTTTTTGGGGTATATACCAGTAACCAGTTACCATCGAGTCAGTCCTGATTTATGGCAACCCCATGCCTGTCAGAGTGGAACTATGCTCCACAGGGTTTTCAGTGGTTGATTTTTTTGAAGTAGATTGCCAGACAGACCTTTCTTCTGAGGTGCCTCTGGGTGGACTTGAACTTCTAACCTTTTTGGTTAGCAGCTAAGCATGTTAACCATTTGTACCACCAAAGAAGATGTGTGTGTGTGTCTGTGTGTGTGTGTATACACATACATACATACATACATACACCCACTCCTCCCTTATCAACATGGTTAGATTCCAAAGACCAGGTCGTTCTGTGAAAATCAGCATTACGTGGGAGCTGGCAAATCCCAAAATCTGCAAGTCAGGCAGCAGGCTGCTAGCTCACGTCCCAAGAATTGGAGGTTAGATAATGACAAGCCGGATGCAGGATGCAGGATCCAGAGCAAGAGTGAGCCTTGCTGAAATATCCATTTATATTCTATGCAAGCCACACCCCCAAGGAAACTCCCTTTTCAACTGATTGGCTGCTCACATCAGATCACAAACTGGGGAATGATTACATGAGATCACAAAATGGATGACATCAGATCAAAAAATGGAGGATGACTACATCATTACATAACTGCCAAATTACATCATTACATAACTGCCAAACCACTGAGAATCATGGCCCAGCCACGCTGACATAATTTTAACCATCACAAGCAGTGTTACTCTTGCCTCACACCCTGGGGTTCGTTACTGCCAGACATACACCGTTAATGCAAAAAACAGTCATATACTACTTTTACTATTGCAGTAAATGTAAAATGTCCTATAATGAGACAGTTGATAAGGAGTGGGTATATAGTGCTATACATATATATATATATACACACTCACATATATGTATATGTGTATAAAAACCAAAAAATCAAACCCATTGCCATCGAGTCGGACTCATAGTGACCCTATAGGACAGAGTAGAACTGCTCCATAGGGTTTCCAAGGAGTGGCTGGTGGATTTGAACTGCTGACCTTTTGGTTAGCAGCCATAGCATGCTGTAGCTCTTAACCACTGCGCCACTATGTGTATATATAATGCTACATATACAGGTAGTTCCTGGATTACAAATGAGCTCCATTCCTAAATTTGTCTTTAAGTCGCATTTGTGCATAAGTTGGAACAGTTAGGTATGGTTCACATCTAACGTCAGTCCGTCAAATGTTGGTCTTAGTATATAGTACATAGTATAGATTTCAGCCTTGGAAACACTATGGGGCAGTTCTTCTCTGTCCTATAGGGTCACTATGAGTCGGAATCGACTCAACAGCCATGGGAGATATATATATATATAAAATACTCTAATGCTATATATATACACATATACATACATATATCTATGTCTATATATACAATGCTGGACCCCTGTGGTGTAGCAGTTAACAGGTTGGCTGCTAACCAACAGGTTGGCAGTTTGAATCCATCAGCTGCTCCTTGGAAACTCTATGGGGCAGTTCTACTCTGTCCTATAGGGTCACCATGAGTTGGAATTGACTCGATGGCAATGGGTTTCGGGTTTGCTTATATATAATGCTCATTGTAAAACACGCAAACCATAGCAAAAAGCATAAGGAAAAGAGTAAGCATTGCTTTAGGAAGAACACTCTAAATTTGACATCAGACTTTGAAACTCTAACTTGCCTCGTAAATGACCTGCACTGCAGTGCCAAAGCACAGGCTTTGGAGTCAGACAGCCTGGGTTCAAATCTCAGCTCCACCAACGGCAGACTGTGTGACTTTGGGCAAATGACTTCACGTTGCTCATCCATGAAATGGGCATAATAATAGCACCTATCTCATAGCTCATTGTGAGGTTTGGATGAGGCACTATGTGTAAAAGGGGCACCTAGTAGGTGTCCAATAAAGAGTAAAGATAGTTATTATGTATTGTTTTCCCCTCGCCTACTCTGCCACCTTTCTTCTCTCGGGGGGCGGAGGGCTTCTCTCTAGGTCTACCTAGCATCTCCCCCTATATTTACGTTCAATTTATTCCAGGAATACAGGTTGGCGTTGGTTGGGGAAGCAGTCACACGCCCCTGGGGCTCCTCTGCACAGGCAGTGGTTCTCCTGGTCACTGGCCTGGATGTGTGCAGGGAGCAGGGATTTTTGTTTGTCATGTTCACTGCCATTTCCCCAGTCCTAGAATTACATCTGGCACAGAGTAGGTGCTCAGTAAGTATGTACTGAGTCAAAGAACATGGTTCAAGGGGCCTTCCCTGCACCCCACATCCCAGGCATGGCCAACTGGACCAGGGTAAAGAGCTGACCCATGGGTCACCCCACCACAGCCTGGGCTGAGCGTTCTAAGCCTCCTGAGAGTGACTAAGGCAAGCCAAGGGGCAGTTCTGACTGGCTGCAGGACGCACAGCTGATGGGTGCCAGACGGAGGAGCCAAAGTGGAGGGAGGAGCAGGATGGCGGCCAAGATCCCCAGCAACAAGAGACCTAGACTGTGGTCACTCCTGGTGACTTTCCAGGTCCCTGAGCAAGTTCCAGGAGGCCTGCTGGACAGGCTGCCCTGGGGCTCTGGGTGGTGTCCTGCCTGGAGCGTCCCTAGCCCTTCTACTAAACAGAAGAAGTCTCTGTTCCCTTGTGGAGCAGCATGGCCATCCTGTTTCCCAACCTAACATCCAGACGGAATGTCTGAGGTGGGGGGGCTACTATGGTGTTAGGACTGATGACCATTCTCATGGGGGGCCTCGGGGTTGGGCAAAGAAGGGGACCAGCACCAAGGAGGCACCGCCAGGCCCTGTGCAGGCGGCTCGCTCTCAATGCATGCTCACCTGGACCCTGCGCGGTAATGGTCAATCAATAAGGTGGGCCTCAGAGCGGTCAGGTGACTTGACCAAGCCACACAGCGAGTGAGGTGAGGAGTGGTATCCCTGGGCACAGGCCCCACCTGGAGCCAGGTTAGGGTCACACCTACCACCAGATCCTCCAGGGTCAGCGTCTGGTCGTCCCGCGGGATCTCCACCTCACCCTTGTGGGTCAGTTTGGTGGCTGGGAGGCTGCATAGCTCCTGCTGCTGCTGCCGCTCAATGATCTCCAGGCCCTGGTGGGGTGGGGAAGCCCAAGCTCAGCTGGCTAAGGGGGTCTTTGGCGGCCAAATGCCTAGCCTCCACCCTGGAGGCCCCGCTCCTGTGGTTCTCCTTCCATGCCAGGCCGTTCCCTTCCTCCACACTGACAGGCTTTGCAGTCAGACAGCCTGGATTTATTTGTTCCTGCCATTCCCCTCACCTGGAATGCCCTCCTCCCTCAGCCCTACCTCCCCATATTTCACTCCTTCACCCTTCAACTCACATCATGCCTCCTTCAGGAAGCCTTCTTGGACTTGACCTTCAACCGCAAGTCAATTCTACCTCTGACTGTACCCCATCATGTGCCCTGAGAAGGGTGTGGTATAGTCAAAAGAGGGCAGGTTCTGGAGTCCCAGCTAGGCTATTGATAAAGAAACACAAGGCAGTGTGGCCTTGGGCAAGGCGCTTTGCCACTCTAAGCCTCAGTTTATCTGTTCCCTGGAAGTAAGCTGAGAGCATTAAGTATATTAAACAACATATGTAGAGTGCTTAGAGTGCTGGCTGATTCTAACTCTGTTTATTGTTGATCAATATCACCCTGTTTGAAATGTTTCCTGAAAGCATGACTCTCCTTTTCTAACACCTGCTAAGGACAGGGGTCCTAGCCTCCCTGGCAGGGCGGCCTCATGGCGTCTGACCTGTGTAGTCACGCAGTGCCCCGCACTTAGAACGGCCCTGTGCTTGCTTTAATGCTCTGCTATCGCCATGCTGAAATTCTTCATAATTTTTGAACAAGGGGCCCTGCATTTTCATTTTGCACTGGGCCCCGAAAATTATGTAGCTGGTCCTGCTCCTGGCCCCGTACAGTGTCTGGACAGAAGCTCAACCTATAGTGGATGCTGCTGGTTCACCTAATGGACTCTAGTTATTCATTCTAATCAGCCCAGTGTCTTCCAGAACAGGGGCCTTAGTGTCCCACCTCCTCCCCACTGGCCCCAGTCCCCAGATCATTCCCTCCCTCTCTCATTCAGTCACCCATCACCACTAGGCAAGCATTACCCAAAGCCAGCTGAGTACCCAAACCTACTCTTCCCCTGAGGAGTTCTCAGGCCAGAGGAGACCCATGGACACAGGGGATCCATGGGGCCTCTCACTTCCAGTCTTTTCCAGGGTTCCTCAGACTGGAATGGGGAGAGGGACACCTCAAAGGGACTACCCCCCATGGATGGTTGACGACAACTGTGCCTCTAGGCTCTGAGCCATCATCCCGAGCCTCCCCCTGCCCATCCCCACACACAGCACAGTCCAACTCCATAGAAAACCAAGTGTAAGATGTGTCCCCTCTACCTAGCGCTCCATCCCCAATCCTTTCACTGTTGCCTCTTTTCCCATTTTTCCTGTGGGGAAGGTCTCTCTGCCTCTCCCCATCTGCCTTCTTTCTCTCTCTTTCCTTGTTTCTATGTCTCTCTTGTGCTTCCTCTGTCTCACCTGTCTTCCCCCTCACCCTGCTCTCTGTCTCTCTCTGCCTCTCCCTGTTCCATCCTTGGGCCACCACGCCCACATCCCAACTCCCCCATGTCCTTCCTGTTCCCTTCTCCGACTGGACCCAGCAGCTCACCCTTTTCTCCTCCTGGTCCCGCCAGCGGGCCAGCTCTTGGGGGGCCAGCTGGATTGAGCTCATCCGCACCAGGCCGTGGGGGGTGACATCTCCGCGAACCACTTTGAGGAACAGGTCCTGCGGGGGCAGGGGGGCAGGGGCTGCACTATAGTCTGAAAGCTCCCACCCCAATGTCCTGCCCGGCGACTAAGGCTTTGCAGCCTCTAAGGGAGAGGCCAGCCCGGCCCACAGCCCTGCTTACCGGGTTCCTGGGGTTGCGTAGGTTGAACACCAGGCTGCGGTACTTGGCCTTGTAGCGACAGCTGGTGTCTTGTGTCAGGTCAAAGAGGGCCGCCTCAATGGCAGCAGCGATACTCTCTACTGCCTCCTCACTCACTGCCGGGTGTGGGAGCTCCTGAAGGCTGAGGGGTACAAGGGCAGGGTCACGGGGACTGAGCCTGTGGGGTCATCCGGGCGCTCAGCCTGAGAGGGAACACTATGGGCGGGGAGGAGAGTCGGGGTATTCTAGGTCAACTCCACTTTCTTTTCTAGGCATTTTTCCTACATGAACTGTTGATTCTCATCCCAACCCTGTGAGGAAGGACTATTCTCATTCTCAGTTTACAGATGGGGAGACTGAGGCTCAGAGACGGTAAGAGGCTTGCCCAAGGTGACACAGTTAGTGGCAAAGTCAAGATTTGGATCCAGATCCATCTCACTCCTCAGCCCATGCTCTATCCCTGAGTCAACAGAACTGGGGTATGTGTGGAGGGGAGGAAGCCTGAGGGTAAAGCATCAGTCTGGGGAGGGGACAGAGCCTTGACCTGGAGGTCAGGAGACCCTGGATGTAATGCTGAATCTGCCAATGATATGCTTCGTGGTCTTTGCAAAGTCCTCCCTCTTTGAGCCTTGGTCTTGCCATCTGTAAACAAGAGCTTGAGGCTCAGCTCTCTGACACTATCCCAGCACAGAGTCTCATTGTGTCTAAAAGCATTCTTGTGGGTGACATCTATGAGGACCGGAGCAGAGGCTGCAATGGCTTAATGGGACAGCTCGACCTTGGAACCAGAGACCCATGTCCACAATTCAGCTCTCCACAGGCCCGGTGGGTGGGAGTGTGACCTCGCAGCTACAAAATGGGGTTAGCCAGGCACACAGCAGTCCAAGAACATGGCATGGCATGGTCCCCTTTGGCTATAAAGACATCAAGCCCATGGAGCCCTAGGAAGTGGTGGCATGTGGGGGCAGTCCCATCAGGGTGTCTTGGATGTCAGGGAAGTGGGGAGCATGGCCTTACCGACTCCACAACACCTCCTGCATGGCACGGACCACAATGCCCCGTACCCTGATATCCAGGGACAGCTTCTCCTGTTGGGGCTGAGGCTGAGCTGCAGGAAGAGAGAATCCTGGGCTCCTAGACAGTGCTCAGGAGCACAAGGAGGGGGTGGACTCAACACTGAGGAGCTCAGGCAAGCAGGGGAAGGATCCCACCACCCTTAGGAGCCTAGGCTCTCCCATCCATCTGGGAATTGGGCCTAGGCAGCCAAAAGCCCCCATCCCTTTGGGGGAAGGACTGTAGGCTGATTGGGGAGGAGGGGGGAAGGGTCCTAGCAGGGGCTGGTGACCAGGAGCTGGGCTCGAACCCTCCCCAGTAGTCCCTGGAAGAGAAGAGGCAGCTGAGGGGGTACCCTCCATGGCCCCTCACCTGAGTCTTCCCCCATCTCTGCTTCACCAGGCTCCTCCTCTTCAACCTCCATCCCTCCACAGCGCAGAAGCAAGGCCTGAGAGGGAGGGGTGAGGAACTGAGGTTGCCCCTCTGGGCCCAGCCTCCTGGCCCCAGGGAATATCACCCGCCCTGAGCTGCCTCCCTCCTCCCACCTCTCAACCGTGCTCCAGTGAAGGAAGCCCTGTGGCTGGGGCACAAGCACTCACCCCTGGACACTCGGCACTGGCCTCCTGAACAGAAGCCTCCTCCTGCAAGAGAAAGACGACATAGCCAAGAAGGTGGGGTCACCAAGAGGCAAGGAATGGCTCTTTGGATGGTGGAAGGGGTCAGGGTTCACAGAGCCCCATGTTGTCCATCCTGAAGGAGGCAGCTGGAGGACTCTGGCGTGGCAGGCACAGTAGTCAGCCAGGACCAAAGGCTGCCTGCTCCCTCCCCAAACGCGCTGCAGGCCCAGCCCCTCCTGGTGCACACGCCTGGGGGCCAGCAGATCTGGGGTCCAACCCCGTCTCTGGCTATTACGTTCTATGTGACCAAAAGCTAGTCATCCCTCTCTGAGCCTCAGAGACTTCTCTGTGAATCTGGTGTGAAGGCACCCCGCTCAGCAGGATAAAGTGACATTTGTATGTGAAGGACCCCCGATCTGTACCTGGTACCCAGTGTGGCTCTGAGCCACGGGCCTTGCCTTCCTTCTGGGCCTCTGGGTAGGTGAGGCTGAGCTGATCTCCATCAAGTCCTCTAGGGCCTCCAACTTTGGAGGCTGCAGCCCCCCAGCCTGGCTGTCGCTGACGGCCCCCAGGAGCTGGATTACTGTCCCAGAACCAAACTGCAGGGGAGAGGAGAACTTCAGAGCCGAGACATACAGGCAGCTGCTCTTCCCCCTCAGATGCTCATCTCACCTGTGACTGTTTCATGTCACTCTCTTCCATTGGACTGTCTGCTCCATGAGGACAGGGAACATGTCTGTCATGGTCCCTGCTGTATCCCCAATGCCTAGAAAAGGTCTGGGACATAATAGGGTTCAATAAACATTTGCTGACTGCCTGGCCTCCCTTTCCCAGGAGAGAGACCTGACTTCGTTCCCATCCTTTCACCTTCCCCTCTCACCCCAGCCATGTTTAGAGTTAACAGGACCCTCCGCTGGGACTCTTCTAACCTTCCTTCTGACCAGACACACATCTCCTTTGGGGGGACATATCCTGTTTTGACTCTGGTTCCTGCTCCTCAAAGATCTGTCATGCCCCTTTTTAGAGGTCACTGACTTGTTCTTTGCCTTTTGCCTGAAGCAGCCACATGGTGATCATATCCATCACCCCTTCTGTACAGTTGCCAATCATCCCCTCTATTGCCCTAAGAGAAAACCCTTCATGACCATTTCAAAGTGTAGAGTGGTTTTTGATCTTCTAAAAGGCTACAGAATCTATCCTGGTGCCCTTTTTGCTATGGCTGCCAGGAAGCTCAGTGTTAACTTTGAGCCTAGCAGTTACAGCTTTCCGAGGTTGGTAGAGGATGAAGGGATTATTGTAATAAAATTTCCCCTTCTCCTTCCTCTTTCTTTCCTTTAAGCTTTTATCCCATTTTAATTGTGTTTTCATTATTTTTATTTATGGCAAACCATGGGGAATTGTTTTGGAAGCAAGTGGGTCTGAAAACGTATCCTTGGATGAATTATCATGAAATAATCATGTTCCAAGGCTCAGGGGAAACTTCAATTCAGTATCAAAGGGGGAGGGAAATATTCAGATGCACTGGAGGAGGGCAGGCCAGAGAGGCTAGGACTGCAGCTACTGGGGAGGACGTCTCCCCATCCCTGCCAGCCCTGGGGAAAGGGAGGAAGACAGGTAGTAATAAAAAGAAAAAAACCTACATAACACACATGCTTCACCCCATGGGGCATTTCCACTTCCTCCTTGGAGAGAAAGAGGATGCAGAAATTAGAATCCAGAGGATCCAGAGACCCCACTGCAGGGAATTCACACCAAGAACACACTCACACAAAGGAGAAAGATGCATGTTCAATGTTCACTGGGTCGGCATTTATAACAAAAAAATGGGTACAATCCAATGTCCATCAAAAGGGGAATGGTTAAAAAACAGTGACACATTATACCATGGATTCTGTGTGGCCGTTAAAAGAGTGAGGGAATCATAATAAAATTTACCGTCTTCAGGGACTTATAAGGTGGCTGGCCCCAGGGGAAGCATATCACACGTGATTTCATTAAGCTCTCAGAACAACACCATGAGGTATGTACTATTACTATTCCCATTTTACAGATGAGAAAACTGAGGCTGAGAGAGGATCTGAAAAGTTCCGTAGCTACTAAGCAGCAGACCTAGGATTAGAACCTAGTTCAGTCTGACTCTAAAGCCTAGGCACTTAACTCCTGGGCTGTACTGAGAGACAGCCCTGAGGGCATGAATGACATGCAAGAATCGTGGAAAGATGTTCCGATGTATTATTATGAGAAAAAGTAAAAAAAAAGGTTACAGAACAGTATCTGTTGCATAAGTCCATTTATGTAAATACGTATTTATAGATGCGTAATGGAGATTATCTCTGGGGAATAAAATTCCAGGGGGACTTTCATTTTCTACTTATAGACACGTAGGTATTTATGTTATTCAAAATGAGCAAGTATTTCTTTTAGAATCAGAAACATTTTTTTTTATTAAAAACAAGTTCAGAACAATGTGTGTAGTGTGCCACCATTTGCGTTAAAAAAGGGAGAAAAAGAATTTCTAAATCTGTATTTGCTTGAATATGCATTAACATACCCAGAAGTATCCACAAGAATCTAATAACTGGGGCCAGTAGGGAAGGGACCGGGCGGTGGGAAGGAGAGTCTTCACCTTTTTTTGGGGAGTGAATCTTGCAAATGAATCACCGTTGCAAAAGATGAATTGAAAACTCCGCCCCCGCCCCCGCCCCCAAAAAAGAAAGGGGTAGGGGGGTATGGAATACACCTCGGCAGGAAAGCAGTAGCAAATATATTAAGAATTATTGCTATGTGCCATCAAGTCAATTCCGGCTCATAGTGACCCTATAGGACAGTAGAACTGCCCCGTAGGGTTTCCTAGGCTATAATCTATAGGGTCACTATGAGTTGGACTTGACCTGACGGCAACGAGTTTGGATTTTTTTGTTTTGTTTTTTGTAATCTTTACAGAAGCAGATCTTCAGGTCTTTTCTCCCGCAGAGACTCCTTTTTGAACTGCCAACTTTTTGGTTAGCAGCTGAGCGCTTAACCACTGCGCAACCAGGGCTCCTTATATTAAGAATAACCCTTCACAACTTAAAACCTTTTGGCTGGCCCCATCTCAGGGGTTACATCAGGCTAACGAGGCTCAAAAACAAACAGGCAGCAGAATCAGTCCAGCAAAGACTTTATATACTGAACTTATCAGACCAGAATATAAAATATGTAGTCTTAATATGTATAAAGAAATAAAAGGAAGGATCAAACATATGAGTGAAACGGAAAAAACTATACAAAATGACTAGGCAGATTTGGTTGAGAACCAAATATAACTTCTGGAAATGAAAATATAATCATAATAATTAAAATTTAAAACTCAGTGGGTAGTTTTAATAGCATATTAGACACAGCTGAAACGAGTTAGTGAACTGGAAGACACATTTTCAAAAATTATTCAGAATATTTACAGCACAGAGAATCAAAAAGACAAAGGACAGAGTGAGAAGGACTAATTAATCTGACTAAAGCTCCAGAAGGAGAGAGCAGAGACAATGGGGCGGAGGCATTCTAAGAATTTTTTAAGAGGTAGACTAAGAATTTTCCAGAATTGATAGAAGATACCAATTCACAGACTCAGAGAGCTCAGTGAATTCCAAACAAGGTGAATAAAAATTAATCCACATGGAGACACATCATAGTGAAACTGCTGAACACCAATGATAACAAGATCTTAGAAGCAAGGAGATAAAAAGAAAGTAATAGCTAACACTTCAATAGCACTTAAAATGTGCTACCACTGTTCTGAATGCTTCACATATTAGTTATTTTAATCCTCACCATAACCCTATGAGGTAGGTACTGGTACTATCATTGCCTCCATTTTACAGAAGAGGAAACTGAGGCACAAAGAGGCACAGAGGTTAAGAAGTTTGTCCAATATCACTCAGCTCATAAACAAATGAACTGAATTTCAAATCCAGGCAATCTGATTCCAGAGGCCACATCTTTAACCAGCAGGCTATAATGCCTCTCACTAAAAGACGTTTTATCTACAAAGGAATGGCAATTAGACAAACAATTAGCTTCTCAATGGCAATAATGAAAGGCAAAACACAGCAGAATAATACTTTCAGTGTGCTTAAAGAAAATAACTATCAATTGTGGACTCAGGCAAAACATTTTTTAAGAATTATGATGAAATAAAGATAATGTAGAGAAAACCAAGAGAGTTATTGTTTTTCTTGATAACTTTTCTCAATAAACAAATTCTAAAGGATGAACTTGAGGCAGAAGGAAGGAAAAATGATCCCAGATAGAAAAGCTAAGACGTAAGAAGGAATTTTGAGCAAAGAAAATTATAAATACGTCATTAAATCTAAACACACATTGATTGTACAAAACTGTAACAAAGGTGTAATTTGTGGTATTAAAAAACAATATAGGGCCAATTTCCTGGATAACAGCAGCACATAAATTGGGAAGGTACATGCTTGAAATGAACACTTTCCAAGATCTTTGTATTATTTTGGAGGATAAAGATAGTAACCACCTTTTTTTGTTGTTGTTGTTAATTGCTGTCGAGTCTGCTCCAACACATGGTGACCTTACGTATAACAAAATGAAAACATTGTCTGGTCCTGCACCATCTCCATAATCATTGCTATGTTTGAGTCCATTGTTGCGGCTATTACGTCAATCAATCTTATGGAGGGTTTCTCTTGTTTTCACTGACCCTGTACTTTACCTCACACAATGTCCTTTTCTAGCGATTGGTCTTTCCTGATGACAAGTCCAAAGTAAGCCAGGCAAAGACTCGCCAACCTCACTTCTGAGGAGAATTTACATTTCTACAAATTAGATACTCATGTATTCAAGAATACAAGCAGGGTACAGAAAACTTCCAAACTACTAAAAAAAAACCTGGTGCCATTGAGTCGATTCTGACTCATAGCGACCCTACAGGACAGAGAACTGCCCTATAGGGTTTCCCAGGAGCGCCTGGTGGATTCAAACTGCCAACCTTTTGGTTAGCAGCTGAACTCTTAACCACTACACCACCAGCGTTCCCTCCAAACCACTAGAGGGATAAAAAGGAATAAGCAAAAAGAATCAATCCAAAAGGAAGTAATAAAAGGGAGAAAAGTATAGAAAATGCAGGACACATGCAGAGTAAAATAAGATGGTAGGAACAGATTCAAATAAATTAGTAAATACAACAAAGGTAAACAGACTAATGCTTCAGATAAATACAAAATTATCAGACCTTTAAAGAAATAAGATCCAATTATAAGATCCATTTCTAAAAATCAACTATGCAAAAAAGGTTAAAAGAAAAAAAAGGAAAAATATGTGAACAGGCAAATACCAATCAAAGTAAAGTTAGTTTAGCAATGTTAATATCAGATAAAACAGACTTTAAGGCAAAAAATAATTAGAAGCAAAGATCTTGCTACATAATGATAAACAATTCACCAGGAAGCTGTAACATCTCTAAATTTATATGCATCTAATAACGTAATCTCAAAAAAAAAAAACCAAAAATTGACAGGACTACAAGAAAAACTCACCATTACAGTGAGAAATTTTAATGTATTTCTCTATTTGAGAAATCAAGCTAATGAAATAATCAGTAAGTCTCCAAAAAAACTCTGAAAGCCAGAAAGCAGTGGGATGATACATTAAAAGTGCTGAAGGTAAAAAAAACTGTCATCATCCAAGAATCCTGTACCCAGCAAAACTGTCCTTCAAAAATGAGAGTGAAATTAAGACAGTCCCAGATAAGCAAAAGGTGTGGGAGTTTGTTACTACCAGCCTGCCCTAAAAAAATGCTAAATGGAGTCCTTTAGTATGAAAGATGAAGACACTAGATAGTAATTTGAAGCTGTATGAAGAAATAAAGACCTGCAGTAAATATAATTTCAAGGGCAAATATAAAGGCCAGTTTTGCTGTATTTGTGGTTGGTAACTGTATTTGTTATGTTCTACATGATATAAGGAAACCTTGGTGGCATAGTGGTTAAGTGCTATGACTGCTAACTAAAATCCACCAGGCACTCTCTGGGGCAGTTCTACTCTGTCCTATAGGGTCGCCATGAGTCGGAATTGACTCGACGGCAGGAAGAAAGCATAAATAATGATCATGAATATATGATACTGGGCACATAATGTATAAAGATGCAACTGTGACATCAACAACATAAAGAGAGAGGGAGGAGTAGTATAGGAATAGAGTTTTTGTATGTTACTGAAGTTAAAACAAAAACAAATCCGCTGCTGTCAAGTTGATTCTGACTCATAGTGAGCCTACAGGACAGGGTAGAACTCCTGCATAGGGTTTCCAAGGAACGGCTGGTGGATTCGAACTACCAACCTTTTGGTTAGCAGCCAAGCTCTTAACCGCTGCTCCGCCAGGGCTCCAACTTATCAGCTGCTTTCAAGTTGGCTCCAACCCACAGTGACTCCATGTACAACAGAATAAAACATTGCTCAGTCCTATGCCATCTTCACAATCATTAGTAAGCTCAAGTCTATTGTTGTGACACTGTGTGTATCTGAGTGCTTTCCAACCTAGGGGGCTCATCTTTCAGCACTATATCGGGCAGTAGTCTGTTGTGATATGTAGGGTTTTCACTGACTAATTTACAAAAGAAGATCACCAGGCCTTTCTTCCTAGTCTGTCTTAGTAAGGAAGCTCTGCTGAAACCTGCCCACTGCAGGTGACTCTGCTGGTATTTGAAATACCACTGGAATAGCTTCCAGTATCATAGCAACACACAAGCCACCACAGTACGATAAACTGACAAGCTGTTGTTATGTGCCATGTAGTTGGTCCTGGCTCATAGTGACCCTATGTACAACAGAACAAAACACTGCATCATCCTCACAGTCATTGTTATGTTTGAGCCCATTGTTGCAGCCATTGTGTCAATCCATCTCATTGAGGGTGGTGGGAATTTAAACAAGGTTGCTATAAATTTAGGATGGTAAATATAATCCCCATGGTAATCACAAAGAAAATTTCTTTAAAAATATGCACAAATGAAAATGAGAAGGGAATCAAAATGATTCACCACAAAAAAAATCAACTAAATACATAAAAAAGGCAGTATTAGAGGAAATAAGAGACAAAAAAAGTATGACACACTGAAAACAAATAGCAAAATGGCAGAAGTAAGTCCTTCCTTATTAGTAATTACTTTAAATGTGAATGGATTGACCTCTCCAATCAAAAGGCACAGATTGGCAGAATGGATAAGAAAATATGACCCAACTATAACTGTCTACAGGAGACCCATTTTAAATCAAAAGGCTAAAAGTGAAAGGGTGGAAAAATATTCCATGCATACAGAAACCAAAAGAGAGCTTGAGTGGCTATATTACTATCAGATGAAACAGACGTTAAGTCAAAAACTGTTATAAGAGACAAAAAAGGACACTATATATAGTAAAAAGGTAAATTCATCAAGAAGAGAAAATAATTATAAATATACATGCACCTAACAGCACGGAGCCCTGGTGGTGCAGTGGTTAAGAAATAGGCTGCTAACCAAAACCTGGCAGTTCGAATCCACCGGCCACTCCTTGGAAACCCTATGGAGCAGTTTTACTCTGTCCTATAGGGTTGTTATGAGTCAGAATTGACTAGAAGACAATGAGGTTGTTTTGTTTTTTAACAGCAGAGCCCCAAAATATGTGAATCAAATACTAATAGAACTGAAAGGAGAAATAGACAGTTATACAATAATAGTTGGAGACTTCAACACACCACTTTCAATAATCAACAGAACATCTAGAGAGAAGATCCACAAGGAAATGGAAGACCTGAATGACACTATAAACCAACTAGACCTAAAGGAGGTGGGGGCAAGATGGTGGAGTAGTCAGACACTTCCAGTGGACCCTCTTACAACAAAGACCCGAAAAAACAAGTGATTCGATTATATATGGCAATCTGGGAGCCCTGAACATCAAAGGCAGAGTTGAGGAATCAGATTGAGTGACAGGCAGAGGAAGAGATGGTTCAGAAGCAGCAAGGAGTTGCCAGACCTGACCTGACGAGAGCCTGAGCCCTTCAGGCCGAAGCAGCTCATGGGTGAGCGGTGAGGCAGGCAAGTGGCAGTGCTCGGGAGGCGCGTTTTCCACACCAGGAGAGACCCAGCACCGGAGAGTCTACACAGCCACCCAGAACCAGTGAGAAGCAGCCCTCATCAGCAAAAAATAAGTACTTGCATATGGCTTACCATGGGGATCAAAAACACCCCTCTTAGGGAAAAACTTCTTTCCCATTTACCGCCCCGCTCCCTGCTCTGCACTGGATCCTGGACCGGCTTCAGCAAGAGCCAAGTCCCCTGGGCCGGAAGTAGGATCCATCACACTTCCAGAGCCATTCTTCCTGCCTTGGAGCGCGAACGAATTAACAAACAGGGGAAAAAATAAACTGCCAGCTCCCCTAAGCCAGGAAACCAGGGTAGGCACAGCTCCTTTGCTAGGCACAGGCATAAAGGATCCACGGACTTTGAGTGCCTTTTCCCTTGCATAGACTTGTGTGGGCCCATCTCAACAGCGTAGGCCCTCGTTACTGCAATACAACAGGGTATATACTGGAACTCTAACTTCAACTGTTCCAGCTGTGAAATGGCATGTTCTTGACATTTGACATTGCTCTGCCCATTAAGCAGGGTCTTCACCTACCCACATCAGGGGCCTGAGGACTGGTGGCTCCACCCACGCCACCTAGCCACCTGTGATAGGGGTCCATGAATAAGAGGTGCCCCCCAGTCCTTAGAGCCAACAGCATTAGGTGCTCATAGTCCAGCTGCAAAACCCACCCACCTACGCGCTCTAGGGAACAGGGACACACCTTCCTCCTGGACACTCAGGGGCGGCTGTCAGCCCCCAGCGTTGCTCAGAGTGTGTCCCACTGCTGCAGCTAGATGCCTGTGTCTACACCAATCACCCATGCCTGTCTAGGACTGTAAGTGAGAGCCTACAGCACACACTTGATGGCTATATATCCGGGCACCTGAGCTGAATCCATACAGGAGGAGTGGGTGGACTCCTGAGCTCACATACCCAGTAACAGATCTAACCACTTAGTGACAGGATGTTACAGCTTCAAAGGTACCAATAATCAAACTAGCTCATACAAGCAGCTTATTTGGGCATAGCAAAACAAAACAAGCAGCTAGGACACAGTAAGCAAACATAAAATAAATAAATATAATAACTTGATGGTTCGGAGACAAAAGTCAATATCAAATCGCATAAAGAGGCAGGCCATGATGGCTTCAGCAAGCTCCCAAAATAAAGAATCTAGAAATTTTGCAGAGGAGGAAAATTTCTTGGAATTACTGGAGGCAGAATACAAAAGATTAATATACAGAACTTTTCAAGAATTTAGGAAGGAAATTAAGCAAAACACAGAACATGCAATAGAGGAAATTAAAAATATTAGAGAAGAGCAT
>NW_004443951.1:25916120-25917512 GCF_000243295.1 Trichechus manatus latirostris | reverse complement strand
AATTGGCATAACACAGTTTATAAAGACAATGTTCTACATTCTACCTTGGTGAGTAGCGTCTGGGGTCTTAAAAGCCTGTAAGTGGTCATCTAAGATACTCCACTGGTCTCACCCCTTCCGGAGCAAGGGAGAACGAAGAGAACAAGATACAAGGAAAAGATTAGTCCAGCGGACTAATGGACCACAGCTACTATGGCCTCCACCACACTGAGTCCAGTACAGCTAGATGGTGCCCAGCTACCATCACTGACTTCTCTGACTGGGATCACAATAGAAGGTCCTGGACAGAGCTGGAAAAGGATGTAGAACAGAACTCTAACTCACAAAAAAAAAAGACCAGATTTACTGGCCTGAGAGACTGGAGAAACTCCGAGAGTATGGCCCCCAGACACCCTCTTAGCTCAGTGATGAAGCCCCTCCCGAAGTTCACCGTTCAGCCAGGGATTGGACAGCCTCATAAAACAAAACAGGACTAATGAGGCATAGCAGTCCAGGGACAAGGACTAGAAGGCAGGAGGGGCCAAGAAAGCTGGTGATAGGGAGCCCAAGGTTGACAAGGGAGAAGGTTGACATGTCATGGTGTTGTTAACCATCGTCATAGGGCAATACGTGTACTGTTTAATGAGAAACTATTAATGAGAAACTATTTGTTCTGCAAACCATCTAAGGTACAAAAAAAAAAAAAGAATTATCTGTGTAAGATCAAATTGACAACAGCAACTCAAAAGGTTTCATGGGAAGCCTAAGGGGCAGTGAGTTGAAGATAATGGTGATGGAATAATTCGGAAAAGGATAGCGAGAATAGCAGCACAGCTGGAAGAATGTAATCGATGTCACTGAAGTGTATATGTAGAAACTTTCAAAATGGCGTAACTTTGGCTATGTATATTTTCACCAAAAAAAAGTTCTCAAGGTCAAGAAGGGAGAGTGTTGACACGTCATGGGGTTCTTAACCAATGTCATAAAACAGTATGCGTACTGACTGTTTAATGAGAAACTATTTGTTCTGTAAACCTTCATCTAAAGTAGAATAAAAAAATTAAAAAAAAAAAACGGACAAAGGATATGAACAGGCGCTTCGCCAAAGAAGATATTCAGACAGCTAACAGACACATGAAGAAATGCTCACGATCATTAGCCATTAGAGAAATGCAGATCAAAACCACAATTAAGATATCATCTCACCCCAACTAGGCTAGCATTAATCAAAAAAACACAAAATAATAAATGCTGGAGAGGTTGTGGAGAGACTGGAACACTTATACACTGTTGGTAGGAATGTAAAATGGTACAACCACTTTAGAAATCGAGTTGGCACTTCCTTAAAAAGCTAGAAATAGAAGTACCATACGATCCAGCTATCCTGCTCCTTGGAATATATCCTAGAGAAAT
>NW_004443951.1:25888721-25915077 GCF_000243295.1 Trichechus manatus latirostris | reverse complement strand
GATACTCGTGAGGAGTGTGCTTCTTAGCTCAAGTAGATACAAGAGACTAAATGGGCAGCTTCTGTCCGGAGGTGAGATGGAAAGGCAGAGAGGGTTGGGAGGTGGTTGAACGGACATGGGGAGTCAGGGGTGGAAAGGAAGAGTGTGCTGTCACAGTATGGGGAGGGCAATTAGAGTCACATAACAATGTATATATACATTTTTGTAGAGGGGAAAAAAAAAAAAAAACAACTAAACCTAACAGACATGTATAGAATGTTTCACCCAACTACAGCAGGATACACGTTCTTCTCCAGTGCACCTGGATCATTCTCCAGGATAGAGCATATCTTAGGTCACAAAACTAGCCTCAATATTTTAAAAAGACTGAAATCATACAAAGCATCTTCTCTGACCATAGTGAAATGAAGCTAGAAATCAATAATAGAAGGGAAACTGGAAGTTTCACAAAAATGTGGAAGCTAAATAACATACTATTAACCAATGAGTCAAAGAAGATATTACAAAGGAAATAAACTACTTACAGACGAATGGGGTCTCTGGGTGGTGCAAATGGTTAAGGTGCTGGACTGCTAATCAAAAGGACGGAGGTTTGAGTCTACCCAGAGGTGCCTTGGAAGAAAGGCCTGGTAATCTACTTCCCAAAAAATCAGCCATTGAAAATCCTAAGGAGCACAATTCTACTCTGACACACATGGGGTTGCCATGAGTTCGGAGTCTACTAGAAGGCAACTGTTGTTAGAGACTATCGTTGTTGTGTGCTAGTGAAGTTGATTCCCACTCACAGCGACCCTATAGGACAGAGTAGAACTGCACCATAGGGTTTCCTAGGCTGTAATCTTTACAGGAACAGATCTCCAGGTCTTTTCTCCCATGAGCAGCTGGTGGGTTCCAACCATCCTTTCACCGGTTAACTGAATGCTTAACCATTGTGCCACCAGGGCTCCTCTGTTACAGACTAAAGGAATGATAATAATAACAGCACAACATACCAAAATTTACAGGATGCAGTGAAGACTGTAGCCAGGGGGAAATTTATAGCCTTAAATGCCCACATTTAAAAAGAAGGGGGGCAGGGCAGGGCCAAGGCGGGGGGACGTGGGGTTAGGGGGTACGTAGGGGCGTGTGTGGCGGGCTGGGGGCCTGGCCCGCACTGCTCAGTCCTGCTGGTGGCTGGGGAGGGCGATGGTGGCGCCAGCACCATGAGTGAGGCAGGTGGGCTGTGGCAGTGCCAGCAGAGGCCGCAAGTCGTCAGGGATAATGGCTAGGCCAAGGATGGTAGCAAAACTCATTTTACAGAGGAGGAAACAAGCTTCCATGGTGCAGATGCACCTGCCAGGTCCTTGAATCTTCAAGTCCACCCTGCGTCCAATCGTGGCGTTATTCCCAGAGTGTTGGTGTCCTGAAGCGGCCTAGTGCCTCACCAGCCCCTTCCTGACCCTCACTCCACCCTATCTTTCAGAGCAATTGCTTCCTGGCCCTCCCCTCTCACCACTGCCCCTTCAAGCTGTCACTCTTGCTGGCTCACCTGACCTCCCTCCCCGCTCCCGGTGAAGAGCCACCTGGCCCCACCGCCCTACTTCTTCCCTGTGCCCACTCGCACTCTCCTGAAGAGAGGCCTGAAAAGATGCTGGCGCCCTGTCTCCTTATCCAGCCAAGAGCTGGCTTCTACCTCTGCTCTTCTGCACCTGTACCGTCCTGCTGCGTGACCAGCAGAGAACAGAAGTGACATTATTAGGCAATTTTGGTGAGGATTCAGCCTTGCAGGTTTTTTCTGGTGGAGCCGAGAAGCATAGGTTGAAGAAACCGTGGTTGCTGATGTCTAATAAAAGAAACCTCAAGTTTTGGGCAAAAAAAGGAAGATAGACAGCTGTCACTGAGTCGACTCTGATTCATGGCAATCCACCTTACGTAGGACAGAATAAAGCGTTGCCTGGTACTGCATCATCCTCACAATCACCAGCATGTTTGAGTCCATCATTTTGGCTGCTGTACTAAATTCTTCTCACTGAGGGTCTCCCATACCCTCGCTGGCCCTCTACTTCACCAAACCTGATGTCCTCCTCCAGAGACTGGTCCCTCCCAATGACATGTCCAAAGCAAGTGAGTCAAACAAGGTTCTGTTGTGATCCACAGGTTTTCACTGGCTAATATTTGGAAGTATATCACCAGGTCTTTCTTCCTAGTCTGTTTTAGTCTAGAAGTTCTGCTGAAACCTGTCCACCATGGGTGACACTGCTGGTATCTGAAATATCAGTGGTATAGCTTCTAGCATCACAGCAACACGCAAGCCACTATAGTATGACAAACTAACAGACGGGTGGTGGAATCAGTTGCCTTTGAGTTATTCTGACTCATGGCAACCCCATGCATGTCAGAGTAGAACTGTGCTCCATAGAATTTTCGATGGCTGATTTTTTTTGGAAGTAATCTCCAGGTCTTTCTTCCGAGGTGCCTCTGGGAGGACTGGAACCTCCAACCTTACAGTTAGCAGTCAAGTGTGTTAACTGTTTGCACCACCCAGGGACTCCTTTAGCGCTGGTGGCATAACAGTTGAGCATTCGGCTACTAACCAAAAGTTTGGACGTTTGAATCGATCCAGTGGCTCCATGGGAGAAAGACCCAGTGATCTGCTCCCATAAAGATTACAGTCTTAAAAACGCTATGCGGCAGTTCTACTCTGTCACATGGGGTCAGTATGAGAATCAGCTCAATGGCATCCGACAACAACAACAACAATGGACTCCTTTACACCCTGAGAAACTAGGTAAGGAAGAGCAAACAAAGCCCAAAGCTACAAGAAGGAATGAAATAAACGTTCAGAGCAGAGACACATGAAATAGAGAACAGAAAAACAATAGAGAGAATCAATGAACCCAAAAGTTGGTTATTTGAAAACATCAACAAAACTGACAAACGTCTAGCTAGACTGACAAAGAAAAAAAGAGAAGCCATTAGTAACTAAAATCAGAAACGAAAATGGTGACATTACTACCAATCTTACAGAAATTAAAAGGATAGTAAGAGAATACTACAAACTATTATATACCAACAAACTAGATAACCTAGATGAAATGGATAAATTCCTAGAAATATACAAACTACCTAAACTGGATCAAGAAGAAATAGAAAATCTCAACAGACCTATAACAAGGGAAGAGACAAAAACAGTAACAAAAAACTTTCCAACAAAGAAAAGTCTAGGACAAGATGGCTTCACTGGTGAATTCTACCAAATCTTTAAAGAAGAATTAGCACCGAGTGTTCTCAAATTTGTCAAAAATAGAAGAGGAGGAAACACTTTCTAACTCATTCTATGAGGCCAGCATTATCCTGATACCAAAGTCAAATAAAGACACCACAAGAAAACTACAGACCAATATCCCTCATGAATATAGATGCAAATATCCTCAACAAAATACTAGCAAACTGAACCCAACAACACATTAAAATCTTTATACACCAGGACCCAATGGGGTTAATCCCGGGAATGCAAAGGTAGTTCAACATAATAACATCAATTAATGTAATACACCACGTTAACAGAATGATGAAGGGGGAAAAACCCCACATGCTCATCTCAATTGACATAGAAAAGGCATTTGACAAAATCCAACATCGAGTCATGGTAAAAGTACTCAGAAAAACAGGAATAAAAGGGGAGAATTAGATGATGATAAAAAGACAGTATATAAAAACCTGTGGATACAGCTAAAATGATAATTAAAAGTTCATTTATCCCTTTAAATGATTTTATTAGAAAGGAAAAAAGGCAGAAAATTAATGAACTAAGCACCATTCTTAAAACGTTGTAAAATAACAGAATAAATTAAAAGAAAGATGAAGGAAGGAAATAAAGGCAAGAGCAAAACATAATGACATTGCAAACAATGAGAGGATCAACGAAACCAAAAATTGGTCTTTGAAAAAACTAATAAAATAGACAATTCTATGGCAAGACTGGTTAAGGAAAACAGGGAAGATACAACTAAACAATATTTGGAATAAATAATTATGACTGCACAGACATTAAAACGATAATTGTTATAAGAGACTATCGTGAAAAAGTCGCAATTATCGTAAGGAGACTACTGTGAAAAACCTTTTGTCAACACGTCAATAAATTTGAAAACTCAGAAATCATACGTTTCTAGAAAAACATAATTTACCAAAATTGACGCAAGGAAAAAAATGAACAAAGCTATCACCACTAGGTAAATTGAATCAGCAGGTAAAAATCTTCCCCAGAGAAAACTTCTTCCCTAAAGAAAATATTAGCCCAGCCTGTTTTACCAATGATTATACCAAATGTTCAAAGAACAAATAATTCCAATCTCATACAAATTATTCCAGAGAACAGAAAAAGACTCTGCAATTCATTCTTTGAAGCTAGCAAAACCTTGATATCAAAACCTCCCAAAGACAGTATGTGGGCAAATATTTTAGGCCAGTTCACCCATCAATACAAATGCAAAAATTCTAAACAAAATATCATCAAAATGTACTCAGGAAACATAACAAATATATTAACACATTACTAAGTTGGGTTTATTTAGGAATGCAAGTTAGCTTAACATTAAAAAAAAGCCACTCAATGAAATTCATTATGTTAATAAATTAGAGGATAAAATTTATACGATTATCTCAATAAATGCAGAAAAGATGTTTACTAAAATACAATGTGCATTCAGAATAATTAGCAAACCAGGCATAGACGGGATCATCCTTAACCTGAGAAAGAGCATTTACATAAAAACAACGAACACCACACTTACGGTGAAACGATAACAGCATTTCCTTTAGAATCCAGAACAAGACAAAAGTCTCTGCTATCACTACTTCTATTCACATTACCCACCACCCATCTGTAGTTTGTCATACAGGGGTGGCTTTTGTGTTGCTATGATTCTGGAAGCAATGCCACCAGTATTTCAAATACCAGCAGGGTCACCCATGGTGAACAGGTTTCAGCAGAGCTTCCATGCTAAGACAGACTAGGAAGCAAGAAAGACCTGGCGAGCCACTTCTGAACATTAGCCATTGAAAGCCTTACAGATTTCAACAGAATATTGTCTGATACAGTGCTGGGAGATGAGCCTCCTAGGTTGAAGAACACTACATAACAGCCACAAGAATGAACTCAAACATACCAACGATCATGAGGATGGCACAGGACTCGGCAATGCTTTGTTCTGTCATACGTAAGGCTGCCATGAGTTGGAGTCAATTTGATGGCAACTAACAATATTCAATATTATACTAAAAATCTTACCTAGCACAGTGAAAAAAGAAGAAAAAAAAAGGTATAAGATTTGGCAAGGGGGGAACAAAACTGTCATTATTTGCAGCTGATATGATTGTCTACATAGAAAACAAACAAAATCCTAATAAATTATATGAATTAATAAAAGAGTCTAGCAAGATTTCTGGATACAAAATCAATAAACAAAATTAACTGCATTTCTATGTACCAACAACAAACAGAAGATGTAATTTTTACAAGGTACCATTTTGTCAGAGAAGGAAAATTCAAATATTTTCCACTAAAAGGAGCAGTGGACAAGTGGAGACCTGGAAAAACAACACAGTCTCATCGAGTTCCGGTTAGCACAGGTGTCACTGTGAGAACATTATGTGCCTTCTGATGAAAGAACACATCACCACCTATGAAGTTGTTAGGTGCCGTTGAGTCGGTTCCCACTCATAGTGACCCCGCGTATGACAGAACGGAACACTGCCCAGACCTGCGCCATCCTCACAATTGTTGCTGTATTTGAGCCCACTGTTGCAGCCATTGTGTCAATTCATCTTGTTGAGGGTCTTCCTCTTTTTCACTGATCCTCTACTTTACCAAGCATGATGTCCTTCTCCAGGGACTGGTCCCTCCTGATAACATATTCAAAGTACTTGAGATGAAGTCTCACCGTCCTTGCTTCTAAGGAGCATTCTGGCTGTACTTCTTCCAAGACAGATTTGTTTGTTCTTCTGGCAGTCCATGGTATATTCAATATTTTTCACCAACACCATAATTCAAATGCCTCAATTCTTCCTCAGCGTCCTTATTCATTATCTAGCTTTCCCATGCATATGAGACAACTGAAAATACCGTAGCTTGCGTCAGGTGCACCTCAGTCCTTAAAGTGACATCTTTGCTTCTCAATACTTTAAAGAGGTCTTTTGCAGCAGATGCGCCCAAAGCAATACATAGTTTATTTCTTGACTGCTGCTTCCGTGGGCGTTGACTGTGGATCCAAGTAAAATGAAATCCTTGACAACTTCAATCTTTTCTCCATTTATCATGATGTGACTTATTGGTCCAGTTGTGAGGATTTTTGTTTTCTTTATGTTGAGGTGTAATCCATACTGAAGGCTGTGGTCTTTGATCTTCATCAGTGTTTCAAGTCCTCTTCCCTTTCAGTAAGCAAGGTTGTGTTATCTGCATAACCAGGTTGTTAATGAGTCTTCCTCCAATCCTGATGCCAAGTTCTTCATATAGTCCAGCTTCTCTGATTATTGCTCAGCATACAGATTGAATAAGTAAGGTGTAAGGGTACAACCCTGAAGCACACCTTTCCTGATTTTAAACCACTCAGTATCCCCTTGTTTTATTTAAAGGACTGCTTCTTTGTCTACGTACAGGTTCTGCATGAGCACAATTAAGTGTTCCAGTATTTGCATTCTTTACAATGTTATCCATAATTTGTTATGATCCACACAGTCGAATGCCTTTGCATAGTCAATAAAACACAGGTAAGCATCTTTCTGGTATTCTCTGCTTTCAGCCAAGATCCATCTGACATCAGCAATGATATCCCTGGTTCCACGTCCTCTTCTGACTTGAGAAATTTCTGACTTCAGAAATTCCAGCTTGAATTTCTGGCAGTTCCCTGTTGATGTACTGCTGCAATCATTTTTTAATTATTTTCAACAAAATTTTACTTGGGTGTGATGTTAATCATATTGTTCAATAATTTCTGCATTCTGTTGGATCACCTTTCTTTGGAATGGGCACAAATATGGATCTCCTCCAGTCAGTTGGCCAGGTAGTTGTCTTCCAAATTTCTTGGCACAGACAAGTGAGTGCTTCCAGTATTGCATTCGTTTGTTGAAACATCTCAGTTGGTATTCCGTCCATTCCTGGAGCCTTGTTTTTTTGCCAATGCCTTCCGTGCAGCTTGGACTTCTTCCTTCAATACTATTGGTTCTTGATCATATGCTACGTCCTGAAACAGCTGAATATTAACCAATTCTTTTGGGTACAGTGACTCTGTGTATTCCTTCCGTCTTCTTTTGGTGCTTCCTGCATCATTCAATATTTTGCCTATAGAATCCTTCAATATTGCAACTCGAGGCTTGACTTTTTTCTTCAGTTCTTTTAGCTTGAGAAATGCTGACCGTGTTTTTCCCTTTCGGTTTTCTAACTCCAGGTCTTTGCACATTTCATTATAATACTTTATTTTGTCTTCTCGAGCCACCCTTTGAAATCTTCTGTTCAGCTCTTTCACTTCATCACTTCTTCCTTTTGCTTTAGCCACTTGACATTCAAGAGCAAGTTTCAGAGTCTCTTCTGACATCCATTTTGGTCTTTTCTTTCTTTTTAATGATCTTTTGCTTTCTTCCTTTATGATGTCCTTGATGTCATTCCACAACTCGTCTGGTCTTTGGTCATTAGTGTTCAATGCATCAAATCTTGAGATGGTCTCTTAAATTCAGATGGGATATACTGAAGGTTGGACTTTGGCTCTCGTGGACTTGTTTTCATTTTCTTTAGTCAGGCCAAAGCACAGAACCTAAATCTAATCAGATCTTTAGATTCAACCACAAAGTTACAGGAAATACAGGCACCAAAATAACATGTTTAGCTATGCTACAAGGATGCAAAAAGCTACCAAAAAAAACCCACAAAAAACTGAGTTTCTTCAAAAACAAACTGCAAGGAAAAAAAACAAGATATGGAGGGAGAACCTAGAAATTAAAGGAGACTTAAAAGACATATAAACCAATTGTAATGTGTGGACCTTATGTGTATCCTAAATTTAAAAAGACAAAGTATAAAAATAAATTATGACCTTTATTAAACTATGGGAAATTTAAACATTGATTGACTATTTGATGATACTACATAGTATAAGGCATAATAATGCTATTATATCTTTTAAAGGAGTTTTTTATCTTTTGGAGATAAAAACTGAAATACCTATGGATGAAATGAAATGATGTCTGGGACTTGCTTCCAAATAATTCTAGATGCGGGAAGGGGGTGAATGTGAGTGTGGATGGGGCAGGATTAGTCATGGGTTCAGGGCTGCTAGGGTGATAAGTACATGGCGTTCATTCCAGGGATTGGTGATTTTTTTCTATAAAGAATCAGACAGAAAATATTTTAGGCTTGCTGGAGATATAATCTCTAGTCCCTGGATGGTGCAAATGGTTAATGGGCTCAGCTGCTAACAGAAAGGTTGGAGGTTCAAGTCCACCCAGGGACACCTTGTAAGAAAGACGTGGTGATCAACTTCCGAAAAATCAGTTATTAAAAACCCTACGGAGCACTGTTCTACTCTGACACATGTGGGGTTGCCATGAGTCAGAGTCAACTCCACTGCAACTGGTTTTTTTTTTTTTTTTTCAATCACAGCTACTCAACTTTGTCATTGTAGCATGGAGTCAGCCATAGATAATAAGTAAACAAATGGCTGTGCCTGTGTTCCAGTAAAACTTACAAAAACAAGCGTCCAGTCCACAGGCCATAATTTGCTGTGAGATTCCTAGAGAAGCCCACTTGCTTGCTGACAAATCATAATAAAGTCCTATAAAAATCCAAACCCCTTAGCCAAACTCCTTGGCTCAGAGCACCAATGCTGGAGTCCTAGCCTGAATTCAAATCCTGACTTATTCGCTGTGTGACCTTGAGTGAGTCACTTGGCTTCTCTGAGTCAGTTTTCTTAGCAAAACAGAAGTATTAACACAGACTTTTAATGCTATTGTGAGGATTAAATGAGATGACCTCTATGAAGCTCCTGGTATGTAGTAAGGTCTGAATAAAAGGAGCTATTCTTAGGTTGCCCATCTGCTGGGAAGACACGTTCCTCCCCTACAACTCTTGGCCCCCCACCCCTCGTGACCTTTTCCAATTGCAGACAGGGTACCTTGAGCCTATGAGTCTGGACTGGGCAGTAGGAGCTGTGTGCCTCCCTGGTTGTGACGGGCTGACTGAGGACAGAGCAGGGGGCACTGGTAGAGTGGCCCCTGCTACCCCAGCCTTCTGTCCCTGCCCTACAGGGTGGCTGCAGCCTCACTGGCCACTGTAAGGTTCAGGGTAGACAAGAGCTGGCATTCCATCCTACCCTCCCCCCAAGAGTCTCTATTTCAAGTAGGAAGAATACATAAGCAACCTCTCATCACACTCCCAGCAGTTCTGGGGCCCAGCTTATTCTCCCATTTCATAGAGGAGAAAACTAAGGTTCAGAGAAGAGACACCTTAGGGTCGTAAGAGACAGAGCCGGATCTTGAAACTGTCTGTCTGTCCCTGCCGCAGGCCAGGCTGCCTCCAGGAGAAGGTGCCAGAGCCCTCAAAGGGGCCCCAGGCTAGCTGGGCACTGTGTCCACACTTGGCCACACCCCGCTCAGCCCTGCCCCCAACCACCCTCCCGTCCCTGTCACAGCTCAGCCTCAGTCTCCCAAAGCTGGCACCCCTCGCCATGGCAATACGTTGTTTGGGAAGCTGTGGGCAGAAAGACTCTGTCCAAGAGCTAAGGATGGGCCTAGAGGAGAGTGGCCGGGTGCTGCATCCAGTCAAGGAACCTGGCTCCCCCATCAAGCTCAGACAGGCCCCCAGAAGGCTGCAGACCCAGGAACCCATTTCTGATACAATAATCTGAAATAGGGGAAGCCAGATCCTTAAGGATGTTCACCCTGGCGTTACTTAGGGAAAAACAAACTCATTGCTGTCGCGTCAATTCTGACCTACAGAGACCTTACAGGACAGAGTACAACTGTTCTATAGGGTTTCCAAGGAGCAGTTGGTAGATTCGAACCACTGACCTTTTGGTTAGCAGCTGTAGCTCTCAACCACTGGGCCACAAGGGCTCCATGTTACTTACAGCAGGACAAAATCGTATACGTCAATAACAGGTAACATTTTTGAGTACTACTTTCCTTGTATCAGGCACCGCGTTGAATGTCAAGCACATTTAAACACATTAAACACATTTAAACGTCAAACACCATCTCATTGACCCCTCACCACTCCCACTATGAGCTAAGTACTCTTAATACCCCCATTTTGCAGATGTGGGAATTATACACACAGAAAGCTGAAGCCACTAGTCTAGGTCATTCAGAGAGTAGCAAAGCCAGGACTGAGTGCCAACCCGTCGGCTTTCGGGACTTGTGCACTGCCCTACACTATAGTGGTGGGAAATGAGAAAAGGAAGTCACAGCCCATCCTCTAGTACTGACAGTGCTCTGTAGCTGTGAAAACTAAGTCTATAGACAGATGCAACGAAAGGTTCAGGAAATCACAGATTCGGCAGAACAAAATTCACCGACTTGGAAAGATCTTCAAACACTATACAGCTTAAGAAATAAACAAAATGCGAGACCCGGAACAATAAGGGCTAGTGTGTGCCTACTTTTATATACAAAAGTTCAATGCGGAGATGTTCATATATACACGTTGTTGTTAGTTGCCATCGAGTTAGCTCCGAAATGAAATGCTGACCGATCCTGTGCCATCTTCAAAATTGTTGGTATGCTCAAATCCACTGGTGCAGCCACTGTGTATTTTGAGCAACTTCTGACCTAGGGGCTCATCTAGCAGCATTATAGTGGATGATATTGTGTTGTGATCCATACGTTTTCATTGGCTAATATTTGGAAGTATGTCACCAGCTCTTTCTTCCTAGTCTGTCTTAGTCTAGAAGGTCTACTGAAACCTGTCCACCATAGGTGACCCTGCTGGTATTTGAAATACCAGTGGCACAGCTTGCAGTATCACAGCAACGCACAAGCCATGACAGCAGGATAAACTGACAGAAGGGTGGTGGTCGTACATACGCTAAAATCAGTTGCCATTGAGTCTATACTGACTCATAGCGACCCCATGTGTGTCAGAATAGAACTGTGCTCCCTAAAGTATTCAGTGACTGATTTTTTGGAAGTAGATCACCAAGGCGTTCTTCCAAGGTGCCTCTGGGTGGGCTCACAGCTCCAACTTTTTGGTTAGCAGTTTCTCCAGCTGGAGATATGGGGCTAATGCTTATCTTATAAGGTGACTGCCAACATTAAGTGAAAAGCAAACGTAATGTGAATTAAGCAATTTACCTTGTGCCTTATGCTGTGCTAGGCACATTATTTTACACCAAAAACTCATTTAATCTCCAAAACAAGCCCATTAGGTGGGCACTGTTGTTGATTATGGCTGCCATCAAGTCAGTTCCAACTCATGGCAACCCCATGAGTGCAGAATAGAACAGCTCCATAGGGTTTTCAAGGCTGTGACCTTTTGGAAGCAGATCCCCAGGTCTGTCTTTTGAGGCACCTCTGGGTGGGTTCAAACCGCCAACCTTTAGGCTAGTAGTTGAGCACAACCATTGGTGCCACCCAGGAACTCCTTTAGCTTGGCATTAGTATACCATTCCGTTTTTACACATGAGGAAACTGAGATGACAGATTAAATGATATCTCAAGGTCACTCAGCTAAGAAGTGGACAGCGGCAAAATTTGAACCCAGGGTTCACTGACTCCAAAAGATAATAACCCCTTATAGGAATTCAGCAAACTTTTTTTCCCCTGTCCTGACCTTGGTGGGCCTCAGTTTACTCATCTATAAAATGGGTATGAGGGACAATGTTCATTAAGAGCCCGTCCAGTTCTACGTCCCACTTTGGTGAGTGGCATCTGGGGTCTTAAAAGCCCACAAGCAGCTATCTAAGATACATCAGTTGGTCCCATCCCACTAGGAGCAAAGGAGAATGAAGAAAACCAAAGACACAAGGAAAATACTAGCCCAAAGGACTAAAGGACCAAATGAACCAGAGACTAGACCAACCTGAGACCAGGAGAACTAGATGGTGCCCGGCTACCACCAATGACCGCCCTGACAAGGAACACGACAGAGAGTTCCGGACAGAGGAGGAAAACGTAGAACAGAACTCAAATTCATGTAAAAAGACAAGACTAATGGTCTGACAGAGACTGGAAGAACCCCCACGACTACAGCCCCTGGATGCACTATTGGCCCAGAACTGAAACCCTTCCCAGGGCCCACTCTTCAGACAAAGATTAGACAGGACTATGAAACAAAAAATAATACACGTGAGGAATGTGCTTCTTAGTTCAATCAGATAAACGAGACCAAATGGGCAGCTCCTGTCCAAAAGCAGGATGAGAAGGCAGGAAGGGACAGGAACTGGTCGAATGGGCACAGGGAAGCCAGGGTGGAAAGGGGGAGTGTGCTGTCACATTGGGGGATTGCAACTAATGTCACAAAACAATATGTGTATAAATTTTTGAATGAGAAATTAACTTGAGCTGTAAACTTTCACCTAAAGCACAGTAAAATAAATAAATGAATAAATAAAAATTTAAAAAGGGCCCATCAGCTTAGTTCTATTACGTTCCACCAGCAAGCATGATGCTGGGAAGTATGGCCTGGCCCTTCCTATCCAATCTCTGAGACTCAACTTACCAGTTTGGGGCAGCCTCCTGGGGTGGGTTCCTCTGACTGGTCCTGACTGGAATTGCCTGAACTTTTGTCTGTATCCCTCCTCAATACAGCACACTTAGATCTTCTCAATCCCCTGACTGGGCCTGCACGGGCCTTGCTGGCTGCAGGCTCCAGGGAGGCACTGAGGTTGGGCAAGGGTTCCAGAGAGCTGGCGTGGGTGTCAGCAGAGGCAGGGAGTACTTGCTCCCGCCTTCCCCAGGACCCTGGCTGGACCTTGACCTCCAGCTCCTCCTGGCTGTGTGAAGGGGTAGGGCCATCGTCACTGACAGTCCCCACAAGGTGCTCAGCTTCCTGTCGCTCTGTAGAAGCCTCTTCAGACACTCTTAGGCACAGTGCAGGGCTCTGTGGAGGATCCTCTGCGGCTGGCCTGAGGGCCTTCACTCCACCAGGCAGCAGGAGACCACCAGGACCACACGGGCTGTCCAGCTGAGCCCCATCCCCTGCAGCGGGCAAATATTCAAACTTCTCAGTCCTGAGGCACTTGCCACCTAACTAACACCTGGATCTCCAGGCCAAGCGTCTTTGGGTGAAGAGGGCTGTGAGGAATTCCTGAGGACTCCAGGTTAGTGCCTTGTCCCCATCAGGGCTCTCACCAAGCCACAAGAAGCCACCAGCCCTCGCCCTGCCCTCTGAGAAGGCCTGCACACTCTGCTATTCTTTCTTGCCCCCACAGAGGCTAGGTCTTGTCAGGATGGCAGGCTCCTTTCAGGGCCTCCTCTCTGCTGAGGGTGGGGCTCTTCCATCACACTCTGGAGAACTCATCCGACCTTCTCTGGCCTCTCTGAGCCTGGGCAGCTTGCCTCCTCTACCCCTGCTGGCTCTCTCTGCCAACCAGAGCTCTCACTGACATGCTACCAAGATTCTGGGCTAACTTCAGTTAAGACGTCAGGCAGTGAAAGCTGGTGCCTGCTGGAGGCCGAGCCCTCCCCGGAGCTGGCACTGTGGGCAGAGCCTGGGAACAGAAGTCGCATCCTGGCTCTATCCAACAGCTGGCAGCTCCAGAACCACCACACAGGCCCTGGTGTCAGAGCCCTCGGCCTCCAGGCTGGCCCCAGCAGAGACCCCAGCCTGGGAGCTAATACCTGGATGGGCCTCTTCCATGAGGACCCTCTTCCTGCTGCCAGCCCACACTCGGGCCCCAGAGCTCGCCTCTGGACCGTCCGGTGCCAGAACTGGCATGGAGCTGACTCCTTCCACATACTCCTGGAAAATCCCAGAGCAGCCTCGGAGACTGAGAACAGGGTCCTCTGTGCTGGAGCCCTCTGTGGCCCCCTCCTGGGACATGTCTGTCCACCTATAGGGGCCAAAAGCAGAAAGCAAGAGACAGAGAGAGGAGACCTCATGGTGGAGGTTCTGACCTGCCAGACCATTCAGGACACCAGGCCAGTGGGAACCTGGGAGGCAACCTCCCTTCCAGACGGTACCCTCACACCCTGGGGGCCACAGGAGACAGCACCCAGGATGTAAGCACCCCACTAGGTCCTAGCACCCATGATGAGGGAGGGAAGTCCTGCCTCCAAAGCGCTGAGCTACAGCAACCTTTAAGGTCTTCCCATCTGTGAGAAATTTACACGCTCGCTTAAATGGGATATAATAGTAACACTTCCTATTATCGATTACTTATGTGCATTATTTCATTTCATGTTGGCAACCACAGGAAGCAGAGATTCAGAGACGTTAAGTGACTCATCCAACGACACACAGATAGGGACACACAGATAGGAAGCAGAGGAGCCCGGATTCTCTCCCCAGCTAAAGGCCCGGCTCCAAACTACTCCGCACGAAGCAGACACTGAATGGGGTTAATTCTCAATCTCCCCTCCCTCCCTCTCACGTCGGTTGTGTTCTGATAGACACCCTACCCAGGTTCCCAGGCCTGACCGGGACAGCCCCCACCGCTAAGGCAATCCACCCTCAGCCGGTCCAGTCTCTCTCACCTGTGGTCCTTCGGCACCCCCACCCCGGGTTCCACCCCAAAGCTGGAAAGGGGCTGGGATCACATGATGCCAGGAGCCCGAGCGAGGGATGGGGGCGGAGCCCCTGGTGATGCGAAATGGGCGGCTCCCCGGGCGTTCTTATGTCCCGGCCCCGGCAGGGGGCGCTAGTTCCTTCCCGAGGGCTTCATGGTGGAGGTGCCAGTTGCGTGGGCTTTCAGTGGAATCTCGAGCAGGGGTAGGAGCCATAAGGGGAGATGAGTAGGGAGAATAGGGCTAGGCTAAATAAAATATAGTTTGTTTATTTTTTTCAAAAAAGAAAAGCATCCAAAAAAGAAAGAAAATTATCCAACTGCGGTGTGATACATATAGAAAGCTGTCATGATCTGGCTGTCAGGGTGACAAGTGAGGTAAGAGTTGAGATTGGATGTCACCAATGACCACAATTACTGCCTTAAGGAAATAATTTTTAAAAAGTGAGAAGACCTCCCACTATAGCATGTCCTGATCATGAGGATGGAGACTAGACTAGGCCCCCAAAGACCCAGTGAACTGGGCCATTCTGGTCCATTTGAATAATCAAAGACCCCCACTGTTGAGCAAAAAAGGGGGAAGTGGAGGTGCTATTAACACCATGTGTTAAGGGCAGAAGGTAAAAGGATGGTAATAGCTACTGCTTACCTAGTGCAGATGTAACAAGGATTGGTCTAAATGCTTTCCCTATATTTAGTCATTTATTTAATCCTCACACCAAGCCTATGAAGTAAGTACTGTTATTATCCTTATTTTACAGATGAGGAAACAGGCACAGCAACTTGCTCAAGGTCAGTAAGTGGAAGAGTTGGTTTCGGAACCCAGCCAGTCTCTCTGGCCAGTCTGTCTCCTGATATTTAAAAAGGTCTCATTGTCATAAAAAAATAATTGAAGTAAGGTTTTGCCCAGGTTTTGGCCCAATGCCATTTACTGAGTTGTTTGCTGTTTCCCCGATTGATCCATGACAGCGCCTCTGATGTACACTGAGTTCCCGTTAGTGCATGGATTTGTTTCTTGGCTCTCTGTTCTTCATCAATTTGTCTATTCCTGACCAATAATCCATTGTCTTAATTCTAGAGCTTATGACATCCTTGACATCTGGGGACAAGCCCCGCTTTCCAACTTGGTTTCTGGTGTTCATAATTGTCTGAGCTATCTATATACCTGTATTCTTCCATATGAACTGTAGAATCATTTTGTCAAGCTCCCTGAAGAATTCCCTTGGGATTTACATTACAATTTCATTGAATTGACACATTGGAGAAACAAGTGAATATTTATAATAGTGAGTCTTCTCAATCCATAAATATGATATCTCTCTCCTTTCTTTCAGATCTTCAATTCATTTTTATGATTTTTTTTCCATCAAAATATTGCATGTTTTTATTAGTTTATTGGAATCGACCGCAACAGGTTTGGTTTGGTTTTTGGTTTATTCTATACTTTCTTTTTTTTTTTAATTGCCTTTTGACTTGGTTATTGCCAGTATAAAGGAAGGCAGTTGTATTTTGTTGACCTTATATACAAAAATCTTGCTGAACTGGCTTATTAACTCTAATAATTTACCTATTGAATCTTTGGTAAGTGTATGTAAGGGTATGATCATATGGTCTGAAAATAATGGCAATTTCATCTCTTCCTTCCCGTTCCTTATACGTCACATTTATTTTTCTTGCCTTACTACATTGTTTAGGACTGCCCTGGGTGGCGCAAATGGTTAAGTGCTCGGCTAGTAGCTGTAAGGTTGACGATTTAAACCCACCCAGAGGCCCCTCAGAATACAGCCCTGGCAATCTGCTTTTGACGGGTCACAGCCTTGAAAAGCCAATGGAGCAGTTACGCTCAGCGCACATGGGGTCACCATGGGTTGGAATCAACTGGAAGGCAACTAACAACAACAAGTGCAATACTGAGTACGTGCGTAGGGATCCTTGTCTTGTTCTTGACTTCAACTGGAAAATTTTTGAAGTTTCACAGTTAGGTATGATTTTGTTTTTGGTAGATAACATATATCAGGTCAAAGATGTTTCCTTCTGTTATTAGTTGAGTGCTTACCCGTTTGGGCTACCCAGGGACTCCTTATTAAGTTGCTAAAATGTTGTTTTTTTCAATAATGGGTCTTGAATTTTATTATTTGTTTTCCCACGTATTTTGATGGTCTTTTTCTTTAAATCAGTTAATATGATGAAATACATTGATAGAATTTTCTAATGTTGAACGGCTAACCCTTGTAGCTCTGGACCACTGCCAAGTTTGCTGGGCATTGTTGTGCCTCTGACAGAGCCCTCCCAAGACACTGTGGTTGTGGCTGCACCTCTAGGTCCTGGGCTGCAGCCAAAGTGACTGGATGTCCTGTCCTCTGAGCGCCTAGCAGCTGAGGAAGACGGCCAGATGCTCCAGGGTTTCTGCTCCCCATCCCGTGGGGACTTGGACAGATGCAGCCAGCCCTGAACCGGAGCCCTGGTTGCTGCAGGTGGATATGCTATGCTTATGAGAAGTGGACCTTTTCCGAGGCTATGAGGCGCTGCTGGCGCCCTAACGAAGGCTGCTGATGGACACACTTCATATCAACATGACTGATGACTGTTGATGCTAACCCTTATCCCCTGGCTGAGGTCATGTTCCACTGTAAAGTGACTCTTTTTTCTCCCTTGCCATACCGTACTCTTTGGAAGGAAGTCACTAGGGGCAGCCCGCCCTTAAGGAATGGGGAGTTAGGCTCCACCTCCTTGAGGCAGAGCAGCTACATAAATTATCTGGAATTCTGCACTGGAGATTAGTCTTGTCTCAATCATTTATTTATATCATTTATTCAATCATTTATTTATATCAGCATGGACTCATGGATATTTATTTTACACTTTGGGTTATAATCCAATGCAATTTTGTTTTGTTGCTCATATTGTTCCAGCCTTAGTTGGTTCCTGTGTCTCTTTGACATGCCTACATTAGCGTGTGTGTGTGTGTGTGTGTGTGTGTGTGTCTGTGTGTGTCTGTGTGTGTCTGTGTGTGTGTTAAAGTACTTTCTGACTTTCTGGCACTACAAGATGCTCCAGGCTGGTCTTGTATATTTCCCGCCCCCTTGGAGACTTTTGACCTCACTGACATCAGATGTCAGACGCACTTGGAACTCAGGCTGACTCCTCTGCCTTCACTCACCCCTGCCACTTGCTACTGGGCCTCCAAACCCCGAGCTTTGGCTGCACCTCTGATCATGGGGGGCCTCAGAGCTGCTGGACACACTGAGCTTTGGACGCTGTGCTGCTCCCCAGCCCCCCGCCACTGCCCTGCAGGAGCAATACTCTTTTCCCCTTTGGATGGTCCGCCAGTTCAAGCCCCAGAAAAGTTCATAACCTTAGTGATGTAGCTGCTATCCTCAGTGTGTATGAACAAACTTATTTAAAATACAAAACAAAACTAAAAAAAAATCTGCCTTTCTATTATCTTTGAAACCTATCTTATCTTCTCCATTCCTGGAATTGGATAAATTCGAGTAGCTCCCTTGCTCTTCTGCCTGGAACTATTTTTATTACACACCTTCCCGACCAGCCAGCGCCAGTTTATCACTGAGGTTTCTGGAATCAGCCAGACTTGGATTCCAATCCTAGTGACCCTGGGCTGTCACTCGGTCTCTCGAAGCCTCAGTTTTCTCATCTGCAAAAGAAAGATGATAATAATATCCTCCAAATGTTGCTGTTGTTGTTAGTTGCTATCAAGTCGGCTCCAACTCATGGTGACCCCTCGTACAACAGAGCAAAATGTTGTCGGGTCCTGCGCCATCTTTACAATCATGGCATGCTCGTGTCCACTGTGTATTTTGAGCGCCTTCCAACCTAGGGGGCTCATTTTCTAGCACTGTATCAGATGATACTCTGTCATGATCCATAGGATTTTCATTGGCTAATTTTTGGAAGTATATCACCAGGCCTTTCTTCCTAGTCTGTCTAAGTCTGGAAGCTCTGCTGAAACATGTCCACCATGGGTGATGCTGCTGGTATTTGAAATACCAGTGGCATGGCTTCCAGCATCACAGCAACACACAAGCCACGACAGTATGACAAACTGACAAACGTGGGGGATGTTCAGTAAATGGAACTCTTATCACTATTAATAGTAGGAATAATGGCTTATCTCCTCCCCTCCAGTCTCAAATCCAACCTCTACGCTCATTCTAAAGTTCGGACATGATTGTCACGCCTCTGCTCAAAGTCCTTCCAGAATCTAGAAACTCCCTGTCATTCAAGTCTGTGCCTCAGCTTCCTCCTCTCTAATCCCACCAGACTGTTCACTGTTCCCCAAACACGCCTTGCACTTCAACACCCTCTTGCCTTTGCTTGGGCTATTCCCCTGGCCTGACATGTCCTTCCGTCCCTTCTCTATCTGGGACTCCGAGGTCCTGGTTTCTGTCTCAGCAAAACATTTCCCAAACAACCAGCTGGAGCAAGTGGTTCCTGCCTACTCACAGCACCTCCCTAGTCTTGTGATTATTTGCTGCCATGTCTGCCCATCCTGCCCCCTTACTGGCCAGGGTCATGTTCTATTAAGGTGGTAAGGGGGAAAGGGCATGGACTCGGGGCCTCACAGACCTGTGTGTGATCTATGTTGGGATCCTGACTCTGCAGCTCCTCAGATGTGCGGCCTCAGACACGTTCCCTAACCTCTTTGAGCCTCATTGTCCTTATTTATAAAATGATGGTAGTAATAGTACCTGTTTCATAGGAAGGAGCTCTGGTGGCAAAGTGGTTAAGTGCTTGGCTGCCAACTGAAAGAATGGCAACAGCCACTCTAGAGGAAAAGATGTGGCAGTCTGCTTCTGTAAAGATTTACATCCTTGGAAACTCTCTGGGGCAGTTCTACTCTGTCCTATAGGATCAATGTGAGTTAAAATTGACTTGACAGCAAGAGGTTTGGTTTTTTTGGTTTATTTCATAGGAAGGTTGTGAAGATTTAAGTAGATAATACATGTGGAGCGCTTTGCATCATGGCTGGCACACAGAAAGTGCTTAGTAAATGCTCCCTTTTTCTCCTCTTATTAATATCAAGCAGCCAGGAGTTGACTGCTCTGCCAGGCTCCACTTATTGACGGATTTAAGGCTAAAAATAGAGCAGCAGCCTGGTGGGGGACAGGGGGGAGGGGCACATCCTCTCAGAGCCAGGAATTGATGCCCCTGGTACTGGGGGAGGAGCCTGCTTATCCGTCTGGGGCCTCTCCGAGAAACACAAGTCTCCCGCCTTTCTCCCCGCATTGATTTCACCGACCTGCTGTCTGAGCAGAGGGTTCTGCAATCCGACACCCTGGCGCCTCACTCCAGCCTTGCCGTTCACTGGGTGTGTGGCCTTGGGCAAGCTGCTTTCCCTCTCTGAGGATCATTATTACGCCCTAGTCTGGGAATCGGAGCCCTGGTGGCGCAGTGGTTAAGAGCTACCTCTGCTAATCTAAAGGTCAGCAGTTTATATCCACCAGCTGCTCCTTGGAAACCCTATGGAGCAGTACTACTCTGTCCTATAGGGTTGCTATGAGTTGGAATTGACTTGATGGCAACAGGGTTATTTTTTTTTCGTCTGGGAATCTGACTGTTATGAATTTATTGTGTCCCCCAAAAGTGTGTGTTGTAAATCCTAACCCCTATACCTGTAGCTGTAATCCCATTTGGGAATAGGGATTTTTGTTATGTTAATGAGATCCTATCAGTGTAGGGTATGTTTTAAGCCAACCACTTTTGAGATATAAAAGGAGATTAAGCCCAGAGGAAAGGAAGTACAAATGGGGAAGATAGATGTCACACCATATGAAGATCACCAAAATACCAAGAAACAGAAGCTGAAAAGAGAAAAAGACCTTCCCCCAGAGCTGATAGAGAAAGACTTCCCCCTGAACAAGCGCCCTGAATTTGGACTTAAGGCCTCCTAAACTATGAGAAAATCAATTTCTGCTCGTTAAAGCCATCCACTTGTGGTATTTCTGTTATAGCAGCACTAGGTAATTAACACTCTGACAATGTCAGTGTTGTTATTGTTAGCTGCTGTTGAGTTGGCCATGACTCAAGGCGATCCCGTGCACAACGGGATGAAGCGCTGCTTGATCCTGCACCATCCCTGTGATCCGTTTCAGATTGGGCAACGTTCCTTTGTAATCCATAGAGTTTTCATTCACTGATTTTCAGAAGTAGATTGCCAGGCTTTTCTTCCTAGTGCATCTTCGACTGGAAGCTTCGCTGAAACCTGTTCAGCATCATAGCAACATGCAAGCCTCCAGCGACAAACAGGTGGTGGCTGCACGCGAGGTGAATTGACAGAGAATCAAATACGGGTCTCCCACATGGATGGTGAGAATTTTACCGCTGAACCACCAATGCCCCAAACAATGTTAATAACACAGGAATAATAAACAGCCTATGAGAGTGGAGGCCCTGAGGCCAATGGCCAGCTCTGGGACTCTGGGTAATGATGTCCTGTCTCTGAGCCTCAGTTGCCATATCTATGAAATAAGCACTGTGGCCCTGACTGTACATGGCTGTTGTGAGGATCCGGCGAGGTCGTGGACGGGGCAGCTGCTGACAGCAGTAACACCTGATGGGAGACTGAGTTATCTAGTGATACATCTCCTGGTCTTAGTGTATGGAGAGCAGAGACAGAAGTTTATTTTAGCTGTTTGTAGTTATTGATCCACCAGCCTTGAAAAGTGCAAAGAAATGCAAGCAACAGAAAAACACCCTGCATCTTGAGTTGCTAACAGGCAGACCCCGCCAGTGGATAAACCACTTCTGCGTGATTGACTTGCCCTGCCATTGGCTCAGTGCTCTTGGCGAGCTGTTTCGTCTCCCAGGACAAGGAGCCGGTTTAATTACAGCAGATCCTGAATTGTGGGCAGGAGCCTCCGTTTTCCCTTTCGCAGCTGGTCTTAACAGGCACATCAAAGGGCTTAAATCCGGCTTCCAGGGGCACTGTGTCAGCCTCCTTTATGTAGACATACAGGGCCTGGGGGGCCCACGACCTCAGGGCCACACACCCTGAGCTGTTTCTCCTCTTTCCCCTTTCTTGAGACAGGGCCAGTCAAGCTTCAACCCCTAGACTCTTGTTCTGAACCTGAGAAGGATACAGACTTGCATAATAACAATAGTAAAAATACCCCCCCCAAAAAAAAAAAAAAACTGTTACCATCAAGTTGATTTTGACTCGTGGCAACCCCATAGCTCTTAAATACCCATCACATAGCAGTCTTCAAGGGAGGAGGATAGTACAATGGTCCCAGCAAGAGATCGAGAGCCTTGGGCCAGGGCACCATGTGCAAAGGCCCTCTTTCCAGTCACCTGCAACCTGTGCATCTAATGAGGGGAGAGGAAATACATGTTCTTTCCTCTGTCCAGGACAAGGGTGTAAGGAAGAAGACTGGATGAGAGTGTGGGCAAGCCCTGTAAGATTGATCCCACCACAGGCTCAGCCAGTGGCATCTAGGATGAGAATTCAGGTTCTGGATTCTCACCCTCCTAGATTTGAAGCCCAGCTCTACCACTGGGTGGGCCAGTCTCTTAACCTCCCAACCCCTTTGTTTCCTCAGTGTATATATTTATTTGTTTGTTTGTATGGTCATTTGTACTGTTGCTTGCAGACAAGAGTCTACTCTGGCTAGTTTAAATAGAAAAAGATGTTAGTAGTTAGGGATGTTAGAGTCACTGGATGTTCGAGAAATAAGCTGTAGATGTAGCTCTCAAAAACATCTCTAAGAAGCACGCTGCAGAACTGGACTGACAGGGGAGATACTGCTGCTGCTCTCACTGGCCCCAAAACCATACTGCCTCGTTAACTACCCAGGTGGCAAAATGGAAATGCAGCTGTTTCCATACATAGCTCACCTCCCAATCAGTATCTCAGGTGGGTGAGTGTGATTGGAGAAACCTAGTTCACACACCTGTACCCTGGATGCAAGGGAGGGGGGCTTCTGCTTTGGGAAGGAGAAACTTGAGATATAAGAAACAATCAAAATGTAGAAAGGATTGCTGAGCAGCAACTAACGACAAATATTGAGTACATCTTCCTTCTTGTCTATTTCCCCCAAGTTGAATGTAAACTCCATGCAGGCAGGTATCATTCCATGGTACATGGGATTGCCATAAGTCAGAGCCAACTCAGCAGCAGCTAACAACAACAACATTGACATTGTCGGAGTCTTAGTTACCCAATGCTGCTATAACAGACATACCACAAGTGGATGACTTTAATGAATGGAAATTTATCTTAGGTGTATTCCCAGCACCTAGCATGGAGCTTGTGATGAATAAATGAATAAATAAAATGTGGCTAATAGTAGAACCACCTTCTTTATGGAATGCTCATTCTCCGAGAACCCCTTCCCTGTTGATGAAATTGTCTTCGTCTTTCACTTCTCAGCTTTGACCTCACCTCCTCCTAGAAGCGTTCCTTGATGTACTCTCCACCCCTATCACCACCATGTCACCACCACCACTACCACCCTGCCCTGGGAGGTGGTTGAGTATAGGTGGTTAGGAGGCAAACTCCGCAGTCCAACAGCCTGTTTTAAAATACTGGCTTTGACTCTTACTAGCAACAATAGGCTCAAATATAGCGACGATTTGAGGATGGCGCAGGACCAGGCAGTGTTTCGTTCTGTTTTACAAAGGGTCGCTATGAATTGGAATCATCTGGATGGCAGGCAGCAACAACAACAGTGCCTAAACAGCACATAGGTCATAAGATTATCATGGAATTTAAATGAGATAGTGTATGCAAGTTCTTAGAATAGGAACTGGCTCAGATAACTAGCTCAATGAACTGCTGCTGCCGCTGTTGCTCGCGCAGTTATTACTGTTAGAGCACTTATCAAGACAACATTGTGATTGTTCTTATGTCTGTATCCCCAACTTAACTGAGATCTTCTGGAAATCAGGAACTGGGATGTCCTATAACCCCCCAGTACTCCTTCATACACCTGGCGTATAGACTGGGTGTTCTCACAATGTTTGTTGGGTAAGCAATTAACATAACTGAAAAAATCACAAATACAAAGATTGATAGGTAAAACCTTTAAAGTTTGTATACTTTAACAAAGAACTAAAATTAAAATGTCACCTGGTCCCCTGAGAATGGGAACACGACAAGGGTGCCCTTTGTCACCACTCCTATTTAACATTGTGCTAGAAATCCTACCTAGAGCAATATGGCAAGAAAAAGAAATAAAGGGCATCCGAACTGGAAAGGAAGAAGTAACACTATGCCTATTCACAGATGGTATAATACTATACATAGAGAACCCCAAAGAGTCCACAAGAAAACTACTGGAATTAATAGAAAGATTCAGCAGAGTAACAGGATGTAAGATCAACATACAAAAATCAGTTGGATTCCTATACACCAATGAAGAGACCTTCGAAAAGGAAATCAGGAAAACAATACCATTTATAATCGCCCCTAAAAAGATAAAATATTTAAGAATAAATCTAATCAGGGAAGTAAAAGACCTATACAAAGAAAACTACAAAACAAGATTGCAAGAAACCAAAAGAGACCTACAGAAATGGCAAAACATACTATGCTCATGGATAGGAAGACTCAACATTGTGAAAATGTCAATTCTACCCTAAGCAATCTACAGATATAATGCAATCCCAATCCAAATACCAACAGCATTCTTTAATGAGATGGAAAAACTAGTCACCAAATTTATACGGGAAGGAAAGGGGCCCCGGATAAGCAAAGAACTGTTGAAGGAAAAGAACAAGGTAGGAGGCCCCACACTACTTAGAACCTACTCTACTAGCCACAGTAGTCAAAACAGCTTGGTACTGGTACAACAGATACATAGGCCAATGGAACAGAATCGAGAATCCAGACATAAATCCATCCACCTATGGTCAGCTGATCTTTGACAAAGGACCCAGGTCTATCAGATGGGGAAAAGACAGTCTTTTTAACAAATGGTGCTGGAGAAACTAGATGTTCATCTGTAAAAAAAAAAAAAACAGGACCCATACCTCACACCATACCCAAAAACTAACTTAAAATAGATCAAAGACCTAAATATAAAACGTAAAACAATAAAGATCATGGAAGAAAAAATAGGGACAATGCTAGGGGCCCAATACAATGACATAAATACAATACAAACCATAACTGACAACGCACAAATACCAGAAGATAAACTAGATAACTGGGAGCTCCTAAAAATTAAATACTTATGCTCATCAAAAGACTTCACCAAAAGAGTAAAAAGAGAACCTACAGACTGGGATAAAATTTTTGGCTACAACGTATCCAACCAGGGTCTAATCTCTAAAATCTATAAAATATTTCAACACCTTAACAATAAAAAGACAAATAATCCAATCAAAAATGGGCAAAGGATTTGAACAAACACTTCACCAAAGAAGACATTCAGGTGTTAACAGGCACATGAGGAAATACTTGCAATCATTAGCCATTCCAAACCAAGCCCATTACCATCGAGTCAATTCCAACTGGTAGTGACTCTATAGGACAGAGTAGAGCTGCCCCACGAGGTTTCCAAGGAGTGGCTGGTGGATTTGAACTGCCGACTTTTTGGTTAGCAGCCTGAGCTCTTAACCACTATGCCACCAGGGCTCCCATTAGCCATTACAGAAACACAAATCAAAACTACAATGAGATACCATCTCACCCAGACATTACTGGCACAAATTAAAAAAACAGAAAATAACAAATGTTAGAGACGTTGTGGGGAGATTGGAACTCTTACGCACTGCTGGTGGGAATGTAAAATGGTACAATCGCTATGGAAAATGGTATGGTGCCTCTCAAAAAGCTAGAAATAGAAATACCATACATTCAGCAATCCCACTACTAGGAATATATTCTAGAGAAATAAGAGCCGTCACATGAATAGACATACGCACAATCATGTTCATTGCAGCATTATTCACAATAGCAAAAAGATGGAAACAACCTAGATGCCCATGAACAGATGAATGGATAAACAAACTATAGTACTTACACACAATGGAATATTATGTAACAATAATGAACAATGATGAATCAGCGAAACATGTCACAACATGCATAAATCTGGAGGGTATTATGCTGAACGAAATAAGTCAATCACAAAAGGACAAATACCATATGAGACTGCTGTTATAAAAACCTAAGAAAAGGTTTACACACAGAAAGAAAAATCTTGGATGGTTAAGAGGGAGGGAGGGGGTAGGGAGGGGAAATCACTAACTAGATAGTAGACAAGTGTTAACTTTGCTGAAGGGAAAGACAACACACAATACATGGCAAGTCAGCACAGCTTGACCAAAGCAAAGTCATGGAAGCTTCCTAGATACACCCAAACAACTTGAGGGACTGAGTTACTGGGGCTGAGGGCTGGGGACCATGGTCTCGGGGAACATCTAGGTCAATTGTCATAACACAGTTCATAAAGAAAATGTGCTACATCCAACTTTGGCGAGTAGTGTCTGGGGTCTGAAAAGCTTGTAGGTGGCCATCTAAGATACATCTCTTGGTCCCATCCCATCTGGAGCAAAAGACAACGAAGAAAACCAAAGACACAAGGAAAAAATTAGTCCAGGCGGTCTCCGGCAAGATGGCGGTCTAGGCAGAAGCACCACGCCGTCCCTCCACAACAAAGATCCGAAAAACTAAGCCAAACAGAGAATCAACAATCCTG
>NW_004443951.1:25867453-25874963 GCF_000243295.1 Trichechus manatus latirostris | reverse complement strand
ATAAAACAGCATGTGTGTTATTGTTACATGAGAAACTATCTGTTCTGTAAGCCTTCACCTGAAGTACAATAAAATATTAAAAAAAAAAAAAATTAGTCCAAAGGACTAATGGACCACATGAAACACAGCTCCACTAGCCTGAGCCCAGAAGAACTGGATAGTGCCCAGCTGCCACCACCAACTGCTCTGACAGGAATCACAGCATAGGGTCCTGGACACAGCAGGAGAAAAATGTAGAACAAAATTTAAATTCACACACACACAAAAAGACCAGACTTGTTGGTCTGACAGAGACTGGAGGAACCCCCAAGACTATGGCCCCCAGACACCCTGCTAACTCAGAACTGAAGCCACTCCCAAAGCTTGCCTTTCAACCAAAGATATTCAGACCTATAAAACAATAACACATGTGAGGAATGTGCTTCTTAGTTCAGTCAAGTATACAAGACCAAATGGGCAACAGTTGCCCAAAAGCAAAGATGAGAAGTCAGGAAGGGACAGGAAAAGTGGAAGAATGGGCACGGGGAACCCAGGTGGAAAGGAAAAGGGAGAGAGTGCTGATGCAATGCAGGGATTGCAGCCAATGTCATAAAACAATTTGTGCATAAATTTTTGAATGAGAAACTAATTTGTGCTATAAACTTTCACCTAAAACACAATTAAAAAAAAAAAGTCACCTGGGAGTGGGGAAAATGACAAATGGTTAATGTCTACATTGTACAAAGATTTCATACACATCAGTAAAAAATATCTGAGTTGCCAAGAGCTATCCGGGCAAAGGTCACAAACAGGCAATTCAAGTAAGGAAATAGAAGTAGTAAGTAAACATGAAAGAGTATTCAACCTTCAGAAGAAGAAATATAAATGAAAGCAACAATAATATATCATCTGCCATCTATTAGTTAAAAAATAAAATGGTAACATCCAATGCTAATGAAGTTTTATAATACTAGTCTGCTGATACATAACTGGCAGGAATATATTACTATGAATGTTTTGGAAAGTAATTTAGCTATGATGTATTAAGCCTCTTAACAATGATTATATACTTTTGCCAGCAATCCTATTCTTAGGAATTGGTCATAAGAAAATAAACTTTTAAAAAGCTCTTTGTGAAGAAAAAAAAAAAAAGCTACACATGGAAGGTGTTTAAAACAGAATTATTTATAACACTAAAAAAATGTCCAACAGCAGATGAATGGTTACATAAATAATGATAAATAGATTTAGTGGCATAGTATTTCACCATTAAGTAATTATGAAAATGTTGAAACAAGTACTTATGATATAGTAAGTTTACAAGCAGATTGCAAAATTAAATTTAAAGCATAATCACAAGTGTGCAAAATGTGCATCTGGACTTGATGAAATCTTGGCAGAAAATACAGGAAAACGAAAACAGTTGCTTTGATAAAAAAGAGAAACTTTACTGAGTGCCTACCATATGCCAGACACTATGCCAATGGCTTATACATACATTATCTCACTTAATTCCCCAATTCTCCCCAAAGTCCTATGAAGTGGGGTTGTTCCCACTTTACAGATAAGGCCACTGAGGCATTTGAGAGGGGCGATAAGCTGCCCGAGGTGGCACAGCCGATAAGTGGCAGAGAGAGCTGCCAACCCTGGTGTGTTGGACTCCAAGTCCAGTGCTCTTTCCAAAGCATCAGATGTGTAAGATGGATGGGGTCCAGACTGGCTTTTCTTTCTTTTTAAATATTGCCTTTGGTGCTGTTTAAATGTCATTTGTGCAATAAAAACACAATTAAATGAAAAAACCAAAGCTGTCTCAGGAAGCAATTCAGCCCCTGCTCCTCCAGAGAGCTTCAAGGATCAGGAGCTCCACTCTGCCATTGGCTGATGTCCAAGGTTTTGCCCGAACAATACCAGGAAACAGCCCTACTGGCTCCTGGAGAGCTATATCTTCTCTCCCTTCTGGAATTTCCTCCACTCTCCTCACCAAGACCTTCCTCTCATCCCAGACCCCCCTACCTACCACGGGAGCTCTGTATACCTCTGCAGCAGGGGTCCCAGTACTATTGTCAGGATTTCCAAAGGTCAAGTGGAAATTGTGCTTTCACCCTGAAGAAGGCCTGGTGGGCTGATGAATGGAATTAAAGTAATATGGTGGTAAAGTCCACAATGTATCCTGAGTCTGTGCACCTGGAGGAAAGGAACAGAGTCCTGGGACTATTAGACAGGCTGCTGGGCCTTGCCTGGGGCGTCAGGGAAGTCTTCTTGGGGAGGTGACTTTTTCAGCTGAGATCTGGAGGGTGTGTAGGAGTCAGCCAGGCAAAGAGCAGAAGGGAAGAGGAAGCAGCCCGGGTAAAAGCTCTGAAGCAGGAAAGAACATGGGCTTCCAAGGAATGAAGCAAAAGAAGCCACTGTACCAGAAAGCACTAAAGATGCATTAAAGATGAGTCCAGAGAGGTCAGTGGAGGCTGGTTCACACAGAGCTCATAGGCCACAATGAGGAGTTGGTCTTTAACTTAGGCACAATGCGAAGCCACTTAAGGGGACAGAGAAGTGGATGGATTCATGATACAGCTGGAGCTTCTTGTTTGAAAAGTTGGAGCTTTCCCACTTCTCTTCTCAGAAAATAACAAGGAAGGGGGAAAAGTACAAACTCCATCTCTGAGGAAACAGAAAAAAAAAAATCTGAAACTCACTAAAAAACAAACAAAAAAACAGGGAAGCTCAGAAAGGAGTTCAGGAGTAAGTGGAAAGCGTATATCTCAGAGCAAGATGGAGAGGGCCACCCCACGAAGGTAAGGAATGCATAGGGCAAAGGGCAGCAGCAGGAGCTTCCCTGAACCTACTTTTGTTGCAGAGAAGTTGAGGCTGAACTAAGAATCACACACAGCTAAATGAGGCTTGGGGGAAAGGAGGGACTCTGAATTGTGAACGGCCCTATCTCTATTAGCTATAAAGAAGTAAAGGCTCAAAGAACACATACACAACTGTCATGGATTGAACTGTGTCCCCCCAAAATGTGTGTCAACTTGGCTAGTCCATGACTCCCCAGTATTGTGTGATTGTCCACAATTTTGTCATCTGATGTGATTTTCCTATATGTTGTAAATCCTACCTCTATGGTGTTAGTGAGGCAGGATTAGAGACAGTTATGTTAATGAGGCAGGACTCAATCTACAAGATTAGATTGTGTCATAAGTCAATCTCTTTTGAGATATAAAAGAGAAAAGCAAGCAGAGAGAAAGGAGGAACTCATACCACCAAGAAACAAGAACCAGGAGAATAATGCATCCTTTGGGCCTGGGCTCCCTGCACTGAGAAGCTCCTCTACCAGGGAAGATTGATGACAATGACCTTCCCCCAGAGCCAACAGAGACAGAAAACCTTCCCCTGGAGCTGGCACCCTGAATTCAGATTTCTAGGCTCCTAGACTGTGAGAGAATAAATTTCTTTTTGTTAAAGCCACTTGTGGTATTTCTGTTACAGCAGCACTAGATAACTAAGACAACAACCCTGAGTCATAAGGAAAATTCCTACAAATAGTTGGCCCAGGAAAAATTTGCATCATTGAACCACCTCAAGATCTGTACACAGATACTGCAAGGAGAAAAAGAACAAGAAATGAAGAGAAGAATCAAACAAAAAACAAAGAACATTCATCAGGGTAAAAACAAAGTGTCTTAAGCTGGGTTCTTTAGAGAAGCAAAACCAGTAAAGTGTATAAATATATAGAGAGATTTACATCAAGTAAATGGCTCATGCGGTTGCAAAGCCTGGAACATCCCAAGTCCGTGGGTCAGGATAGAGGCTTCTCCTGATTCACTTAGCTGCAGGGGCTGGCGAATCCAAGATCGGCAGGTCAGAGAGCAGGGCTCTTGCTTACAGGCTTCGAAGATCAATGAATCCCCAGACGGGCAGGCAAGACTGCAGGTAAGCTGCTAGCTGAAGTTCCAAGAACCAGAGGTCAGACGAACAGGAGCCAGCTGCAGGATCCAGTGCCGGCAAAAGACCACGCATGAGCCTTGCCAGAATGTCCACTTATATTCGATGCAGGCCACACACCCTAGGAAACTCCCTTTTAACTGATTGGCTGCTCATAGCAGATCCCATCATGGAGGTGATCACATTATATCAAATCTCATCATGGAAGTGATCACAACATCATAAGACCGCCAAGCTACTAAGAATCATGGCCCAGCCAAGTTGACACATAACCTTAACCATCACACAAAGCAAACAAAATAAAACAAAATTCAATGAAGCATTTACCTCTACAAACAAGAATACAAAAAAGCGTTATAAGAGCTCATGGGAATAACAAAAAGTTGACAAAAGGAAATAAAATAAAGTGTCAGGGTTCAGGAAAAAACAGAAGGAAAATGAAAACATCACAGAAATGAAAGTCACATTGAAAAGAGCACAAGAGATAACAGTCTCTACTGAAACACACTAAGGGACAGAAAGGATAGAAATGAGGCAAGTGGGAAAAATAAAATGCCAAATTTTTAGGTTTAAACAACAAGAGAGGAAATAACAAAGAGGATCCATATACACACAGCAGGAGTCCTTGAAGAAGTAAACCAAAATAACGGCACTGAACAAATATTCTAAGACATAATTCAAGAAAGTATCTTAGAAAAAAGAAGACTGATTGAAAAGCTACTAAGACACTGGAAAATTGACTCAGAATTATCAATAACAAGATCCTGTCTAGTAAAATTATTAAATTTTAAAGTTAAGAAAGAATCCTTTGGGCGTCTAGACAAAAAGAACACGTCCAATAAGATACCAAAAAAATACATTTAAAAAAAAATTCTACAACTTAACAACAAAATGACAAACAACCCAATCAAAAAATGGTCAAAAGACTTGGCCATTTCACAAAAGAAGATATTCAAATGGCCAACAAGCACACGAAAAGATGCTCAACATCATTAGTCATCAAGGAGATGCAAATAAAAACTACAATGGGATATTACCGCACCCCCATTAGAATGGCAATGATTAACACACACACACACCCCAACACAGAAAACAACAAGTGTTGGCAAAGTTGTGGAGAAACTGGAACCCTCATCCATTGCTGGTGGAAATGTAAACTGGAACAACCACTGTGGAAAACACTTCAACAATTCCTAAAAAAGTTGAAAATACAACTACCATATGGCCCAGCAATCCCAAACGTAGGTGTATACCCATAAGACGTGAAGGCTGGAACACAAACTGAAACCTGTACACCAATTTCTCTGTAGCACTTTTCACAATAGCCAAAATGTGGAAACAATTGAAATGTCCATCAGCAATGAATGGATAAACAATATGTAGTAGATACACACAATGAAATACTACTCAGCCATAAAGAGAAATGGAGTCCTACTCTATGCCACAACATGAATGAACCTTGAAAACATTAGGCTGAGCAAAATAAGTCAGCTGCAAAAGGACAAATATTGTACGACCTCACTTGTATGAAATAGCAAATGTATAGAAAATGAAGATTATTAGTGGTTACCAGGGGTAGAAGGAAAGGAGGAGTTTTTTGCTTAGGGGGCACTGAGTTTATGTTAATGGTGGTGGAATGATTTCGAAGGAAGAGGATAGTAAGAATGGTTGCACAACTTGAAGAATGTAATCAATGTCATTTATTTGCACATACAGAAATTGTCAAAATGGTGTATGTTTTGTTATGCATATTTTCACCACAACTGAAAAAAAAAGGGCAAATCACTTACAAGGGGGAACCAGGCTGGCCTCTGACTTCATGGCAGCATCAAGCTTTAGAATACAATGGAGCAACACCTACAAACTCATCAAGGAAAAAAAGTGTGACTCAAGAATTTTATTTTCAGCCAAACTTTGTTCAAGTATAAAGGCAAAAGGCAAAATTTTTGCACATGAGCAGGAAGTTTGGAGGCTGAGGCAACAGTGCAGTCTGGATTTGTTGGAAGAACAAGATTCCCCCCCCCCCCCCCCTTTTGGTGACCTATAGTTTTAGTCAGGGGTTCAGGTATTCATTTATTCAACAAACATTTAAAGTTCCTGATACCTGTTGGGCTCTGTGTTCAGGGCTATAAAACAGTCTTACACCAAGTGCTAGAGGGAGTGGGAGGGGCGCTTCCGCAAGCAGGTAAGTTGGCCTTTGTAAGATGAGCAGGATTTCTCCCGGCAGAAAAGGAGAGGAAGGGCATTCCAGGCAAACAGAAGAGCGTGTGCAAAGGCAGTCAGGCATGAAGGAGAGGGCTGTGATCTGGAACGCCCACACATTTGGAATAGGATAAGTATGGTGGGAATGGGTGAACCCTGTTGACTCACTGTTGGGAAAGGGTCAGAGGCCTTAAGCATTGGGCTAACAGGCTTAAATTTTATCCCATAGGCAATGTGGAGTCATGGAACAATTGAAGCATGAAAAAGACATGACATTCTTGGTCAAGGACTGTTTACTTGCAGGAAGGAAAAGTTCAAGCGCTTTGTGAGGATTCAAATTTCACTATTCCTATGGTTGCTTGAGGTCGCAGTCATCTTTAATAGTGTACATTAGAACCACTTCCTTTACAGTCAAGGACAAGGCAAGGCTGCCGATTATTACTGCCTTTGTTCAATATTACATTGGAATTTCCAGTTAGCACAGAAAGACAAAAAAGAAAGAAAGAAAAAGCTAAGGATTACAGTGATCATCTAAATATTGTTCATTGCTGAGTAAAAGAGTATGCTTGTATATTTCCTTCCTTATATATCTTAATTTTTTCCTGGAGTTTTTAATTGTTTCTGTTATTCTTTATTATTAAGGGCAAGAATCTGGATTTCTTTTTTTTTTTTTTTTTTTTTGAGCAACTGCTCCATGATAGGCTCTGTGTTAGGAAATTATTTATTTATTTAGTCTTCCCAACAATTCAGTGCTATGGATTGAATTGTGTTCCCCAAAAACACGTATGACAACTTGGCTAGTCCATGATTCTCAGTATTGTGATTGTCCACCATTTTGTCATCTGATGTGATTTTCCTATGTGTTGTAAATCCTACCTCTACCATGTTAATGAGGTGAGATTTTTGTTGTTATTGTTAAGTGCTGCTGAGTCGGTTCTGACTATAGTGACCCTATGTACAATAGAACGGAACACTACCCGGTCCTGCACCATCCTCACAATCCTTGTTATGTTTGAGCCCATTGTTGCAGCTACTGTGTCAATCCATCTCGTTGAGGGTCTTCCTCTTTTTTGCCGACCTTCTACTTTACCAAGTACTATGTCCTTCTCCAGGGACTGATCCCTCCTGATAACATGTCCAAAGTGTGTAAGACGTAGTCTCGCCATCCTTGCTTCTAAGGAGCATTCTGGTTGTGCTTCTTCCAAGACAGATTTTTTTGTTCTTTTGGCAGTCCATGGTATATTCAATATTCTTCACCAACACCACAATTCAAAGGCATCAATTCTTCGGTTTTCCTTATTCATTGTAGAGCTTTCACACACATATGAGGCTATTGAAAACACCATGGCTTGGGTCAGGCGCACCTTAGTCTTCAAGGTGACATCTTTGCTTT
>NW_004443951.1:25845712-25867353 GCF_000243295.1 Trichechus manatus latirostris | reverse complement strand
ACCAGTTCTTTTTGGTATAGTGAAAGGAATATGTGTATTCCTTTCATCTGCTTTTGATGCTTCTTGGGTCATTAACATAACTGCTGCTAATCCCATTTTTTCATTTTTTCAGCAGCCAAGAAATCAAAAGATGCATTGCATTGGGCAAATCTGCTGCAAAAGACCTCTTTAAAGTGTTGAAAAGCAAAGATGTCACCTGAAAGACTAAGGTGCACACGACTCAAGCCATGGTGTTTTCAGTAGCCTTACATGCATGTGAAAGCTGGACAATGAATAAGGAAGCCTGAAGAAGAATTGATCCCTTAATTGTGGTGTTGGTGAAGAATACTGAATATACCATGGACTGCCAGAAGAATGAACAAGTCTGTCTTGGAAGAAGTACAATCAGAATGCTCCTTAGAAGCAAGGATAGCGAGACTATGTCTCACATACTTTGGACATGTTATCAGGAGGGATCAGTCCCTGGAGAAGGACATTGTGCTTGGTAAAGTAGAGGGTCAGAGAAGAAGAAGATCCTCAATGAGATGAATTGACACAGTGGCTGCAACAATGGGCTCGAGCATAACAAGGATTGTGAGGATGGCGCAGGACCGGGCAGTGTTTTGTTCTGTTGTACATAGGGTCACTATGAGTCTGACTTGACAGCACCTAACGACAACAATGTTAATGAGGCAAGACTCAATCTACAAGATTAGGTTGTGTCTTAAACCAATCTCTTTTGAGATGTAAAAGACAGAAGTGAGCAGAGAGACATGGGGACCTCATACCACCAAGAAACAAGTGCCAGGAGAATAGTTTGTCCTTCGGACAAGGGGTCCCTGCACTGAGAAGTCCTTGACTGGGGAAGATTGATCTTCCCCCAGAGCTGACAGAGAGAGAAAGCCTTCCCCTGGAGCTGGCACACTGAATTCAGACTTCTGGCCTCCTAGACTGTGAGAGAATAAACTTCTCTTTGTTAAAGCCATCCACTTGTGGTATTTCTGTTATAGCAGCACTAGATAACTAAGACACTCAGTAGGATCAGTATTATCCGCCTTTGACAGATGGAGAAGGAGGCTGTGAAGAGTTGAATAACTTAACGAAGTCCACAGCCAGTACACAGTTAAGCTGAGGATCCTCATCTGTCTCAGTGGGATGACTCTACCAGTTCTTAAAAAACCAAACCAGTTGCCATTGAGTCAGTTCCAACTCATGGCAACCCTACGTGTACAGAGTAGTAGAATTGTGCTCCATAGGGTTTTCAAGTTTATGAACTTTTGGAAGCAGATCACCAGGTCTTTCTTCCAAGGTGCCTCTGGGTGAGTTCAAACCACCAACATTTAGGCTAATCGTCTAGCGTCTAACATTTTGTGTTACCCAGGGACTCCTTATCAGCCCCTAGGCCAGCCCTATACAAAGAAATGATGTATATGTGGGGTCAGTGGTGCAGTGAGGGCATGTCTCAGTTACCTGAGTCTCAAAGAGAGGAGGACATTTTCAGGAAATACCAAAGGGCACCTAATGAGTGGCTCATGTTCAACTCCCCAAAAGGACCAAGCAACTGCTTTCCAGCCTCAGGACTTGTACATTCTATCCCTTTGCCTAAAACATTCTTCTCTGCTGTTCACATGGCTGGCTTCTCCTTATCCTTCAGGTCACCACATTCTTTCCCTCCTCAGAGAGACTCCAGAACTATTCTTCATCACCACTTCCCTGGATTGCTCAATGCTTTGCTATGGAGTCAGGCTCCCATCTCCCCTAGGAGGGTTCTTCATGGTGGCACCTCTGCCTCATGCAAATAAGCCTGGGGAGTCCATCCCACTGGCCCATTCCTGTAGGGGTCCCAGTCTGGGCACTAGTGGATGCTACCCCCAACCTCTACAGAAATGCAGCAAATGAAGTACTTGGAAAATTCCATGTTGCTCTGCACTTGGAAGCAGAAAATTTCTTTTGAGCAAGAGTGAGAACCATCCAGGGGTCCCAAAAATACCTCCTCCCTCATCTCCCTCTCTCTAAACCCCCACATCTAATCATCAATTCAAGAAATTTCTTGAGCACCTGCCACATGCCAGGCCTGTGCTAAGCACTGGGGATACCCACCAGGGCAGGCTGCTCACTGTACAAGGACACTGGCTGAGGGGGAAGTGGGGGCCAAGACCCAGCCCCTGGACTAGTCACCAAGCCAGGGGCTGGCAGAGCTGTGTCTGCTCAGAAAGGGTGCCTTTTTCTCACTCCTTCAAAAGCACTGCACAGCAGCCCTGTACATTAATGAACTAAGCCCACATGGTCCCTGCCCATGTTAAGTTATAGTCCAGTGGGAGGTACACACATAATTAAACAACTAAGTATATAATTACAATTCTGAAAAGCACTATCACCCTTATTTTGCTGGTGAGGACACTGGGGTTCCGAGAAGGTAAGTCACTTGCCCAAGGTCACGCAGCTAGTGAGTGAGAGTCCGTGTTCAAACTCAGGTCTCCTGGCTCCAAAGCCACAATCTGCTCTCCAGCACTTCAGCTACAAAAGACGCATTTTAGCTACATCAGTATTGACACTGAGCATCAGTCTCCTCTCCAGCATCTGTTCTCCCTCTTTCTGTCCTCTTTGATGATAAATGCTCTGATCCTAAAGGTCCCTCCCCTTGACTTTGCTAGCTCCTTCTATTCAGTTCAACCTCTCTCCTCCCTTTTCTGCCAAACCCCTTGCTTGGATCCACCTGCTGCCTGTTGCAGAGGCTTCAGTGAAATGACTTCTGCAGTTTTTACTTCCTGGCCCGGGTGTCTTTTGGACCCAGGCATGCATCCAGGGCTGGGCTGGGGACAGATCAAGTGACAGTCCCTGTGCTACACTCAGGATTCCATGTACAGTGATAACTAAAATCTTCCTATAGACAGAGGAATAAGCCAAAATGAATACAATTATAAAACTTAACCGAAGGACATAAAAGGAGATCTGAATAAATGGAGAGACACACCATGATCCTGGATGGGAAGACTCAGCATTGTAAAGACATCAGTTCCCCCCGGAGTAATCTATAAATTTAAGGCAATGCCAATCAAAATATCAGAAGTATTTTTATGGAATTTGACAAGCTGATTCTCAAGTTAAACTAGAAGAGAAAATACAAAGAAAATACACAAGATAGAATACTCAAGAAAACGTTTTAATGAACAAAATGAGAAGGAACTATCCAACCAGAAATGAAAACGTCTTATGAAACAAGGTAATTCAAAATAATTTGGACAGACTGGAGACCAGAAGTGTATGTATCAGTCTGTCTATGTAAGTGTGGCGTTTCAAATTCATAAGGAAAAGGACAGACTACTTAATAAATGGCCTTAGGACAAATGGCTCTTCAAGTTGAAAAATAGAAAATTTGAACTCTACCTCCCACCAGACACTCATATAAAGTCTCTTTGATTTAAAGACCTAAATGTAAAAAACAAAACCCCATAAAAATATTAGAAGAAAAATAGGAAAGATGGATAGATTTGACTACATAAAATATTTTAACTTCTCAATGACAGAAGACTCTATGAGCAGAATAACAGACCGGGAAAGCAAACCTGCCGCAGACATACAAGAATGCAACAAGAAAATATCTTGAAAAAATAACAGTTTTGCTTTTATTTTTCCCACTTCCTCATGTCAATCAGAGGTTCCACTTTACCTCCAGGGGAATTAGTGCTTTTATAGTGGGAATATAAAGAGAGAGAAACAGTCAATGTTCAGATGTCATTGTTTTTTTAACTTCCCAGATAGGCTGCTGAAGCCCACATCAGACACCACTCTTTGGAAAGGCAAAGCCTTTGATTTACAAGAGGTTGCTTTTGCTGAGAAAAGAAAATGCTCTTGGAAATCAAAAGGGAAGATCCTGAAAGAAGCTGGAGAGAGAGTTTATGCCTTAACTATAGAACGAAAAGAGAACAGAGAAGATCCAATCCATGTGCCGCCTGGGGAGGTAAATAAGGTCACCGGTCTAGGAAAGAGAAGGGGAGTGGATGAGGCATGACCTTGAAGAGGTCAAGGGGGCCTTGGATGAGGGAACTGGACCTGCGAGACCAAAAGGGAGGGGAGTGGATTCAGTCAGCTCAGAGACTGTTAAGTCCCCTCCAGTACCACCACCTGGGAGCTTCCTGAGGACTGGGCCCCTCAAGTGAACAGCACAGGCCACGGTGGCTGAAGAGGCACATTAGTCATTCAACTATTCCATGTCCAGCAAAGGCCTTCATTGATGGCTGTCTAGAGTGCCCAGCAGGAGTGATGCCCACCCATGCCCTAAGACTTTGCTGAGGAGCCTCATCCACACTAATCTCTATTAATATAGCCCCTACCTTCAAACGCCTCAGGACATTCATCAGCCTCCCAAACCAGACAGTGGGAACTTTAACACCCAGACGGGAGGTGGTAATATGGAAGTGAAGGCCCCTCACAACCTGTACTTAGGTAGAACTAGATAATGGTAAAATCCACCCTGGCTAAATATATAAAAACAATATATAAAAAGCTCCTATAAATCAATAAAAACGACATCAACAATCCAATAGAAAAATGGGCAAAAGATATGAAAAAGAAAATTCACAGAAGAAATACAAACATCTAATAAATATATGAAAAGATATTCAGTCTCAGTTCTAACTAAGAAAATGCAAATTAAAACAACAATAAGATGTTTTTTGCTTAGCAAACTGGCAAAAATTAAAAAGACAGATGAGGGAAAAAATTCACTCCCATATGCCACTGATGGAAGTGTTCGTTGGTGAGGCTTATTAAAGGGCAATTTGGCAATTCTATAGAAATTTTTAACGTGTACATCTTCACTTAAACCAAATGTCCAACCAGGAATGGTGGAGAAAAGCATGAGTGAAGCGGTCTGTCCAATATACATACATATGTAAAGTTGTTTCGTAGCGTTGTTACAGTGAAAACACTGGGGGGGTGTTGTCATTTGGGTGGGGTGGTCATGGTAAGCCTGATTGAAAAAGGGATCCTTTGGTAAACCCTTAAAGGAGGTGAGGAGTGAGCCATGCAGACTTTTGGGGGAAGACTTTCCAGGCAGAGGGAACAGCCTGTGTAAGGGCTCTGAGGCAAGAGCAGTGTAGTTTGTTCATAAAAGTGAGGGCACCATTGTGTCTGCCTTAGTTTGGGTTCTCTAAAGGAGCAAAACCAGAGAGAGAGAGGTTTACTTCAAGGGATTGGCTTATGCAATTGTGGAGATGGCAGGTCCAAAATCCATATGTCAACTGGCAGGCTGGAGACTTCTACAGGCTTATGACCCAACATCTATAGGTCAGGTGATGAGACAAGTGCAGGGTCAAGAAGGGGAGAGAGAGCTCTGCCAGGAATATCCATTTATAATTCTGAAGGCAGATCACACCCCCAAGGAAACTCTCCTTCCAACTGATTGGTTGATCACATCAGATCACATCATGGAAGGCAATCATATTACATTACGGAGCAGCAACCCATCCAATATCTGGCCAAACCACTAATAATAGTAGCCTAGCCAAATTGACACGTAAAATTAACCATTACAATGGCTTAGCAGAGTGGAATGAGGAGATGGTATAGGGCTTGTAGGCCATCATGAGGGTGCTTTAGTTTTTGTTCTAAGTGAGAGTGGAAGCCACTGGAGGAATTTATTATTAAGATGAAAAAGCAGAATATAAAATCAAATTATAGGATGATATGTTTTTAAAAATCATTTTTAAAAGACTGAAAGGAAATAACCAAAATTGACCCCAGTTGCTGAATCAGGATAAAGGGATTATTCATTTTTTTTCCCTCTATTTATCCAGCTTTTAAATATTTCTTTATAGTATGTTTGTAATTAAAATTTTAAAATAAGATTTTATTTTATTTTTTTGAAAACTGAATCCTAATGAGAAGGCAGAAAACTATTCTGAAGAGGAAGAAGGATACAAACTGCAATCAAGAGCTGGAGGTGGAGGTCAGAGGCCAAGACAGAGACAGAAATGGGGCCCAGTCAAAACAAACAAACGGAATCAGTTGCCATTGAGTTGATTCTAACTCATGGTGACCCCATGTGTGTAGAGTGCAACTATGCTCCATGGGGTTTTTAAGGCTGTGACCTTTTGGAAGCAGATCACCAGGCCTGTATGTCAAGGCGCCTCTGGGTGGGTTTGAATTGCCAACCTTTTGGTTAGTAGTTGAGTGCTTAACTGTTTGGGCCACCCAGGGAGTCTAGAAATGGGGCTGATGGTAGGGAAATTTGGGCAGAGGCAAGAGAGGGACAGGGATAAGGAGGAGAGAGGGAGAGACTGATGCAGACAAAGAAATGAGGCCAAGTAAGGCTGAGAGAACCAGCGAGATGAGAGCTGAGGAGAGACAAAGACCAGGACAGAGGACTAACAGGGCTCAGTTCAGAGACCCAGCCCCCAAACATCCCATTAGCCCCACAGGCCCAGGTGCCTGGCCCAGGTGAAGAAGCAGCAGCCCATCCTCCGGCCCCATACCAGCGTCTCAGGGTCGGAAGCTCAGGAGCCATGGATGGCTGCCTGGTGACCTTAAGCAGGGTAGTGACATGGTCGGACTCAGAGAGGGGTTCACAGAGCACATGTCTATGTGGAGAAAACGGGTGGCCCAGCAAAAACACTCAGAGAAACACCTGGTACTCCTGAGAGCGAGGCAAGGACTACAAAGGGCCTTCCTATGCCAGCCGTGCACACAAGTGCACGCACAGGCACACGCGCACGCACACGCACACATACACACATCATGGAGGGCCCACGTGTCTGTTATAGCCGCAAAGAGAAATTCTGTCACCTGGTGAGGGCCGAGGGTATCTGTTGGAGGTGCCTAGTAGGGCAGTAGCAGCACCTGGCAGCAGGAGCTTGTTTTGGAGCCCAGGTGAGAATTAGTCAAATGCTTGTACAGACACTGACAGTGCCCCTCCCCAACCTCCCTGGCCCACCTGACTTGGGGCACTTGGGAAGACAGTAGCGATCACCTTGCCAGCGCTCCACTTCAAATGTGTCCTGCGGCTTTGCTCACCTTTTCTGCCTGAGGAAGTCCACTCAGCCCTCCAGCAGGCACAGCCTGGAAGTGAAGGAAGTTGATACCCCTGGGGCAACCCTTAATCATGGGAGTCCGGGAATAAATGCCTTAGCTTCTGTCCTTGAAACCCAGTTTCCATCAAGTCGACTCCAATTCATGGCAACTCCACGTGTGTCAGAGTAGAACTGTGCCTCATAGGGTTTTCTTTTCTTTTTTTTAATAATATTTTATTGTGTTTTCAGTGAATGTTTGCACAGCAGTTTAGGTTCCCATTCAACAATTTCTACACAAGTTGTTCAGTGACATTGGTTACATTCTTCACAATGCATGAGCGTTCTCAATATTTCCACTCTGGTTGTTCCGTTTCCACAGGGTTTTCAATGGCTGATTTTTCGAAAGTAGGTTGTTAGGCCTTTCTTCTGAGGTGCCTCTGGGTGGACTCAAACTTCCAGCCTTTTCGTTAGTAGCCAAGCGCATTAAGCTTTGTGCTACCTGGGAACTCCCTTGCTGTCCTTAAACAAACAAACAAAAACCAAACCTACTGCCATCAAGTCAATTCTGAATCAGGGTGACTATGTGTTACATAGTAGAACTGCTCCACAGGGTTTGCTTGGCTGTAATCTTTATGGAAGCAGATCTCCAGGCCTTTCTTCCACAGTACCACTGGGTGGGTTTGAGTCATCAACCTTTAGGTTAGTAGTCAAGCACAAACCATTTGCTGTCCTTAGGTGAAACAATTCTGAGGAGTACTCCTTGTGGTTCCTCAGAGGGCCCCTAGCACGACTGAGCCCAGCTGCCCACAGTGGTAGTCAGCTCAGAGACACCCTTGTTGAAGAAATCATTTGTTCTGTAGAATGTCCTACATTCTGGATTTGTCTCTTTGCTTCTTTGTGGTATCATTTAACTCAATCCCCCATCTCCCGTACTTCTGGAAATAGAAGTCAGCCCTAAGGTCTAAGTCTTTTGGCAAGGTACTGTAGCTGATACTGTTGGAGCCTCACCATACCCCCTTGGTCAGTCCTGGAGGCTACCGGCAGCTCCGCTGTACCAGTTCTTTTCCTTTCAGTGTGTTGTAACCTGAGGGCATTTTCTGGCTATGAAAAGAGTGCGAGACTTAACACCCTGTGATCAGCCGGTGCAAGGCGGGAGTTGGTGGCTAAATACCCCAGCTTCCTTGCCTCTCTAGGGAGGTTTCTGCAGTCTTGCAAAGGGTCCCCAGAGGAACAGATCCCCGGTTGCCTGAGTGGTGACTCATTCATTAATTCAGTCTTTATTTGCTTTCTTCTTTCGCTGTCTCACTTCCCCACTCCCTTAAGGATGTTTCCTGGAACCAAATAAACTACTTGCACCCAAATCCTTTTCTTAGGGTTCACTTTTTGGAGAATCCAAACTATGGCAACTACTACATAGGTGGGGGCTGTGCACTTCATATGACATCACATCAGGTGGCTCGCATAGTAGTGCTAAGATTGATCAGTGGACAAAGGCGATGACAGCCTTACCTCCCCATGAGAAAATTTCCCCATCAACCTTTCATATAATCATTTCATCTATTGGTGATTATTGCCGGAATCCATTATTTTATGAGGAGTTGTAAAAGGTGATTTTCTAATCCTGTCAATCCTTCTACATTCATTAGCTGGAATTCTTTTTTAATAAAGATCGTTACCTTGTACACTGTGGCTTTTTGGTTGCACTGAAATAGTTGATAGAATAAAGGCAGGATGAAGGCCTTTCCTTTTCATTGTTAATTCTCAGGACAAGGAATGGTGCCCTAGTTACCTCCAATGGTATTTAATGATATTTGTTTGATTTGGGGCTGTTTCTCTTCCTCCCTCTCCCTTTCTCTCTCTCTCTCTCTCTCTCTCTCTCTCTCAGTATGAACAAGTGAGTGTTGATATATTCAGTGTGTTTTAATCAGTTTCAGTCATCATTCTTTCTGATGCTCAAATTGTCTCATCTTTAGTCAGTGGGTGTCCCTTCATGTTAGCTCCTATATCTTTGGGCATGATTTCATTACCCTTTGACAACACCCAGAAAGATGTCCCAGATGCATGTTGTTTTTTTCCTGCCCCAGACCTGGAATTAGCCATTCCTCCAAGGAGCTCTGGTTCTTGGTTGTGGGAGAACACAATCTGGGCATTGGGTATGCTCATTGCTATTGGGTTGTCATTGCTTCTAGACTTTTTCAGTGGACAGAGCTGGGGAATATATGCTTTTGAAGAGGAAAAAAATGCGTTTTTTTCCAATACAAAGGTAACCTTTCTGAGTTTTTACTTAACTCCTTTAGTCTGACCCACATCTCTCTTTTCTTATACAGTGAATATCTTGGATTCTAAAATTAACATAATTACTTGTTTGCATTATCTTGCAATGTATGTAAAATAGTTTCAAAAATAATGCTAATATTTTTACTAACAATAAGACTTTCAAATGCAGTTTTAAGATTGCTTTGCAGCTCTTTTTGTCCTTAGGAATAAAACGTTAAGGATATACAGTCAATATGCTGTGTTCTCAAGCCATTTGAAGTAATTAGTTTGTGCTGCATGGTTATATCACCAACTTAATACACATTTAAGTTCCTTCATTTTAGAGTTTTTCAAGTTTTAGGGATTGGTTTTTTTCTCCTTTTGAATACGTAAAGTGTTTATCTGATGTCAAAGTCAAAACCACATAACAAAATGTATTTAGAGAATTTTGCTTCCATCGCTGCCCTTCCGCCCTGTTCCTTCCCCTATAAGCAATCATTTTTATTGGTTTTTTTTGGTTCATTCTTGTGGTGCTTCGTTTTGCAAATATAAGTAAATGTGTAAAAGCATTTACATTCTGACTGAACTGTTGTTACATAAAAGTTAGCATGTTATGTATTCAGTTCTACACTTTGTGTTTCTCCTTTTACAATATATCCTGGAGAACATTCCATTGCAGTGTACTTTCCATATTTCTTTTTTTTTTTTTTTTAATTTTTTTTCCATATTTCTTTTTACTGCTGGATAGAATTCCATTGTGGGGATGTACCACAGTTCAATCAGCTAGTCTCTTAATGATAAACATTTAGATTGTCTCCAATCTTTTGTTATTTCAAATAATGCCAGAATGAATAACCTTGTGCATAAGTACTTTCAGTATTTTGGCAGTGTATCATTGGGTTAGAATCCTAGAAGTGGGCCAAAGAGTAAATACATAAGTAATCATACATTATTTTTCTAGGTATTGCCAAATTCACCTCCATAGGAGTTGTACCATTGTGTTTTCACTAACTAACCACTTTTAAGTTATTCATTCAGTAAACACGTATGGAATGCCTACTATGTGCCGTACATCTGCTTATTTGGGGGGGATACACAGTGAAAAAGATAAACATGACCCCTGCCCTCAAGGAGCCTACCGTCTGATGAGGAAGTGAGAGTGAACAAATAATCACACAAATAACTCCTCATGATGTGTATTAAGAAAGGAGAAGTATTGACTCTGTAAGTGTTTATAACAAGGGGTCTTAACCTGATTTGAACATCAGGGAGACCTCCCTGAAGAATGATGTTTAAGCTGAAATCTATTGAACAAGTAAGAATTAGCTAGGAAAAATACCTGGGTCAAAGAGGGAATCAAAATAGCAATTACAATAATCAAATGTATGAAAAGAGAAGCCCTTGAAATAAAAACCTGAGGAGTTCAGTGATCTATATTCAGAAGATAATTTATAACTTCAAATTATTTTATTGTTAAAAAATATTGAAAATAAATGAATTAAATATGCTACTGGAAGATCTAGAAAAAGAACAAAAGAAAGTAGGAGAAAATTAAGAAAGATAAAATAAGACATTCATGAAGTAGAAAAGAAAAAAAGCAGTTAAAAGGGTAAATAAAAAACTGATTCTTTGAAAATATATATTTTTAAGTATAAAAACACTAACAAGTCTAATTAAGTAAAAAAGAAACTAATATATGTATACATTAGGGATGAGAAAGGAGGTATAATTATGGAATCAGAAGTGATTGAAAGAATTATAAGACAATATTATGGCAACAAATGTGTTAAGTCCACAGAAAGATGACAATCAATTAAAATATAAATTACCAAAATTGACTCAAAAAGAAGTAGAAAGCTGAAAAGACCAGTAATCAAAGGAAGAGATTTAAAAGGCTGTTAAAGAGTGACCACTGAAACCAGGTACAGTTTCTATCTGTCTGTCTAATCTCTGTCTCTATATCTTATTCCCTCCCTCCTTCCAGCCTCCTTTCCTTTTCATCTCTCATCCTTTATTTGAATATTTGCTCCACTCCCACATGTTACACACAGTCTCTATATGATCAGAAATGTTCTATGTGAAACTCAGTGGCAACCTCATTAACAGCTGTAAAATGGCAGTAGTAGTAGTAGTAACATCAGAATCTGTCCAGCTTCAGAGGGGGTAATGAATGCGGAAATTATCGAACAATATCATTAATATCACAAGTAAAATTTTGCTGAAGATCATTCAAAATCGGTTGGGAACTGCCAGAAATTCAAGCCGATTCAGGAGAGGACATGAAACGAGGGATATTATCACTAATGTCAGATGGATCTTGGCTGAAAGCAGAGAATACCAGAAATATATTTACCTGTATTTTATTGACGACACAAAGAAATTCGACTGTGTGTTATGGATAACATTGCAAAGAATGGCAATTTCAGAATACTTAATTGTGCTCATGAGGAACCTGCACATGGATCAAGAGGTAGTCATTTGAGCAGAGTAAAGGGATACTGCATGGTTTAAAATCAAGAAAGGTGTGTGTCACAGTTACATCCTTTTACCATAGTTATTCAATCTGTTTGCTGAGCAAATAATCTGAGAAGCTGGACTATATGAAGAAGAATGTGGCATGAGGATTGGTGGAAGACTCATTAACAACCTGTGATATGCAGATGACACAACTTTGATTGCTGAAAGTGAAGGGAACTTAAATCAATTACTGGTAAAGATCTAAGACCACAGCCTTCAGAATGGATTACACCTCAACATAGAGAAAAAAATCCTCACAATTGGACTGATAAGCAACATAAAGATAAATAGAGAAAAGATTGATGTTGTCAAGGACTCCATTTTACTTGGATCCACAATCAACGCCCAAGGAAACAGCAGTCAGGAAATCAAACGACACATTGCACTGGGCAAATCTGCTGCAAAAGATCTCTTTAAAGTGTCGAAAAGCAAAGATGTCACTTTGAGAACTAAGGTGCGCCTGCCCCAAGCCATGATATTTTCAATCGCCTCATATGCATGTGAAAGCTGGACAATGAATAAGGAAGACCAAAGAAGAGTTGATGCCTTTGATTTATGGTGTTGGTGAAGAATACTGAATATATTATGGACTGCCAAAAGAATGAACAAATCTGTCTTGGAGGAAATACAGCCAGAGTGCTCCTTGGAAATGAAGATGGTGAGACTACATCTCACATACTTTGGACATGTTATCAGGAGGGACCCATCCTGGAGAAAGATATTATGCTTGGTAAAGTAGAGGGTCAGTGAAAAAGAGGAAGACCCTCGATAGATGGATTGACACAGTGGCTGCAACAATGGGCTCAAACATAACGATGATTGAGGATGGCACAGGACCAGGCAGTGTCTCCTTCTGTTATACACAGGGTCGCTATGAGTCGGAACTGACTTGACGGCTCCCAACAACAACAACAGTAGTAGTAGCATCAGAAGCTATCTAACGTCCAAGACAATAATGACCAGGATCAACCCAAAGCTGATTTCCATGAGGTGGAGGTCAGACATACCTCCAGCCTCCAACCTTTTTACCAATTCTGACACTAACCGTCACTCCCACAGCACTCTCTACTTCTCTTCCAGGTTCAATAATCTGTTGCAATAGCCACACAGAACCCATAGACCATACTTAGAGTTAAATGGTTTACTAAGTAAGTAACAGGGTAACTTTGGATCAGGATCAGGAAGCATGTTGGCAAAATCTCCTTTCTTCATTGCAGGACAGCTCTCTCAGCTCCTCTTGGCCATATGGACCTCCTCTCAGGTCCCTCAGGACAGGCTCCTCTGGGCCCTGCCATCTGTCACCACCAGCTCTGCCACTGGGCCCCTTCTGGGCTTCTCATCGTCTTCAGTGTTACAGTTCTTGATCCAGGTTACAGCTCTTTTAGGAAGTTCCTTGCCTCCTCTCTCTCTCTGCACTTCTCTCTTCTTTCTTCCTTCTGCTTCTTCCTGTTGCTTCTCTTCCTGCTTCTTTCTGTCTCAAAAACCCCGGTGGGGTGCTGCATATATACACAAATTCCTCATTAATTTCAAGTCATGGACCTCCCACCAGGACCATGAACTGACCAATCCCCTCTTGGTAGGCCACAGACTCTTCATTTGCATAGTCTATTGACCAATCCCTGAAAGGTGCATACCAATCACAGGGCAGGCTACAGCCCAGGACCAGAAGAAAAGTATCAAACCACAAATTTTTTCCCGCTTACCCCAAAAATGTTAATCAACCTGGACAAAAGTAACAAAACCTCTGGGGTAGAAAACTAGGGCAAAGGTAACTTCTCAGGGTTTATAGGGAAAATCTCTCAAGCTGTTTTCCCAAAGAACCAAGGAAAAGGCCACATAAAGGAACTCATTTCACAACAACAGCCTATACCTCATTCTCTTGTGAACAAAAAGAAAGTGTTGTCCTGTTAATTTTAATAACTGTAATGATAATAATAAAACTCCTTGTTGATTGCCCAGTGTCATGGATTGAATTGTGTCCCCAAAAAATATCTGTCTACTTGGCTGGGCCATGATTCCCAGTATTTTGTCATCTGATGTGATTTTCCTACACGTTGTAAATCCTACCTCTAATGAGGTAGGACTCAATCTACAAGATTGGATTGTGTCTTGAGCCAATCTTTTTTGAGATATAAAAGAGAGAATCAAGCAGAGAGACGGGGGACTTCATACCACCAAGAAAGCAGCACTGGGAGCAGGGTGTGTTCTTTGGACCTGGAGTTCCTATGCGGAGAAGCTCCTAGTCCAGGCAAAGACTGATAACAAGGACCTTCCTCCAGAGCCAACAGAGAAAGCTTTCCCCTGGAGCTGACACCCTGAAGGGACTTTTAGTCTGCTAGCCTGTGAGAGAATAAACTTCTGTTTGTTAAATCCATCCACTTGTGGCATTTCTGTTATAGCAGTATTAGATGACTAAGACACCCAGCTTGAGTCACGGAGTCAATCATTTGTTTGAAGGGATGCAGTCTTGGGACTGGCCGAGGCTGGGTCATGCTCCTCTGCTCCATGGTTGGGGCACCATGGTTGATAGCTCCACCTGGCTCACTTGGAGTTGGAAGGAGTTATCCAAGAAACTATAGCCTGTGGATGACTACAGCCCACTGTAGTCACTCCAGAACTTTCAGGTAGCAAAAACAGAGAAGTCAAATAGAGTGTGTAATAAATTAGAGAATAATATGATTAGCTATGATCTGAAGTCAGACAAAGCCACATCCAAAATTCAATTGGATATCATCTTAAATATCATCCATTCAACATTCAACAAATATTTGTGGAGCACCTACTTTGTGCCAGGCACTGTTCTAGGCACTGGGGAATCAATAAGGAAGAAAAGAGACAGAGTATCCAAGAATACCTGTCCTTATGGAGCTTATGTTCTGCCCATAGAGTTGTGTAACTATAAGAATATGACAGAATGAAATATCCCTTCAAGTTCAAAGGTCTTTATCGTAAGATGGAAAACTTATGTTTATGTATCTTAAGAGACAAAGAAATGCAAAATCCAACTCCAACTTGAGTGAGAGGGCAGCCTTCTTTGCGTACAGCAAAGAATTAGATAATGTGAGTAACTTGAATCCAGGGAGTAGACTACATGAGGTTCCAATTTTTTTTAAGTTTCAAAGAAGCAGCTTAAGGTAATTGTTAAGCATGTGGATTCTGTGTTCAAATCCCAGCTCTATCACTTATTGGCTGGGTGACCTTGGACAAGTTCCTTATCTTCTCTGTGCCTCAAATTCCTGTCTGTATAATGGAAATAAAAATTGTATTTATCTCGTGGAATAGTTCCTTTTAACAATATTTATTCAGTGTCTACTAAATGCCGTGCATTATTACAGGCATTTGGGAGACACCAGGAAACTAAACAAAGATCCCGACCTCAAGGAGCGTACATTCTAGCAGGGGAGACAAACAGCAAACATAATAAGAAAACAAGTTACTTGTATTTTAAGGAGCACTGATGGCGCAATTGTTAAGCACTTGGCTCCACCAGTGGCTCTTCAGGAGAAAAGACCTGGCGATTAGCTCCAGTAAAGATTTCAGTCTAGTAAACCCTATGGGGCAGTTCTACTATGTCACATGGGGTTGCTATCAGTTGGACAGCACACAACAAAAACAACAACATGTATTTTAGGAAATGATTTTTTTTAAAAGTTGCCATGTGTTGATTCTGACTAATGACGATCCCATGTGTGTCAGAGTAGAACTGTGTTCTATAGAGTTTTCAGTGGCTGATTTTTCGGAAGTAGATCATCAAGACTTTCTTCCAAGGTGCCTTTCAGTTTGCAACTGAGCATATTAACCATTTGCACCACTTAGGGACTCCAGCAGGTGATAAGAGCTATGAAAAAAAAATAGAGCAGAGTAAGGATGAGAGGAGTCTGAGAGGGTAGGTTCCATATCAACAGGGTGGTCAGAGTTGACTTCATTTAGAAGGTGAAATTTGAGTGAGGACTTGAAGGAGATAAGGGAGCAAGCCAAGCAGATATCTGAAAAAAGAGTTTTCCAGCAGAGGGAACAGCTGGTGTAAAGATCCCATAGCCAGAGCTTACCTGGGATCTTGGAGAAAAAACAAGGAGGGCTTAGTAGGAGGGTAAGGAATCAGATGGTGTAGTGCCTTGGAGGCCACTGGAAGGACTTTGGCTTTTACTCAGAATGAAATGGGAGCCACTTAAAGTTTTGAGCAGAGGAGTGACAGAATCTGACTCACATTTTAAAAGGATCCCTCTAGAAACTGTGTTGAGAATAGAACGCAAATGGACAAAGTAGAAGCAGGAAAACCAGTTAGGGAGCTATTACAGTAATCCAGTTGAGAACCAATGATGGTTCAGACAAGGGTGATAACAGTGAGGTGGTAAGAAATGGCTGAATTCTGGATATATTTTGGTGGTAGAACTAACAGAATTCCTGAATTGGATTGTGGGATGTGAGAGAAAGAGAGGAGTGCACAGTTTTTGGTCTGAGAAACTGGAAAGATGACATTGATATCAACTGAGGTGGAGAGAATTCAGGTGGAGCAGGCTTTGGAGGTGGAGGAAAGATCAGGAATTCAGTTTTGAACATGTTTAGCTTGAGATGTCTATTAGTCATCCAAGTGGAGATGTTGAGTAGATGGCTGAATATGTGAGCATGGAGTTGAGAAGAGACTTCTGGGCTGGCAATATAAATTTGGGAATCATAGGCATATCAATATATGTATTAAAGACCATGGGGGCATTGGTGTTTCAGGGTAGAATTCTTGCCTTCCATGCAGGAGACCGGGGTTCAATTCCCAGTCAATGGAAGTCATGTATAGCCACCACCTATCTGTCAGTGGTGGCTTGAGTGTTGCTGAACAGGTTTCTGTGGAGCTTCCAAACTAAGATGGACTAGGAAGAAAGGCCTGGTGATCTACTTCTGAAAATCAGTCAGTGAAAACCCTATGGATTACAATGGTCCAATCCAAAACTAATCATGGAGATGGTTCAGGACGAGGAGCATTTCGTTTTGCTGTGCATGGGGTCTCCATGTGTCAGGGGCCAACTTGATGGCAGCTAACAACAACAAACGCTGAAGACCATGAGACTGGATGAGATCAGCAAGGGAATGAGAATACAAGAGAAGAGACGAGCATCAGGGACCAAGACCGGGGACATCCACCATTAAGAGATACGAGGGAAGAGGAGGAAGCACAAAGGAGACAGAGCTGGAGTGACCAATGAGGTAGAAAGAAAACCCAGAGGAAGTGGTATCCTAGAAGTAGCGTATCCAGGAAGAGAATGATCAACCATGTCAAATGCTGATGACGGGTCAGGTAAAATAAGCAAAGGCAATTTAGGCGGAGTGCTAGGAGTGAAGGGCTCCTTGCAGTGACTTTAGACTAGACTGGGGAGAGGAATGGGGAGCAAAGACAGCAACTCTTTCAAGGAGTTTTGCCGCAAAGGTGGGCAAAAAAAAAATAGGATGGTAGCTGGCACAGAAAATGGTGTCAAAATGTTCGTTTTGTTTTATAAGGTAGAGAAATCACAGCATGTTTGTTTGCTGATGATCCAGTAGACAGTCAAAAAAATGAATGATGTAGGAGAGAGAGGGAAGAATCACTGGACAGATGTCCCAGATTAGGCAAGAGGAATGAGTTGCAGTCACAAGTGAAGGGACTGGCTCTAAATAGGAGCGGGGTAGAGTCCAGCAGTGGTGCCCAGGGGGAGTGCAGTGTGTGAAGGTGAGGGGCTCATGAGTGTGTAGAAGTTCTCTTCTGGATACTTTGCTTTTCTTAGTAAGGTAAGAAGTAAGGTCACTGGCTGAGGAGATGGGAGGAGGTATTGGGAGTTGAGGAGAGAGCAGAATGTGTGAGGTAGTCTCTAGGAGTCAAGGGTCTGTGGGCATACAGCATGACTGCTGGGAAGCCTTACAGAACCAGTTGAAGGTTGAGGTCAAGAATTGTGAGCTTTAAACAAACTAATACGTAATATATGAAAAGCACTTAGAACAAAATCTGGCACGTAGAAAACGCCGTATGTGTTAACCAAACCATTTCCATCGAGTCAATTCCAACTCATAGTGATCCTATAAGACAGAGTAGAACTGCCCATAGGGTTTCCAAGGCTATAATTTTTGCAGAAGCAGCCTGCCACATCTTTCTCCCATGGAACAGTTGGCTAGTGGGTTTGAACCATCAACCTTTCAGTTAGCAGCTAAGCGCTTAACCACAGTGCTACCAGGGCCTCTCTATATGTGTCCTTGTTGTTAGGTGCTAGCAAATTGGTTCAGACTCATAATGACCCTGTGTACCACAGAACAAAACACTGCCCAGTCATGCGCCATCCTCACAATCGTTGCTGTGTTTGAGCCCATTGTTGCAGTCACTGTATCAATCTATCTCATTGAAGGTCTTCCTCTTTTTCAATGAAACCCTCTTATCTTACCAAGCATGATGTCCTTCTCCGGGGACTGGTCCCTCCTGATAACATGTCCAAAGTACGTGAGATGAAGTATGATGGTTAAGGTTGTGTGTCAACTTGGCTGGGCCATGATTCTCAGTGGTTTGGCAGTCGTATTATGTTGTGCTCACTCTCATGATGAGATTTGGTACAATGTGATATAATGTGATCACCTCCATGATGGAATCTTCTGTGAGTAGCCAATCAGTTAAAAGGGAGTTTCCTTGGGCGTGTGGCCTGCATCGAATATGAGTGGACATTCTGGCAAGGCTCATGGGCTTTTACTTGCTCTGGATCCTGCAGCTGGCTCCTGTTCATCTGACTTCTGGTTCTTGGGACTTGAGCTAGCAGCTTACCTATGGTCTTGCCTGCTGATCTTGGAATTCATCACTCTTTGCAGCCTGTGAGCAAGAGTGCTACTCTCTGACCTGCCGATCTTGGGTTTGCCAGCCCCTGTGGCTACATGAATCAGAAGCCTCTATCCTGACTCACGGACTTGGGTCTACAACCTCATGAGTCATTTCCTTGATATAAATCTCTCTGTATATATATTATATGCTTTACTGGCTTTGCTTCTCTAGAGACCCCAGCCTCAGACACAAAGTCTTGCCATCCTCGCTTCTAAAGATCACTCTGGCTGTATTTCTTCCAAGGCATATTTATTCATTCTTCTGTCAGTCCACAATATGTTCAATATTCTTCACCAACACCATAATTCAAAGGCATCAATTATTCTTCAGTCTTCTTTATTCATTGTCCAGCTTTCGCATCCATACGAGGCAATTGAAAATATCATGGCTTGGGACAGGCACATCTTAGACCTCAAAGTGACATCTTTGCTTTTCAACACTTTAAAGAGGTCTTTTGCAAGACCAGACTTAATGGTCTGACTGAGACTGGAGGAACCCTGGAAAGCGTGGCCCCCAGACTTTCTGTCAACCCAGAACTAAAACCATTCCCAAGGCCAACTCTTCAGACAAAGCTTGGACTGGACTGTGGGACATAAAATGATACTCGTAAAGAGTGTGCTTCTTAGCTCAAGTAGATATATGAGACTAAATGGGCAGTTTCTGTCTGGAGGTGCGATGAGAAGGCAGAGAAGGTCAGGAGCTGGTTGAACGAACATGGGAAATCAGGGGTGGAAAGGAGGAGTGTGCTGTCACAGTATAGGGAGAGCAATTAGGGTCACATAACAACGTATGTATAAATCTTTGTATGAGAAACTAACTTGAAATGTAAACATCCACTTAAACTACAACAATAAACCAATGACAATAGTCAAATAAATAAATAAAAAGAGGTCTTCTGCAGCAGATTTGCCCAGTGCAATACATCATTTGATTTCTTGGCTGCTGCTTCCATGGGCATTGACTGCAGAGCCAAGTAAAATGAAATCCTTGACTACTTCAATATTTTCTCTGTTTATTATGATGTTGCTTATTGGTCCAGTTGTGAGGATTTTTGTTTTCTTTATGTTGAGGTATAATCCATACTGAAGGCTGTTGTCTTTGATCTTCATCAGTAAGTGCTTCAAGTCCTCTTTGCTTTCAGCAAGCAAGGTTGTGTCATCTGCACATCACAGATTGTTGACGAGTCTTCCTCCAATACTGATGCTGCGTTCTTCTTCATATAGTCCAGCTTCTCGGATTGTTTGCTCAGCATACAGATTGAATAAGTATGGTGAAACGATACAACCCTGACACACACCTTTCCAGATTTTAAACCACACAGTATCCCCTTGTTCTGTTCGAATGACTGCCTCTTGGTCTACGTACAGGTTCCTCATGAGCACAATTAAGTATTCTGGAATTCCCATTCTTCACAATGTTATCCATAATTTGCTATGATCCACACAGTCAAATGCATTTACATAGTCAATAAAACACAGGTTAACATCTTTCTTGTAGTCTCTGCTTTTAGCCAAGATCCATCTGACATCAGCAATGATATCCCTCATACCATGTCCTCTTCTGAATCGGCTTGAATTTCTGGCAGTTCCCTGTCAATATACTGCTGCAACTGTTTTTGAATTATCTTCAGCATCTATATGTGTTAGCCATTATTATTTAAAATTAAGTATCTAAAGGCTTAAGAATCAAAACCATAGTATTGATAATTTTGCGATAAGAAGAACTCTGCCCATATTTGGTATTTTATGTATTTGTAATGTTTAAGAGCAGTTTGGTCTATTAGAGCAACAACCTTGTAATCTCAATTTTAAATGTGTAGTTGAGTAATTGATCAAGACTTACAATTTCAGGTTGAAATGTGAATAAAGTAATGCACAATATTGGAACATCTAAGTACGCTTCAGGTTCACCATATTTATTAGCTTAATTTTCAAGACTGCTAAGAATTACTTTGTACTTAGGAATGTTTTGTTTGTTAAGTGAGAAAATTTAAGTACTTAAAAAAAGAAATCAAATATACTAAAATTTATCAGTGCAGTTTTAAAACGGTGAAGATGTTTAATTAACTGAGTTTGTAAATGGGATAACATTATTCACAATATCCTTGAAGGTTATTGTTAAGATTTACTAGACTTATGACTAGAATAAGAAGACACATAAGCAGAACATAAAAGCCTAAAGAAGAACTAAGATTTCTGAATTTGTAATATTAATGAACTGCCTCTCCATTTTTAAAACCAAAGATAAACCTTCTTAATAGTCTTCTCTGCAGACAAAGATCATCCTCAAGGGCACCAAAGAACAGCAGCCACAGATTCCAGGGCAGCTGATTCTTGTGGGAGAAGCAATTAGAGCCTAAGAAAAACGGCCTTCCCAGGGAGGGTTGTGCAGGGGGCTGAGCTCCAGGAGTGGGCATAATGTGGAGAAGGAAGGGGATGAGGGTGGGAGGGATGGAGGCAGCGAGAAGAGGGTGGGAGTTGAGAGTGAGGGGTTAAATCTTCTGGGCAGCTGAGGGCTGTGAGTGCCAAACTGAGAGGAAAAAGAGTCCCAAAGGTGACTTCAAGTATGAACATTCTTCCTTGGATCCCCTTTTACATTATTCAGGGCACACCAGTAAAAATTTTAAATTGCTTTTACGTTAGTTGTACAGCTGTCTTTGTTCTAATGCAACCCCAGGCCAGGATGGCTCTCTCAGGGCCCAGGTTTTGAAGAACCTGGAACCTCCAGGCAGAAAACTGGCCACTGGGAGGATCCTGAGGCTCTGTCCTGGCACAGGGTGTTGAATCTGGAAAACACACGGAGTGTGAGTCTGTCTTAGTTTCCTAGTGCTGCTGTAACAGAAGTACCACAAGTAGGTGGCTTAAAAGAACAGAATTTACATAGTCAATGTCACTGAACTGTGCATGTAGAAATTTTTGAAATGGTGTGTCATTGGCTATGTGTATTTTCACCAAAAAAAAAAAGGTTGAGAAGTTAGAGGGTTGACATGTTGTGGGGTTGTTAACCAATGTCATAAAACAATATGTGTACTACTGTTTCGTAAGAAACTATTT
>NW_004443951.1:25844023-25845241 GCF_000243295.1 Trichechus manatus latirostris | reverse complement strand
ACTTAATGGTCTGACTGAGACTGGAGGAACCCTGGAAAGCATGGCCCCCAGATTCTGTATTAGTCCAGAATTAAAACAGTTTCCGAGGCCAACTCTTCAGACAGGGATTGGACTGGACTGTGGGATATAAAGTGATACTTGTGAGGAGTGTGCCTCTTGGCTCAAGTAGATACAAGAGACTAAATGGGCAGCTTCTGTCTGGAGGTGAGATGGGAATGCAGAGAGCGTTAGGAGCTGGTTGAATGGACATGGGGAAACAGGGGTGGAAGGGAGGAGTATGCTGTCCTAGTATGGGGAGAGCAATTAGGGTCACATAACAATTTATGTATAAATTTTTGTATGGAGACTAACTTGAAATGTAAACTTCATCTAAACTACAACAGTAAGAAAAAAAAAAAAGGGCCGTAGATCTTTATGGGAGCAGATTACCACATCTTTCTCCTGCAGAGCAGCTCGTGGGCTCAAATCTTTGACCTTTGGGTTAGCAGCCAAGTGCTTAACCACTGTAATGCACCTGATGTGCTAGTATTAAGGAGCCTTGGTGGCACAGTGGAAACTGGTGGCATAGTGGTTAAGAAGTTGGCTGCTGACCAAAAGGTTAGCAATTTGAATCCAGCAGGTGCTCCTTGGAAACCCTACAGTGCAGTTCTACTCTGTCCTACGGCATCACTGTGAGTCGGAATGGACTCGACGGCAGTAGATTCGGGGTTTTTTGGTTTTGGTTTTGGTTTGTAAGCTGATGAGTCTTTAAGGAATACTACGATAAAGAGAGATATTAAATTGTTAAAAAAAAAAAAAAAAGTATGTCTCACCATCCTTGCTTCTGAGGAGCATTCTGATTGTACTTCTTCCAAGACAGATTTGTTCATTCATGGCAGTCCATGGTATATTCAATATTTTCACCAACACCACAATTCAAAGGCGTCAGTTCTTCCTCAGTCTTCCTTATTCATCATCCAGCTTTCGCATGCATATAAGGCGATTTAAAACACCATGGCTTGGGTCAGGTGCACCATATGTCTTCAAACTGACATCTTTGCTTTTCAACACTTTAAAGAGGTCTTTTGCAGCAGATTTGCCCAATGCAATGAGTCTTTTGATTTCTTGACTGCTGCTTCCATGGGTGTTGATTGTGGATTCAAGTAAAATGAAATCCTTGACAACGTCAGTCTTTTCTCCGCTTATCATGATGTTGCTTATTGGTCCATTTGTGAGGAT
>NW_004443951.1:25825164-25843923 GCF_000243295.1 Trichechus manatus latirostris | reverse complement strand
CATACTGAAGGCTGTTGTCTTTGATCTTCATCAGTAAGTGCTTCAAGTTCTCTTCACTTTCAGCAAGCAAGGCTGTGTCATCTGCCTATTGCAGGTTGTTAATGAGTCTTCCTCCAATCCTGATGCTACGTTCTTCTTCATATAGTCCAGCTTCTCGGATTGTTTGCTCAGCATACAGACTGAAAAACTATGGTGAAAGGATACAACCCTGACACACACTTTCCCTGACTTTAAACCACACAGTATCCCCTTGTTCTATTCAAACGACTGCTTCTTGATCTCTGTACAGGTTCCTCATGAGCACAATTAAGTATTCTGGAATTCCTGTTCTTCACAATGTTATCCATAATTTGTTATGATCCACGCAATCGAATGCCTTTGCATAGTCAATAAAACACAGATAAACATCTTTCTGGTGTTATCTGCTTCCAGCCAGAATCCATCTGACATCAGCAAAGATATCCCTCATTCCATGTCCTCTTCTGAATCTGGCTTGAATTTCTGGCTGTTCCCTGTCGATATACTGCTGCAGCCACTTTTAAATGATCTTCAGCAAAATTTTACTTGCGTGTGATATTGTTCGATAACTTCCACATTTGGTTGGATCACCTTTCTTGTCAGTGGTCCCAGGCATTCCTTGGTTCCTCAGCTTGTCGACAGTCCTCAAGTGGTGTCTGTCTTCTTCCGTGTGTGCTTGTCTGTGTCCATTCTGCTCTTTTTAAAACTCAGAAGTGATTGGTTTGGGATCCAGCTTATAATGATATGACCTCAACTGATTGATTTTATTAGATTGCATTTCGGAAGGTGATTATATTACATTAAATCACATTATGGGATATGATTACATTACATTACATCTATAGGTATAGGGGTTCCATCACATATTTTGGGGGACACAATTCAGTGCATAGCAGGGCCCTAGAGAGGGGCACTGCTGTGGGGAGAGATAGTTTGTGAGGCTTTTCCTCAGGCTGGAAGGAGCTCTCCTCAGGCCCATCCTTCTCCCTTGGCCTGATTCCTGGCTCACCAAACCGCCTTTTGGGTTTTTCGTTTCATTAAATAAGTCCCTGTTTATTTAGTGTTTACTATGTGCCAGGAATTGCTCTCAGTACTATACGATCATCTCATTCAATCTTCATGAGAATTCTAGGGAATGTACCTGTTATGGATTAAATTGTGTCCCCAAAATATATCTGTCAACTTGGCTAGGCCATGATTCCCAGTACTGTGTAATTGTCTACCATTTTGTCATCTGATGTGATTTTCCTATGTGTTGTAAATCCTATCTCTAGGACTTTAATGAGGTGGGATTAGCGGGGGTTATGTTAATGGGGCAGGACTCAATCTATAGGATTAGGTTGTGTCTTAAACCAATCTGTTTTGAGATATAAAAGAGAGAAGTGAGCAAAGAGACATGGGGATCTCATATCACCAAGAAACAAGAGCCAGGAGAATAGTGCATCCTTTGGACTTGAGGTCTCTGAGCTGAGAAGCTCCTCGACTGGGGAAGATTGATGACAAGCACCTTCCCCCAGAGATGACAAAGAGAGACAAAGCTTTCCCCTGGAGCTGGCACCCTGAATTCAGACCTCTAGCCTCCTAGACTGAGAGAATAATTTTCTCTTTGTTAAAGCCATCCACTTGTGGTATTTCTGTTATAGCAGCAGTAGATAACTAAGACAGTACCCAAGGTCACCGGGCTGGTTAGCTGGACCCTAGAGTCCAAACTCTTTTTTTTTTTTTTAATTTTTGTACTTCAAGTGAAAGTTTACAATGCAAGTTAGTCTCTCATACAAAAATTTATATATACATTGTTATGTGACCCTAATTGCTCTCCCTATACTGTGACAGTACACTCCTCCTTTCCATCCGTGATTTCCCATGTCCATTCAACTAGCTCCTGACCTTCTCTGCCCTCTCATCTCACCTCCGGACAGAAGCTGCCCATTTAGTCTCATGTATCTACTTGAGGCAAGAGGCACACTCCTCACGAGTATCACTTTATGTCCCACAGTCCCGTCCAATCCCTGTCTGAGGAGTTGGCCTCGGAAACTGTTTTAATTCTGGGCTAATACAGAATTTGGGGGCCATGCTTTCCAGGGTTCCTCCAGTCTCAGTCAGCTCATTAAGTCTGGTCTTCTTACTAGAATTTGAGTTCTGCACCCCACTTTTCTTCTGCTCCATCAGAGACTCTCTGTTGTGTTCCCTGTCAGGGCGGTCATTGGTGGTAGCTGGGCACCATCTAGTTCTTCTGGTCTCAGGATGATTTAGTCTCTGGTTTATGTGGCCCTTCCTGTCTCTTGTAAAGCCCGAACTCTTAACCACCATGCTGCACATTGCCTCTCAGTGAAGAAGTTTACTCCCAGAGATCTCAATACCAGGCTTCACAGTGGCAGGCCTGAGCCTCAGTCTCCTCAGGTATAAAATGGGAATAACGCATCAGACAGCTGTACCAGGGCCTAGAGAAAGAAGGAAATATTCCTGGTTTTCTTAAGGAAGACCCTGTCTTTCAAACCCAGCAAGGGTAGTGCATTTACTCATATCAATGCAAAACTCCTAAATAAAATTGTGGCAGAATGAGAATTGTGATATTTCTTGTGCAACTGAATTTGTAGACTGAGCTTCATATTTTAAAAAGAATATTGCAAAGAAAACAACAGTGTATTATTAGGAGAGAAATATACCACGATCAAGGGGTATTTATTATAGGAATGTGAAGATGGTTCAATATTGATAAATCTATTAATATAATTTATTCTAGCAAATAGACTACAATAATGGTTTAAAAGAAAAATATACCATGACCAAGTGGTATTCTTTACATGAATAAAAAGATGGATCAATATTAGAAAATCTATTAATATAATTTATCTTATTAATAAGTAGAAAAGGAAAAACCATATATTATTTAAAATAATGAAAATGCATTTCATAAATTTAATATCCACAACTAAGTCTTTAAAATCTTAATAAAATAGGAATAAGATACTTTTTTATGATTATTTTTTAAATGTCTAAAACCAACTTCAAGTATCATGCTTCACAATGACTCTCTAGAAATAGTCCCATTAGATAAAGAACAATCAAAGATTCCTACTACCAAAACTCATAATTAACATTGTTCTGAAAGTCCTCTCTGATTTAGTTAGGGAAGCACATGAAAAGAGGTATAAGTATTAGAAAGGAGGCAAAATAATCATTATTTAAACTTAGTATGATTATATATCTTGAAATACCCCCCAAAATCCATTTAAAATATTGAGTCCAGGAATACAGCCAATAACAAAATAAATATACAAAAAATCAGTAGTGTTCCCATCAAGCATAAAAAACAGTTAGAAAATATAATGGAAAAGGGTTCCATTCATAATATTAGTAAAAAACATAAAATAACTAGAAATAAACTTACAAAAACTGTGCAAGACCTTTATGAGGAGAAAACTCTACTGACAGACTTGGAAGAAGGCTCGGACATAAATATCTTGTCTTGAATAGGGACAGTATTTAAAATCCACCTATTTTCCTCAAATTAATATAGAAATTTACACATTCCCACTCAAAATCTCCAAAGACCTTATCTTGGAACCTATCTTGGATTCTAACGTCCATTTGAATAATAAATGTATAAGAGTATTCAGGAAAAGTCTGAAAAATAAAAGTGAGAAAGGACTTGCCCATCTATTAAAATATGTTACAAAGATATAGAAATTAAAACAATGTGATACTGGCGCTGTGATGGTTAAGGTTGTGTGTCAGCTCGGCTTGGTCATGATTCTGGGCCATAATGATGTAATTTGGCAGTTATGTAATGACGTAGTCGTCCTCCATTTTGTGATCTGGTATAATTATCTTTCATTTTGTGATCTGACGTGAGTAGCCAATCAGTTGAAAAGGGAATTTCCTTGGGGGTATGACCTGCAATACCAGAATGTATAGACATTCTGAAAGTTCACTCGCTTGCTCTGGATCCTGTATCTGGTTTATCATCATCTAACCTCCGGTTCTTGGGACTTGAACCAGTGGCCTGCCATATTGCCTGCCGACCTTGCGATTCGTTAGTCTCCACAGCCTGTGAGCCAGCAGCCTGCTGTCTTACCTGCTGATCTTGGGATTCATCAGCCTCTGCAGCTATGTGAGTCAGGAGAAGCCTCCAACCTGATGCCTAACCCATGGACTTGGGACTTGCCAGTCTCTACAACCACTGGAGCCATTTCCTCTAAATAAATCTATATATAGATAGATAGATATAGTATACAGATACAGATATATATGCTTCAGTGGTTTTGCTTCTCTAGAGAACACAGCCTAAGATAGGCACAGAGTAGACAAATGGTTGGCAAAACAGAATAGAAAAATAAGATTAGTTACAGATGGTTTCCCAAGTCAGTGGAAAATTGTTGGATTATTCAACAAATAATGCTGGAACAACTTCCCAACCATAATTAAGTTAGAGCCAAACCTCACAAAATACATTTGAGGTGGCTTAAAAATTTAAGTGAAATTATATTGTTCTAGAAAAATGTACAGGTAAATATTATTTATAACCTTGGAGTGGGGGTAGGGTTGCCAGAAAAAAAATAGGACAAATATGTCCCATGAAATATTTAAGATATACTTCCACTAAAAAAAGTATCTGTTGTTTATCTGAAATTCAAAGTTAACTGGGCATCCTGCATTTTTATTGGCTAAGTCTGGCAACCCTGGGTAGGGGAGAAATTTGTAAGATAAACAAATGACCAATAAACACATGAAAAGAAGTTCAATTACAATGATAATCAAATAAATGCAAATAAAAAATAATGAAAAGATACTTTTACCTATCAGATAAGTGAAGATTAAAAATTGGCCAAATCCAGTATTGGTGGCCATGTGGGAAAATTGACATGACCACTCTAGCTGACACCATTATGTTTGCTTCCTCAGTGGTTCCAAATGTGTAGGACCTGGCCCTCGGCATTTGCTTCCTCACCTTCCATTCACCCCTTAACCCATCGAAGTCTGACTTCTGCCACCATTACATCATTAAGCTGCTCTTGCCTCATCTCTAAACTCAAACGGCCATTTCTTAGTTCTTCTCTTACTCAAATTCTTTGATACTGTTCATCACCCGCTCCTTCTGGAAAAACCCCTTTCCTTAACTTCTGTGGTCCTCACACCCCTGGTTTTCCACTTGTTTCTCCAGTCACTCTTTCCCAATCTTCTTTCTCTGCCACCTCTTTAGTATTGGTGCCGCTCCCATTTCTCTAGTCATTCTCATCCCATAAATCAAAGACTATATCTCCTACTCACATCTGTCTTCAGAGACCTACAAATCCAACTGTTTGCTGGACATCTTCACTTTGAAGTTCCTTAGGGAACCTCAAACTCAAGTGACCAAAATGAAAATCATTATCTTCACCTCCAGTCTTTCCCATCTCAGAAACTGCCGCCACCCTCTAACCAATTGTTCAAACCAGAAGCCTGGATGTCATTCTTAACTGCTTTTTCTCTTTCTCTACCCACATCCAAATCATCACCATCAACTACTCTGCCTCTTAAACATCTCTCACATCCATCTACTTCTTGTCATTCCCATTGCCGCCACATCACCCAAGCTAACTTCAACTCTTCTGTCTCCTTGCCTCCTACAGCTCAGTCACCATGCCCTATCTGTCTTCAATCCTGTTGCACTTTTGGGTCAAAGTCACCAGGATCTCTCACCTGAACGACTGCAACAGCCACCTAAATTGTCTCTCCAAATCCACTCTTCCCCTACCGAGGCTCCCGCCACTCAGCAGCCACAGTCCTTTCTAACATGCACATTTGTTGTGTCATTTCTTTGTTTAAAACTCTTCCAATGCTCCCCAGATCTTGTAGGATAAGTTTGAAATCCTGGCTCTTCATGGGCTCTTCATGATGTGTCTGCTCATTCTCTCTCTTCTCCATCTCTTTCTCCATCTTCTTCACCTTCTCCCCCTTCTCCTCCTCCTCCTTCTTCATCTCCTTCTCTATATATCTATCTCTCCTCTCTCTCTCCAGCCTCTTTCCCCATAGCACCTCTTGGCCTGCTCCATAATCTGTATCCTGCTGAAATTTTGTTCTTCCAACACAAGAACTGCTTATTAATGTTGCTTCCTCTGCCTAGGAACCCTCCTCCCACCATCTTTCCTCTCCATTACTAATTCTCTCTTGACTTAGACATCTCATTTGCTCTGGAAAACATCCCAGAACCCCCATGTTCATGTGAGGTTCCCCTCTTACATGCTTATGAAAATGACAATACCTAGTACTAATGAAATTTGGGGCAAATGGGACATTTTCACATTGGTATAAACCCTTTTGGAAAGCGGTTCTCAGTGTCTGTCAAAATTACAAATGATCAGAAATGGTAATCCAAAATTCTTGTTTTAGGAATTTTTCCTAAGGAAAGGATTGGGTGTCAACATGTGCAGACCATGATGTTTATTGCAGCCCTGAGTCTGTAAGAGTCAATACCCACTAAGCACTTACTCTGGGCCAAGCTCCATGTATAATATTCAGTTTCTCATTTAATCCACACAGCAATCAACCCTGTGAGGCTGAGTTTTGATCCCATTATACAGAGGAGGAAACTGAGGGTTAAAGAAGTAACTGTCCCTAAGATGCTTATAAGTGTCAGGGTCAAAAGCAGAAGTTAAAAAAGCCTCTGCTACAACCTTGACATAAAGGCCTTGACCTCTGGAGGGAGCAGGTTCAGGAGAAGTATCTTCTGGGTACCTCTTACACGGGTGGGGCAGGGCGGGGGGTAGTAGTAGTGCAGCACGTGCAAGAAGGGACATATATGGAACAACCAGGGCACTCCAGAGTCTCCAAATAGGGGCTTGGAGGCAGCTATCTGGTTGTGGGGAGGATTTGTGTGTATTTGCATGGAAAATGCGTGCTTTTACTTAACTGGTATGGGGGAGCTGATGGGTATTCTAGGGAGATGTATCAGTCAGGAATTTATTCAAGCAACAAGTAATCTCACTTGTCGTTGTTGGGTGCCATCGAGTCGATTCAGAGTAGGACTGCCCCATAGGGTTTCCTAGGCTGTAATCTTTATGGAAGCAGATCACCAGATCTTTCTCTTGAGGAGCCACTGAGTGAGTTCAAACAGCCAACATTTTGGTTAGCAGCCGAGCACTTAACTGTTGCACCACCCCTACTCCTTGTAATCTCACCACCTGTGCTTAAATGAGTAAAGGGATTTTTATCGTCTGTCTTCAGAGCCCACATGGTGACTTCTTCTGTCTTCCTGCTCTGCCATTCTGCTGCTCTGGCCTCATAGCCACTGTTAGCAAGAAGGAAGAATAGATACGGAACAAGCAACTGGTGGAGTCTGCCACAGTGGATAAAGTCCCTAAGCTACCCATTGGCACCAGCACTATGGAGCCTTGATAAACAATAATAAATGGTTATAACAGATTCAAAACTAGATGGTGAGAGGAAAAGCTGAGGGAGGGTGTTGGAGAAACTCTATTTTCAAACCCCAATCCATTTCTGTATCTACCAGATGAGCAGCCCTTAATTTCACCTTTGGCTCCCTGAGGATAACGAGATAGCAGCCTGGGCAGGGACAGTTGCCTTCTCAGGATGGACAGTAGCAGTGGGAAGGATTCTCTGAGGATCTTCACAGCGGGGCTTCAGCTAGCAGTGAGCTGATGCCACCGGCAGACTGTAGCTTACAAACTAGTTCAGGGACATTTGTGCTGGTAAACTGACTCTAAAACAAACAAAAATAACAACTCTGATTTGTAGCGTTTGCTGATTTCCACGGTGTAAATACTCACACTGTGGCCAATTTCAGGCTACCACAGTATAACTGCTAGCTCACAGAAGTCCTGAATATTTAACAATTGGCTCTCGGGAGCCTGTGTACGGCAGCTCTAGCACACCATTGCTTATGAACCCTCCTTTGGGGACTCCCAGAAATCACTGGGGGATGTTTTGAGGGGATACTGAGGATTTTCCATCACTTAAATGGGGTCTTAATTCATTATAATTTGAGTATGAAAAGACAATCAGGCAGTCAAGTCCCATTTTGTAGTAAGGAGCTGATGAGGTTTAGGTACTTGGGCTATATTTGCCTTAACATTTTTAATACACATTCTCCTTGTAAAAGAGACAATGATGCAGATTCATTCCTTCCACATGTATTGATTGTGAGCCCTCTCTGTGCCAGAGACTGTGCTAAACCAAAAAAACTACACCTGTTGCCATCGAGTTAATTCTGACTCCTAGCGACCCTGTAGGACAGAGTAGAACTGCCCCACAGGGTTTCCTAGGCTGTAATCTTTACAGAAGCAGATTGCCACATCTTTCTTCCATGGAGCGGCTGGTGGTTTCGAACTGCCGACTTTTTGGTTAGCAACAGAGCACTTAACCACTGCGCCACCAGGGCTCCTTCAAGACTGTGCTAGACTCTAGGAAAACAGCAGTGACTGAAATAAGTTCTTATCTTCATGAAGTTTACACTCTAGTACATATGAAATGTGAGGGCATTGGTGGTTCAGTGGTAGAATTCTCGTCTTCCATGCTGGAGACCCAGGTTTAATTCCGGCCAATGCACCTCATGCGCAGCTGCCACCCATCTGTCAGAGGATGCTTGCGTGTTGTTGCTATGATGCTGAACAGGTTTCAGTGGAGCTTCCAGACTAAAACAGACTAGGAAGAAAGACCTGGTGATCTGCTTCTGAAAATCAGCCAATGAAAGCCCGATGGATCACAACGGTCTGATCCACAACTAATCATAGGATGGTGCAGGGATCGTTGTGCCTGGGGCCATCATGAGTTGGATGTTGCCAGGAGTGGGGGGACCAACTCAGTGGCAGGTAACAACAACAACAACTTATAAAATAAGGTCAGGTGATAATAATTATTACCAAGAAAATTAAAGCAGAGAAGGCAATAGAGAGTAATAAGGCTGCTCTTTTAGAAACGGTCGTCAGGAAGGTCTTCCTGATGAATTGGTATTTGAGCAGAGATAGGAACGGAGGGCGGGAGGTAGCCGGGTCGCTATGTGGGGGGAGTGCTCTAGGCAGAAGGAAGAGCACGCGGAAAGGTCTGAGATGGAGACTAACTGGACATGAGCAAGGAACAGCAAGGAGTCCTGTGTGACTGGAGCTCAGTGAACAAGGGCAAGCACGGTATGAAATTAAATCAGACAGGCAAGTAGGAGCCACATCACATATGCTATGCATAGAGTTTGCATTTTATTCTGAATAGGAAGACATTGGAGGGTTTTGATCAAGGAAATAGCAATATCCCCTTTGCATTATAAAAGGAAGTGTCAAAAATAGAATGTGGGGGGTAAGAGTGGAAGCAGAGAGACCAATTAGGAGGCTATTGCTATAGTTTGGGTAAGAGATGATGGTGGTTTGAGCTAAGGTGGTAGAAATGGAGGAAGTAAGAAGTAGTTGGATTGAAGTAGAGCTTACAATTTAATAAAGAACTAGGTGTGAAATGAAGGAAAAGGAGAACTAATCTCAGATAACTACAAATCTCACATTAACTCCAATATTTTTGTGCCCTTCCCCAAATTTTTAAGACTACTAGGGAAAGAACAGGGAAGAATTAAGAATTCAGTGGAATGATAATATGTTTGTATTTCATCATCATTCTTTTTTAAATTTTATCATGCTTTAGGTAAAAGTTTACAGTGCAAATTAGTTTCTCATTCAAAAATTTATACACAAATTGTTTTGTGACATGGGTTGCAATCCCCGCATCCTCTTCATTCTTGAAGATACTTTTGCTGGGTGTAGAATTCTGGGTTGACATTTGTTTTACTTCAGCATATTAAACATCTGAGGGGAAAACAACCATAAAGGTGACATTTCAGACAAACAAAAATGGAGACAGTTTGCCACCAGCAGATCTGCACTAAAGATGTTCTAAATGTTTTATTTTAGGCAAACAGAAAATGATCCCCGATAGAAGGCCTAAATGAACATTGATTGTATATACAAATAACAATAACAGCAGCAGCAGGAGCAACATCTTTAGAGATTTAAAAAAAATATTCCAGTCAAAAAGCAAAGATTACTAAACTGGATAGTAAAAATGCAACTACATATTGTCTATAAGAGATACGTCTAAAACATAAACATACAAAAAAGGTTGAAAGTGGAAAGATAGCAAAAGTATATTATGTAAACACTAAACAGAAGAAAGCTGACAAAGCTAGATTATTTACAAAAGAAAATAGACTGTAAAGCCAAAAACATTTCATAATGGTGGGGGGAGGGGGGTCATTTCATAATGACAAAAATTTAATTTACCAGAAGATTCAGCAACTCTAAAATTATATGTACCTAATAACATGCTTTTAAAAAGATATAAAGCAAAGAATGGCAGAATGACAAAGAGAAACAGACAACTCCACAATCATGCAGGCTATTCCAACATACTTCTTTCAGGAATTGCTAGGACAAGCAGACAAAAAAAGTCAATAAGGACACAGAAGATTTAATGATTAACAAGCTTGACCAATAGACATCTACAGAACACTGCAACCAACTACTACAGAATCAATGTTCTTTTCCAGAACACATGGAACATTTACAAAAATCGACCATATACTGGGCCATTAAGCAAGTCTAAACAAATTATGAAATACTAAAATCACACAGAATATGTTTTCTAACCACAATGTATTTCTGCTGTAAATTAATACATGGAAAAGGTAAACCAGAAAATCATTATATATTTAGAAATTAAGAATTATATTTCTAAATAAACTATGTTATTCATTGACTATATAAGACCTTCTGGGGGTTAAAAAGAAGATAAAATTAAAATATACAGCAACAGTAGCATATAAGTTGGAGACTGGTTAATGGAGCTAAAGGTTTTTAAGATTGTTGTATAGTTTAAGGTAAAAAGGCATTGATTAATTTTAGACTTTGATAAGTCAGGTAGCAAGTTGAAATCACCAGGGTAACTACTGTAAGAACAGAAACAGAAGAGCCCTGGTGGTGTAGTGGTTAAGAACTTGGCTGCTAACCAAAAGGTCAGCAGTTCAAATCCACCAGCCGCTCCTTGGAATATGGGGCAGTTCTACTCTGTCCTATAGAGCCTCTATGAGTCGGAATTGACTCTACAGCTACAGTAGCTGGTGTGAGAACATGCTCTTTATTGGAGGCCTTCCCTTCCCTGTATCATTTCTCCACTCCCCTATTGATGCTTCCTGTACTCTCCAAATAACTGTTGTTGTTAGTTGCTGTCAAGTTGATTCCAATTCATGGTGATTGTGTGCAGTGTAGAGCTGCTCCATAGGGTTTTCAAGACTGTGATCTTTCAGAAGCAGATCGCCAGGCCTGTCTTCCAAGGCGCCTCTGCATGGGTTCAAACTGCCAACCTTTCAGCTAGTAGTCGAGCACTTAGCCATTTCCACCACCCAGGGACTCCTCCCAAATAACTTGGTGGTGGGGGTGGGTGCCGTCGAGTCAGTTCCGACTCATAGCGACCCCATGCTCAACAGAACGCAACACTGCCGGGTTCTGCCCCATCCTCACAATGGTTGCTATATTTGAGCCCTCTGTGGCAGCCACAGTGTCACTCCATCTCGTTGAGACCCAAATAACTATTTCTACATAAACCCATGGCTCAAGGTCTGCTTCTGGAGAAACTAAGGCTTTTGTTGACATGGCCCCTGTTGCCATGTCCCAGGTCCTGTAGTAAAGAGAAGCAGTTGCCCAAGTCAAGTGGCTAGTAGACATAAGAGCCATCATGAGTGTCTGCTGCTCCAAATGGTGTATAAGTGAGGAGGCCATGGACCTGGGCCCATGGGAGAGCCTTCTGTGTTTGACTAGGAAGCACAAAACTCAGGGTGTGGCCAGGCCAACCCCTGTCAGCTTGGGGCTGAGAGGACAGCAGGCAAACCAGGAACTTGAGCACGTGGTCGTGGGCAGTCCTGGGCCTCCTCCCTGACAGGGATGACCCAGATCTGAGATCTTCTGGCCAGTCCCCAGGAAGACTCAGTGAGTTTGTTGGCGAGTACATGAACGTTCTCAGGGAAAATGGGTCCAGGACTATTTTGGCTCAAAGAAGGGACCTTCCAGGCTCCTTGGCCACAAATCCCTCCTCTCCTCAATAGCTCTCCTCCTCGCGTAGCTGGAGTATCGTACTCTCACCTCTGCCCATTCTGTGGCTTCAGCAAAGAGAATTTATGGGGCTGTGTTTCAGTAGGTTCCTGGGTGGCACAAATAGTTTGCCCTCAACTGCTAACCAAAAGGTTGGCAATCCAAACCAATCCAGCAGTGCTGCAGAAGAAAGACCTGATGATCTGCTTCTATAAAGATTACAGCCAAGAAAACCCTATGGAGCTGTTTACTCTGTAACACATGACGAGTCACCATGAGTCAGAATCAACTCGACAGCAATGGGTTTTGATTTTTTTGTTTGTTTTTATTTCAGTAGTTGGGACACAGCAAAGACTAGGAAAGAGGGTAGACTTAAAAACCAGGAAAAGCTATGTTCAAATCCCATCATTGCCACTCATTAGCTAGATGATGTAGACAATTGACTTAGCCTCCCTGAAACTCTATAATAATTGTATTATCTTATTGGATTGTTGTGAGGATTAAACTAATAATGCTTGTAAAGAGCTTAGTGTAGTATCTGGTACATAGACATAATCAATAAATGGTACCATTATTATTATGTTTGCCAAAGCTTGCTTATAATAACAAAAGATTGGAAACAACCTAAATGTCTATCAGTGTGGAATTGGTTAAATAAAAATGTTATACCCACATACACAGTGGGATTCTGTGTAGCCATTTAAAAGTATGATGCAGATCTATACTTACTGATGTGGAAAACTATTCTTGAATTATTATTTAGGAGGAAAAAGCAGGTTAAATCTCAGTATATATACTATGACATGCTTTTATGTTTAAGTGTAAGTTTGCATAAGTGTATGTAGATGTATGTCTAATTGTATGTATAAGTGCTTAGAAAAATGTTTGGAACAAGATACACCAAACCGTTAACAGTAGTTATCACTGCAGGATGGGTACGTGGGTAGATCTTTTTTTTCTTTCTGCTTATCTGTTTTTTAATTTTTTAATACTGTAATAACTATGTGTGACATGTGTAATAAAAATAATAATAAAGGAAATGATAATGTTTGGGGTGCAGAATAAGAAAAAGCTCCAGGTAAGGTTTGTCCGACACAAAGCAGAGTAAAAAAGGAATGAAATGAAAATGAAGCTTTATCTGGCTTTTTAATTGAAGGTCATCATACATCCGTCTACACCTGGCCTCTTTCCAACTGCTGATTAGATTGAGGCTCAACTATCATTTAATAAGCAGCTACAGAGCTCCAGGAACTAGGCCATGTGCTTTCAATCCATTGCTTTATGTAAATCCTCAAAACAACCCTGTAAGTGAGGTAAACACTATTCTTCCCATTTTACAGATGAGGACCTTCAGTCTCAGAGAGGCCAAAGAACATGTCCGAAGCTGCTGTATCAGTTAGGCAGGATGAGCTGAATTATGCTGTGGTAACAAACGGCCCCCAAATCTCAGACACTTACAATAATAAATACTTATTTCTCGCTCAGGTTACTTGTCCTCATAGGTCAGTTTAGCTCTGCTCCATGTCATCTTTACTCCAAGCTGACAAAACAGCCCCTCTCTGGGACACTGCTGGACTGATTGTAGAGAGAAAGAGAAAGATGGCAAACCACAAGCTAGCATTTAAAACTCCTGCTTGAAGTGAAACAGTAATTTCCACCCATATCTCATTGGTCCTGAGCCCAACAGTGCAGAAATGTATAATCCTCCTCCAGGAGGGGCAGTGAATAGTTTGAACAGAAATGTCATCTACCCCGATCCCACAGCTGGGGGTGCTCCGGAGCTGAGAGAGATGACAGTGAAGTTACCAGGGAAGCAGCCTGGAGGTCAGGCTGGGCCCACAGGGCAGTTCTTTGGCTTCCGAAATTTGTGAGAGCCTCAGAAGTGTTCATTTCCAGAGGACTGACCCACATTAACCAGACTCAAAGGCAACCGCAGACAAACAGGAGATCGATATATTGGCTTATAGAGAACTCCATGGCCACGGGCATCAGACTGTGAGTCTCTCAGGAACAGTGTCTCTCCTGGAGGGAGGTCTCATGAGGAGTCCTTCCATACCCGGGGAGAGAAGACGTGGTGGCCCTATGGCAGCACTGCAGAGTAGGTGGACAGGTCTTGAGGCCCAAGTGTGGTAGAACACATGGCAGGCCTGGGGCCCCACCTGATTCCCTGAAATGCTGTCATCTCTCTCCTTTCATGTAGAAAAAATAGCCAAGGGTGTGCCTGCCCTATGCAGACAAAAATCCCCTCAGGAGCCTCTCTGGAGCCCCGTGAGTAGGGATTATCAGGCCCTGTTTTACAAAAGGGAAATGGGAGGGAGATGTGTGTGTGTGTGTGTCTGTGTGTGTGTATGTACATGTATATATACACATATATAGAGAGAGAGAAACAAATAAGATCAGAGAAAGGTCAGGAGGGTTTCCCTCCCCGCCCCCACCCCCAACCCCCATGATGTAATTATGGATGATATTTAGATTTTTTTTAATTATATTCTGATCTGGGCTGAACATATATCAGTCTATAATTCCAAAAGCAAACAAACAACTCCGTTGCCGTGAAGTTGATTCCGACTCATAGCGACCCTATAGGACAGAGTAGAACTGCCCCGTAGGGTTCCCAAGGAGCAGCTGGTGGATTCGAATTGCTGAACTTTTGGTTAGCAGCTGAGCTTTTAAACACTGCACCACCAGGGCTCCAGTCTATAATTAGGAAAAAATATTAAAAATTAAAACAATTTAATAAAAATTAGTGGGCTGAGAAGTGCAACGCTTATCACACTTAACCTCTACCTAAACCCCAGATTGCAAAGTGCTGCATCTACAGGGGAGGACAGGACACAGCCACATCCTCGCAGAGCTTACGAGGTGGGAAAGAGAGACAATAAATGAGTGATTTCTACAAAGTGTAATGGAGGCCCAAGAAACTGAGAGTTGTTAAGTGATTTTCCCAAAATTGCCCACTGACTAGGTGGTTAGTACATCAAATGCAGTGTTTAAGAGCAATGGCTTTAGAGTACGATGCCAGGCCTGAATTAAAAATCCTGGTTCTATCACCTAGCTATGCGATCCCCCCAGGCAAATTACTAAACCTCTCAGCCTCAGTTTTCTGATCTGTAAAATGGGTTGTTGTGAGATTAACTGAGATAATACATGTAAAATCCTGAGCTCAGTGCCTGGCACACACTGAGCCACTGATATTTAAGAAGGCGTTTGACCCATGGCTCCCAAATCCAAATTCATTGCTCTTCCCAGCCCACAGCACTGCCTCTAACTAGGGACAAGGCCTATTTCCTCAGTCTCAGTGATGTTGTCAGCAATGTGGTGGGGATCTCATGACTCTTCAAAGACAATGACTGGCAAAAAAATGCCATCTCTAGGGAAAGAGAACTGGGAGGCAGGGGTGGGGATATTTAAATGTTTCACTGTATATCCTTCCAAACTGTTTGAAAAAATCATTTACCTGTTATCCTTCAGGTTTAAAAATATGGGAATAAAATTATTTTAATAATTTGAATTAATGAACTATTCAGTTACTTCTTCGGTGAAAAGCTCTTTTCCGTCTGCAGAGCATGGTTTTCTCAAAGTTTAGTCTGAATCAGAATCCGGGGCTTGCCCCCATCCCCAGCTCCAATGTCTCAGAATTTCTGGGGCAGCCTGCTGAGCATCACTTTTAATTAGCTCCCGAGGTAATTCTTATAGACACTAAAGTTTAAGAATCACTACTTGCTGAATTCCTTGGCATATCAAGTGCTTAGGAACATGACCTTGTCTTCAGCCTGCCTTCACCAAGATTATATTACAGTTCAGTAGGTCAAAAGAATCCACCTGTAACTTTGTCATGATTTCCTGGGAAAACTAAAATCACTCACCCTGTAATTCCGTTGTCCTGCAAATACAAATGGGTAAAATGTTGCCTAAACTTGTTTAAAAAGTAACGGTATAATGGAATATTGTGTGAATATAAAAAAAGAATGAGAGGGTTCTTTCCATGGTACAAAGGACTAAACTTTAAGGGCAGTAGTGGCTCAGTGGTAGGATTCTCGCCTTCCATATGGAAGACCCAGGTTTGATTCACAGCCAATGCACCTCATGCGCAGCTGCCACCCATCTGTCAGAGGAGGCTTGCGTGTTGCTATGATGCTGAACAGATTTCAGTGGAGCTTCCATACTAAGAGGGACTAGGAAGAAAAGGTCTGCTGACCTACCTCTGAAAATCAGCCAGTGAAAACCCTGTGGATCACAAGAATCCAATCCTGTTGTGCATGTGGTCACCATGAGCTGGGGGCCAACTCAACAGCAGCTAACAAAACATGGGCTAAACGTTAAGATATAAAATGGGGAAAAAATCAAAAGCGTATGACAATGTGTTTAGTCTGCTAGCACTTGTGTAAAAAGAAACCACCCACACACAAGATATACACATATGTGCTTGTACATGCGAATCTCTGGAAAAATCTACAAGGAACTGGTAATGTAGTTGGGGTTGTCTCTGGGGAGAGGAATTCAGAGGCTGGGGACATGGGAGAGAGAATGATCTTTCACAGTACTGTATACCCACCCTACCTTTTGAATTTTGAACCGTCTGAATGCATTTCCTTTTGAAAAATCAATTAAATTTAAATTTTAAAACACGCTGCCCAGGTGATGCCGTCTTTAAGCTGCTCTAAATACACAGGCCTCGTTCTCAGCTCATCCCTACAGCTCCCCTGAACCTCACATTGTCTTTTCATCTCAGGCTCTCCTTCCACTGGGTCAGTCACTGACCTTGTCCACCCACCGACATATTTTCATCAGACTGTTAAGCCAGACAACTCCTCCAGCACTTAACATTCCAGTCCAGAGGCAGCAAGAGCACACTTGCAAAAGAGTCCATGAATTTAGACTTTGGCAAGAAGCAAGAGGTCAGTGTGCTTATGTAAGGCAACATTGCTTCTCAAATACAACGTGCTCAGAAAGGCAAGGTGCACTCTCAGGCTGCCATTCAGTATGCACAAGCAGGACCTCCAGAGGAGCACAGACAGCTCAGAGGGAGTTGATCTGGGAAGGAGGAAACCGAGTTCCTTGACCGATCCTAAATTGATTGCCTCAGGCAAAAACGGGAAATCTATTATAAAGAATTTAGAGTAACATATGATCCAGCCATTCCACCCCTAGGTATTTACCCAAGAGAAAAGGAACTATACGTGTTCAAACAAATGCTCATAGCAGCTTTATTTGAAATAACCCAAAACCGGAAACAACCCAAATGCCCATCAACAGAAAAATGAATAAATAAATTGTGGCATATCCAGACAATGAAATACTAGATATAAATAGATAGCTACCATCAAGATGACTCTGCCTCATGGCAATCTTATGTACAACAGAATAAAGTGTTGCCTGGTCCTGCGTCATCCTCATGATCGCTAGCATGTCCTCACCCTCACTGATCTACTTCACCAAACATGATGTCCTCTTCTAGTGATTGATCCCTCCTCATGATGTGTCCAAAGCACGGGAGTCAGAGAATGTTCTGTAGTGATCCATAGGGTTTTCATTGCCTAATTTTTGAAAGTAGATCACCAGGCCTTTCTTCCTAGTCCGTCTGAGTCTGGAAACTCCACTGAAACCTGTTCACCATGGGTGACCCTGCTGGTATTTGAAATACTGGTGACATAGCTTCCAGCATCACAGCAACACACAAGTCACCACAATATGACAAACTGACAGACAGGTGGTGGAATGAAATAGTGCTCGGCAGAAATGAATTGCTGATACATGCAACAACATGGATGAAACTCAAAGTAATTATGCTGAGGAAAAGAAATCAGACCAAAAACAATACACACTGTATGATTCCATTATGTAAAACACTAGAAAATGCAGACTCTAGTGACAGCAAGCAGATTAGTGGTTGCTGGAGGATTAGGGGCAAGGAGAGTTAGGAAAAAAGAATTACAAAGAGCAGAAGGAAACTTTGGGGGGTGATGGATAGGCTCACTCTCTTGATTGTAGTGATAGTTGCACTGTTGTATACATATGTCAAAACTTATCAAATTTCACACTTTAAATACATGCAATTGTACATCAATATTGTATATCAATTCTACTTCAGTAAAGCTATTTTTAAAAAAAAAAGAATCCTGGGATATTGTGTGGAACATAAGAAAGAGGCTATGCTGTTTGGCTTGAAGGAAATGTTCTGTATCTTTTTTTTTAAACGTGTGACAAATATTTATTTATTTATTTTGTGCTTTAGGTGAAAGTTTACAGCTCAAGTTAATTTCTCATTCAAAAATTCATACACGGGCAAGCGGGAAAATTAGGAGGAAGCAGAGGATGCCACGCTTCAACTTTAACTGCAAGTAAACAAAACGTTTTAGTTGGGGAGTTCCAGCAAAATGGCGTTCTAGGCAGAAGCACCACACCGTCCCTCCACAGCAAAGATCCAAAAAACTAAGCCGAACAGAGAATACAACAATCCTGAAACCCTAAAACATCAAATGAAGAGATAAAGAACTCAGCCAAGCACCAAATGGAGTGAAAAAACTGACAGAGAACGGAGAGCGAGGAGAGATTCACGCAGAGGTCCCCTACCAGCTAACGCAGCATGGATCCGCCATCTGGGACTCCTGTCGGAGACCAGCAAACAGGGGGTACGAGAAAGCAGCCTCACGGAGCATCCAGCGGGAGACAAAACAAC
>NW_004443951.1:25786602-25817578 GCF_000243295.1 Trichechus manatus latirostris | reverse complement strand
CGATGTCACTGAACTGTGCATGTAGAAATTTTTGAAATGGTGTATCTTTGGCTATGTGTATTTTCACCAAAAAAAATGGTTGAGAAGTTAGATGGTTGACATGTTGTGGGGTTGTTAACCAATGTCCTAAAGCAATATGTGTACTACTGTTTCATGAGAAACTATTTGTTCTGTAAGCCTTCACCTGAAGTACAATAAAAAAAAAAATTCATACACGTACTGTTTTGTGACATTGGTTGCAATCCCCACAACGTGACAGCACGCTCCTGCTTTCCACCCTGGGTGGTCTAGTTCCTGTCCCTTCCTGCCTTCTCGTCTTGCTTTTGGACAGGAGTTGCCCATTTGGTCTTGTATACTTGATTGAACTAAGAAGCACGTTCTCACGTGTGTTATTTTTTTTTGTTTTGTTTTATAGGCCTGTTTAATCTTTGTCTGAAAAGTGGGGTTTGGGAATGGTTTTAGTTCTGGGTCAGCAGAAGGTCTGGGGAGCCATAGTTTCAGGGGTTCTGCCAGTCTCTGTCAGACCAGTAAGTCTGGTCTTTTTTAGTGAATTTGAATTCTGTTCTACATTTTTCTCCCACTCTGTGTCAGAGTGGTCATTGGTGGTAGCCAGGCACCATCTAGTTCTTCTGGTCTTAAGCTGGTGAAGTCTCTGGTTCATGTGGTCCTTTAGTACTTTGGGCTAATATTTTCCTTGTGTTTTTGGTTTTCTTCATTCTCCTTTGCTCCGGGTGGGATGGGACCAATAGATGTATCTTAGATGGCTGCTCAAAAGCTTTTAAGACCTCAGACACTACTCACCAAAGTTGGACGTAGAACATTTTCCTTATGAACTATGTTGTGCCAATTGACCTAGATGTCCCCTGAGACTTTGGTCCCCAGGCCCCAATCCCAGCCCCAGCTACTTGACCCCTTAAGGTGTTTGGATGTGTCTAGGAAACTTCTATGCTTTTGCTTTGGTCCAGTTGGGAAATGTTCTCTATCTTGATTGTGGTGGTAGTAACACGACTGCATACATTTGTAAAGCTCATCAAATTGTATACTTAAAGTTGGTGATTTTCACTGTAGGTAAATTACACCTCAATAAAGTTGATTGTTGAAAAACAGGATGTATATGTGTGCATGGGCATGCATACAGACAGAGAACAGGCAACCGGCCCCAGGAATATCTGGTACCCACATACCACTGCGTCAAAGATGCTCTCTCCATCTTTCTAGCTCTTGTTTCTGATTCATTCTTCTTTTTCTCTCTAACCTTCCCTGCCAATTGAGTCTTTTCCAGTTCTCTGGCTCAAAAGGCAGAAGGTTCAGCTGCCAACACTTCCTCAGCTTTAATATCTTAAAATCCAGGCACCCAAAAGGAAAGGAGCTTCTCTCTGAGTCAAGTTGCAAAATTCATGGGGAAGGATTCTGATTGGTCCATTTTCGGTTAGTTGTTAGGCTTTCATTCATTTATTAAAAACATATTGAACAGCAGTGCAAGGACTGTGATAGGCCCAGGGATACCATGAAGAAGAGACTTATGAGGTCTCTGCCCCAGTATGGCTTAGTCTAGTTGGGACACAGACAAGCAAGCAAACAAGTAAACATTTCTACTTCAGATCACGATAATATCTTTAAAGAATATAAAGAGGAGAAACAGTGGGTAGAGAGTGATTGGGGGCATGGAGTTATCTTAGATAAGGTGGTCAGGGCTGGTCTATAAGTAGGTAGTATTTGAACAGATATGAAAGATAATGGGTCAGCTTTCCAAACATCTGGCTGAAGGTTCCAGGTGGAAGGAACAGCAGGTGTAAAGACCCTGAGGCAGGAACATGGTGCATGGTGTATGAATCAACACATAGAAGGCTGATGTGGATGGAGCATAGTGAGAAGGAGAGTGGGAAGAAATGAGGCCAGATCATGTAAGGCCTTGTAGGGCAGAGAGAGGAATTTGCAGTTCATTCCAAGTGTCATGGAAAGCCTCTGGAGAAGCTGAAGCAGAGAACTGACTTGACATGATATTTTAAAAAGCTCCTCTGGCTGTTATGAGCAGCATAGACTATAGCTGAGCAAGAGTGGAAGTGGGGAAAGCAGTAGAAGGCTACTACAGTCACGTATATTGTACAGCCAACAGTTCTTACTAATGAATTGGACGTTGGGGAGGAGAGAGGAAGAGGGAGAGGGAAGAAAGCTGGTGTGTAGGGAAAGAAAGGAAGGCAATGAATAAATCAAATGTGGCAGGGCAGAGTACAGCTTACTAACAAGGCATTTCCCACAGTGATCATGAGGTTGAAGGTGGGGATTAGGGTGGCCAATCAAAGTAAAACCAAAAAAAAAAAAAAAATTCATTGCCGTTGAGTCGATTCTGACTCATAGCAACCCTACAGACAGAGTAGAATTGCCCCATAGGGTTTCCAAGGAGTAACTGGTGGATTCAAACTGCCGACTTTTTGGTTAGCAGCCAAGCTGTAAACCACTGCACCACCAGGGCTCAGAGTAATAGGTAACTATTTTAAATTCCCCCTCTGAGTCTCATAACCTGGTCTGGAAAAAGAGAGGGTTGGACTAGCTTCAGTGGCTCTCAGTGGAGGTGGAACCACTCACTACAGATACTCTGGAAATTAGTGGGCAAAGTATTTGATTGTTAAAATGACAGGGGTGTTCTAGTGACATTTAGAGAAGGATGCTAGACATTCAAAAATACGTAGGCGGTCCCACAGGATGAAGAGTGGTCCCATGTCCCACTTTGAAATGCTCCACTGGATATTTACGCAGATGAAAAACTTGTAAAATTATCTGAGCCTGAAATCTAACTCCATTTTACATACAAGCACAAATAATTTTTTCTGTGGTTTTAAAATACTTTCCAGGAATGCAACTGAAGTGAAAATCAAGGGATTTGATCTGTTTGGAAATTTACCCAAGAATTGTGTTTTGGAAAAGCATGTCACCAACAGCAATGCTCATGGTTTTTGAGGTACAACATATCCGTATCAGTCTGCATTTATAGCTGTGGCATCCATGGCGATTCTATCTGTAGGTGCAAAAACCTACTTCATTCTCTTCTATGATAATCATGCCTAAGTAAAATGCAGTTTATTATGAACTATCTTCCTCCCCCCTTTTTAACAGGAGATTGTAATCCTAAATACTTTATATGTATTAAATTATTGTATACATACGTATATATACACATACGTATATAAAATCATTTAATCCTCACAACAATGCTATGAGGTAGACACTGTCATTGGTCCCATTTTGTGGATGAAGAAACTGAAGCATAGCGTAGGGCCCAAGTTCACACAGCTAGTAAGTAAGCTGAGCAGAAATCTGAACCCAAGAAGTTTACTTCGAAATTCATACTGTCTAAACCACTATATCATATAGCCTTAAGGTAGGTTATATTATCTGTGAATTTTATTTCAGGATAATAATCTGGGGTGTTACTAAATGTTTATATGATAAGGTTGAGATTCAGTGGTCTACACTTTCTAAGTTTCTTGTAGTACTAAAATCCTTGTATTCTAGCTCTGTTCCTAAATGACTCTTCTCATTTAAATTAACCTTATGCTTGGAAGCATGAGAAACTTCCCTGTAGAGGAACATGTTACGTCAAATGAGCAAAGATATTTTATTAACCACAAAACGTAATTCTAGAGAAGACGCAGTTCAGTCTCTCTCAGACATTGCTGGTGGAAAGGCATTGAGTGACCCCTTCTCAACAGAAATTCAGCAACATGTCCCCAAGATCTTCAAAAACGTCCACATCCTTTGATGGATTCTGACTTCACTTCAGAAAATATTTCCTAAGGAAATTTTTTTATTGTAGTAAAATACACATAAAATTTACCATCTTAACCATTTTAAAGTATACAATTCAGTATACAAAATGACATTTAGTACATTTTCTGTATTGTGCAACCATCAGCACCATCTAGTTCCAGAACATTTTCATCACCAAAAGGAAACCCTATCCCTGCTAAGCATAAAGATATTCATCAGAGTATTATTTACAGTAGTGAAAGGACTGGAAATCACACTAATGTCTAACATTAGAGGATACAAAGATGGTCTCAGCCTTAACTAAAGGGGCACTCTGTCTTATCAGGAAAAAACAACAAATTCAGTACATCCCGTGTTGTGGTATGCACAGGGTGCTAGAGGAGCTCAGAAGAGGAGTAGGGAGGGTGCCAGGGGAAGCTTCCCCACAGACAGGTGAAGCTGAGGGTAAGGGTGTATCAGGGAGAAAGAATGGCACTCATCAAGAGCTGTGAAAGAGAATGATACAATTGGGGAACTACAGTTTGTTTGGGCTTTAACGTAAGATTCAATGTGGAGAGGCAGAAAGGAGCAAGAGCAAGAAGGGCCTTTTACATGAAACCTCAGGGAGCTTTGGAAAGATACCTCTTTTATGATCCACTTTGTTTTGGAAAGATCACTCTGACAGTCACATGGAGAATTAGCTATGATTGGGCCAGACTAGGGTCTACTTAGGCATCTGTTGCAAGACAGAATGAACTAAGGCAGTGGCTGTAGGGACAGAGGAGGTAAGATTAGTAGCGTCACTAGGGGGCTGTTGGGGGTGCGGACCATACTGGGTGACACTGTCAGAGGGGGTGATACCAAAATGACTGTCCATAAAATTTTTGTGCAATGTTTCAGCAGAAATTTATTATTTTTTTTAAAAATATACCTGTAGTTAGTTATAACAAAAATATTTTTCATAAACTTACATGTATCAATATACTTACGAGACTAAAACTCTATGCTAATTTACTTTTTGAACCTTCTAATGTGCTATGGTCAGAGCTGTCATTATTACCCAATGACAGTGACGCTTTGAATCATGTGGTTTTGACTGCACTTGCTACAAGCACACGTTGTTTTCATTGCTGCTGGCGTTTTACAGTTGCTGATTTTGTCAAATTTTCTGGGGTTTTAGCTACAATATTGTGATAATTAGTATTTGCGAACCTATATCAATAACTCTGTTGAGAATGAAGTAGTAATTAAAGGAAAAGAAGGAGTGATATACAGGAATTACGACTGACAAGTAACATTAGTACAAAAGCTTTACTAAGGATTCTGTATGGTGTGGTACAGGAGGAGGTCCATGGGGTAGGGGGTGATACCATGAGTTATTGCACTGAGTGACACCAACCCTAGTGATGTCACTGGATAAGTTAGTAAGAACTGTGGCACCATTAGACCGAAAGTCACACATGGTCGGGGATCACATCTACTTTGTTCATTTCTGTTTACCCAGAGCCTAGTAAGTATACTTCCATCATTTACTTATGATGCTGTCCTAGCATAATTATTGCGCTCAATATATAACAACAGCTACCATTTCTTGAGTGCTTATTCTGTGTCAGGTTCTAAGTGCTTTACTCAGAGCAATCCATCCCATCTTCTACACTCCCTATGAGGAAGATTCTATTATTATTTTCACTTTATATTTAAGAAACTGGTAAAAATTTCCCAAGGTTATAAAGCTAGGTAAATGGCAGAGTCAGGCTGACTCCAAGCTCTAGTGCTCTTACTTACCCAATAGACTATGCAGCCATTCTTTGCTGAAAGATTCAACAGATGAATGAAGGAACTAATGAGTAACTCTGGATTTGGTACCGGGGGAAGGGTGGCGGTAACGAAGAAGAGAGGAATAAGGATGACTCCCAGGTGTCTGGCTCAGATGACTTAGTAGATAAGGCATCTCTATTTACTGAGGCAGAAGAAGAGGACAAAGTAAGATTTTGGGAGTAGGGGTTGGAAGCTGGGGAAAATATTAATACATTCTTGAAATGGTGAGTTTGAATTGCCATGAGATAAGCAAGTGAGATGTCCAATAGAATGCTGGCAAATGGTTCTGGAGCTCCGGAGATTTGAATTGGAATTACAGATTTGGGAGCTGTCAGTATACTCGGTGTCAGGGATTTGGATAAGATCACCAAAGCAAAGTGTGTAGAAAGAGAAAAGCAGATCACCCAAGATAGAGCCCCAGGGAATACTGGAATTCAGGGGGCAAGTGGAGAAAAAGGAGCCTTTATTTAATGAGCAGAGTCTAGTCATGGAAACGATATAAGTCAGGTTGTGCTGGTTCAAGGAAGTGAAGCAAAGGTTAGGCATGTGTGCTGCAAGTGAGAAGGTAAGAGAGAGAGATTGATGGGCTGTGATCAGAGAATAGGTGCAGAGATGACTATATATACAGTAGTGTGCTGGAGCTAGCTCGTCCCAAGTGAGAGATGATTGTTAAATTTTCAGGAATTTTGCAAGCGGGTTGATAAATACAGCCACTATTAAAAATTAAGTTGTACAATCTTGCAGTTAAGTAAATTACATTAAAAAACAAAGGTAATAATGCCTGGAGCAACAGAGAAAGAAGGAGAGTGAGGAATAGGAGGAAGAAATGGAATGTGTGGCTAATTGCCTCCAGAAACTGCCTCCTTTGCCCTGAGACAGAAGAACTGGATGGTGCCCAGCTACCATTACTGAACATTTCGCTCAAAGACTCTATAGAAGAATCCTGATCAAAAGGGGGAAAATTCAGATCAGAATTTCAAATTCTCAAGGACTCCAGACTTTCTGGAGCCATGGAGGCTTGATTAACCCCTGAAACTACTGCCCTGAAGTAGTCTTTAAAACTTAAACCAAAAATATCCCTGAAATCATCTTAAAACCAAACAATATTTTACCTCAACTAGTAAAAAAAGTCTGCCTTGAGCATTTTGCTCTTTTAAGAACTATCTACATGGGATCAAATTGACAACAGCAACTCATAAAATTAGGTAGGAACCTTAGGAGGCAATGAGTTTGTGTTAATGGGAGAGGAACAACTCAGAAAAGGAGGATGAGAATGATTGCACAACTCGATAAGTGTAATCAATGTCACTGAATTGTACATGTAGAAACTGTTGAATGGGTGTACGTTTTGCTGTGTATAGTCTCAACAACAACAAAATAAATTAAAAAAAATTTAAAGTAATAAATGCTTAAAACTCATCACTTCCTAATTATTTTAATACTTTTTCTATCACCTATGCTCTTGAAGTTAGTTATACTTATTGCATCTATATCGTAGAAGTATTATAATGATATGCTACTGCACATCTCTTCCTAACTCTATTATCAGTGACATCACATGGTAGCTTGAAATCGGCCATGACAGGAGTATTTACACCATGGAAATTGGCAAATCCTACAAATCAGGGCTTGAGTTATTGTTTTATTGATTGTCTAGACGTAAAAAAGTAATGGAGAAAATGTTAGTAATGCAGATTAAATGTGCACCATGATGAAATTTAACAAAAAATGGATCAAAAAATTAACTATAAGAATCTAAACCATAAAACTCTTAAAATATAGGAGTAATGCTTTAAGACATAGTTTTTGACAATGGATTCTTAGATATGACACCAAAAGTACAAGCAACGAAAGACAAAAATTCATAAATTGGACTTCATCAAAATTTAAAACTTGTGTGCATCAAAGGACTTTATCAACAAAGTGAAGAGACAACCTACAGAATGGGAGAAAATATTTGGGAATCATATACCTAATAAGGGTTTAAATACCCAGACTATATAAAGAATTCCTACAACTCAACAACAAAAAGACAAAGAACCCAATTAAAAAGTGGACAAAAGACTTGAATAAACATGGATATTTCACCAAAGAAGATATACAAACGGCTAATAAGCACATGAAGATGCTCTGTGATATTAGTTATTAAAAATCAAAACCAAATCAATTGCCTTCAAGTTGATTTTGACTCACGGCGACTCCATGTGTTTCAGAGTAGAACTGCTCCCTGTAGTGTTTTCGATGGCTGTGATCTTTCAGAAGTAGACCATCAGGCTTTTCTTCCAGTGAGAAGAAAATTGGGTGAATTAGAATCTGGGTGAATTAGAATCGTCAACCCTTCAGTAGTAGCCAAGTGCTTAACCATTGTGCCACTCAGGGACTCCTTATTAGTCATTAGGAAAATGCAAATCAAAACCACAATGAGATACCATTTCACACTCACTATGATGGCTATTATCAGAAAATAGGAAGTGTTGGTGATGATGTGGAGAAACTGAAACCCTCATCTACTACCGGTGGGAATGTAAAAGCGTACAGCTGCTGTGGAAAATATAGTGGCTGGCAGTTCCTCAAAAAGTTAAACACAGAATTAGTATATGCCCCAGCAATTCCACTCCTAGGTATATACCCAAAAGACTTGAAAGCAGGGACTCAAACAGATTCTTGCCCACTTGCTTATTGCAAATTATTCACAATAGCCAAAAGGTAGAAATAACCCAAGTGTCCATCAACAGATGCATGGATAAAAAAATATGGTATATACATACCATGGAATATTATTTAGCCATCAAGAAAAATAAAGCTCTGATACATGCTTCTCTGATAAGGACAACCAAGAATACAGTTCTCAAGATGTGGAGATTAATCCAATCTGCACTCTCCCAATTCTCCATTACCTCTGACACCAGCCACCCCTCATGGCACTGTTTCTACACTGGGTTCAATAATTCACTGTAACTCACAAGAGCTCATGGACTATATTTACAGTTATGTGGCTTATTAGGGTAAAAGGATACAATTCAGGAGTAAAAGGATGCAACTCAGGATCAGCATCAGGAAGAGGGACATGGGCAAGGTCTAGAAAGGTCTCTGAAGCGAGCTTCTGTTTTCCCAAGGAGAGCAAGTCTCTCCCTTTGTCAGCCAGGGCAGCTCTCAGACAGGACATCTCTTGATCAGGACAGGCAGCTCTCAGAGCAGAAAAGTTCCCAGAGCTCCACTGTTTCTGAGCTTTTATCAGCCAATCCGCGTGCTCACTATTGGTTACCAGGTGGGCTCTCTAGCCAAACCAGCAACCCACAAATTCTCAGTGTAGTCAATACACCTTAATTACTGAGGAAATCCCCCAAGGTTATTTTTCCAAAAACCAAGGGCAAAGGCCAAATAAGAGAATTCATTTCACCACACATGCTATGACATGGATAAACCTTGAAAACATGCTGACTGAAGTCAGTCAGACACAAAAGGACAAATATTGTACGATCTCACTTACGTGAAATATCTAGAATTGGCAAATGCATAAAGACCAAAGTTTATTAGTGGTTACCAGGGGCAGGTGGGAGCAGGAAATGGAGACCACTGCTTAAGGGGTACTAAGTTTCTGTTAAGGGTGATAAAAAAATTTGGAAACCAATAGTGTTGATGGTTGTACAACATAGTGAATGTAATTAATGTCACTTAATTGCACATATAAAAATGTTTGAAATGGCAAATGCGTTGTTATATGTATTTCATCATGATAAAAAAAATTTTAAGTGCATCATGGTTGTAGCCATTACATTGTAAATAGCACAAAAAATTGAAGAAATATTCTTCTGGTACTCAAAAACTAATATTCAGTTCCACAAAGAAGTCGCTCATGTCCCTGATGAATAAGTGAAGTTCTGATATGTTTTCATTGTTTTACTTTCAACTCTTTAACATAAAGGAAAATATCAACCAATATTTATGTTGGATTCACTAATTGCAACCATACATTGGCTAGGATATGAGTTCACAAAACCCAAGACAGACATTCCATGAGAATCAATTGGCTATATGAAATTTACAATGGAAGATAGTATATTTTATTATTTGTAAATTGTGTTACACATCCTTTATATCAGTAAAATTTATAATAAACTATATGTGTTTATATATATCACTTCTCAGTCTTTTGGCTAAGATTAAATGTAATATATATGTGTTTTTCCCCCACATGTTGTTAGAAGTACACTACTGACTATGTAAGAGGCAAAGGAGTCCCTCTCCTATAGGAATGGGTCATTGGTGTTAATGTAGTAAAAGCATTCAATGCTGAGGGGGCTGGAAGAGGCACTGAATTTGGCTAGGATGACAGAATGATTAGGTGTGGGCCTTGAGAGGCCCAAGGCGCTCCGCATTGAGGTGATGGGGAGAATGGCACAGGACTGCAGTAAGAAGGGGTAGTGGTTACCAAGGATGAAAGAGCAATGGTCTGGATGTGGTCATGAGGAGATGACCCCTCATCTCCCACTGGCTTTGTAGTACACAGATCATGGAAGAATGAATAGCCTCCATGTTTGAGGTCACAGAGAAAGCAGTGTTCTCAGCAGACAACTAGTTTCAGTTAATAACAGCTCCCAGTATTATTGAATGCAAGGCGAGTGTAGTGCAGTGGTACTATCAGGATTTCTGAGTTTGACACTTCAGGCTAGAATTCTGGCTCTGCCACTTTACTAAATGTGTGAGACTAGGCAAGATACCTCTCCTCTCCGAGCTTTCGTGTCCTAATCTGTAAAATGGAGATAGTATCACCTAACACTTGGAGCCCTGGTGGCTCAGTGGTTAAGAGCTTGGCTGGTAACCAATGGTCAGCAGTTCGAATTCACCAGCCGCTCCTTGGAAACCCTATGGGGCAGTTCTCTTCTGTCACATTGGGTCGTTATGAGTCGGAATTGACTCAACAGCAATAGGTTTAGTTTCAGGTTTATCACTCAAAAGATATTTAAAACACTAAGCACTGCACCTGGCACATGGTAAGCTTTCTATAAATTGTAAATATTATTGTGCCTATGTAAGTGAAAAAAGTAAGATACATAATTATATAATTATGCATGGGAGTGGGGAAGAGGCGGAAGGAGTACACCATAATGTCAATAACGGCTGTCCTTGGATGGCAGGATGAGGTTTTCTTCCCTCACTTCCTATGTATTTCCCAAAACTTCTACAATTTCCTCATTTTTACTTTCATTCTGAAAAAAATATATACATATTTTTAAAGCGAGAAGGAGTGCATAGAAAGGAGAATCTTCATTTTTAAAAAAAAAAGACCAGTGTTGTCTCAGGTTATAAGAAAGTTAGAAAGTCTTCTGTAGTGTATATTGGCCTATCGCCTGGGCAAATTATTGCAAAGAGCAGAACACCACTTGCAGAGATTAGCTCTTACAAGTCATCTTTTTTCACCACTGAAAAATTGGTTAAGTTCAAAGGTTGTTTCCTCTGTTTTCTGTCTCATCCCATGATTTTTAGGTTTCAAGAGGACATGCAGTAATGAATAAAGGTGCCATAAATTAATCTAAACATAATTCAGATCTTTAATTTATGTATTCATTAAATTTTATCTGCTATCAATCTTAGGCTTCCAGGTGTTAACGGCAACTCTAAATGAAAGTCAAATATAATCATTTGCACAAAAGCATTAGAAGATGATTAATTGGTATTTTTGCATGCAGCTGTGATCTATTCTGCATGTCTAGATTTCAAAAAACATTTGAACTGAAAACATTTACCTAAGCTAATCTCCGTGAAATTACATATGTACACAGCCACGCTTACAGCGTTTCATTACTGGGGTCACATTTCATATTTCCTGATTTTAAAAGGCACTACACTAGTGCACCCTTGAAAATTAGGCTGATTTTCACACCATTCCTTGAATAGTTAAGTGTTTTATTCCAAAAGGAAGACAGCGATTAAATCTACTCCTGTTAACAAATTCCCATTTGTGTATTTTAGCATGATTTGGGGAATGTATTCCAATTTCAAGGGGCCTACACTTGACGTGCCCTAAAAAAAAAAAGTCACAGGACTTAGGCAGAAGAGTGTTTTCAGAAAAATAATTTATCTGTGCTGAATAAAAGCTGTAGCACCAGCAGCTCAGATCCAGTTACGATTGCTAAAGCATGTCCAGACTGGTTATCTAATGCCTCTGCAGGAATTTAGGCCACGCATTAATGCACTGAAGATAAAATCGATTTGAAAATTTCTTAAATCAAATACCAACCCCGGAACAATACTCTATGTGCAAGAGAACCAGCCAACAGTAATAGGAAGCCAATTATAAACTATAAACCACCCTGCTCAAATGTCCTGGTTTGTCACTGGTAAGGCCCATTACACACAGTTTGCACAAGTTAAATCCACTGACTAGACGGAACTGCTATACACACACACACACATTTAACATAAAGATGAAGCTCAATTAACAGGGATTCTTACTGAAACCCAGAGAAAAGTACAAAAATCTACAGCAACATACTGAAAATAAAGGCTCCCCAACGCACACCTTCCCATTATACTATTACAGTACAGCAGAGGAGTTAAGTACCGGTTTTAGAATCAGAAACAGGCCTGGATTCAAATGCTGGCCCTGCCACCTGCTTGGTATTACTCTCTTGAGCTTCAGTTTCCTCATCTATAAAATGGGGTTAGCAACAAGGCCTACGTGATAGCCTATGAAGATTAAATGAGACGATGATTATGAAATTCTGAGCACAGTAGCACTCAGCAAACATTGGCTAGTATTATCTGCTTCATCCTTTATCTTCCCAGTTACCCCAACCCCAAAACAACAAAGGAGACTGAACTGCCCTGGCTGATACATCGTTACACTTGCCAGTGAACTCTTCCACAGTGGTTGACCAGGTAGCAAGCAATGAGGTATTCTAACTGCTTTCATCTGGATGTGTGATCCGTGGAGGAAATTAGAGGTGGAGTGGTTTTACAAATCTTTCCCATTGGCCACACACCCCAGTCCTTGAAATGTGAATGCGGATACACTGATCACCTTTTCCTGTTTATCTCAGCTCTGGTAGCTGAAGTCTTCTACCTTATTCCTCTGCCGCTCTCTTAGGTGAAGCCCCAAAACCTGTCCTGGAGTACTGCAACCCATCATCCTAACTGGTCTCTCAGCTCTCCAGTTTATTCTCATTCATTCAACTGATACTTAATGCATACATAGGCACTGAGTTTACAGAACAGGTATGATCTCTGACTTAAGGAGCTTCTTGAATCTTTTTGATTGCAGAGCTGACCATGAACTGTTGTGCTACCAACCTTCAGTGGCTCCCCGTTGCCCAGGGAAGAGATTCTCAATTGGATTCAGATTCAGAAGGATGTGGCTGGTGCCTGAACATGCGCATTTTGAATAAACCACAGTTGAGAACAAAAGCATAGTTTTAATTTTCTTACTATAATACATAATGCCCTGCACAATGTGACCCAAACCACCTTCCCAGTCTCACCAAATCAACAAAATTTGGCCTCTGCCTAAATTTAAACAACAAAGGGGATAGTGATTGGGGTTATGTATGTAGTTAGATGGAGTGGCAGAAGTCTTCTGAGGAAAGTGAAGGAGCCAGCTATGCGAAAACGGAATGTGAGAATGGCAGAGCTTTCCAAGCAGTATGTGCAACGGTATGTGTAAACTCCTTGGGGAAAGAATGAGCTTGGTCTGTTCAGGGAACAGCAGCGTGGGTAGTATGGCTGGATTATAGTTAAGTAGTAAAGGTGGACATGGGTCTGGAGTACTGGGAATAAAGTCCAAGTAGATAGAGCAGAAGTTGGAAGAGCTAAGAGGAACCAGAAGCAAACTGAGAAGTGGCTAGTAAACTACGAGAAAACCCAAGAGAGTCGTGTTCTAAAGGCAAAAATCTATCATCATTTCTATTGCTGCTGCTAACAAATTTCTACAAATTCAGTGACTTAAAACAACGTGGGTCTCAATGGACTAAAATCAAGGTGTTTGCAAACTGAGTTCCTTTCTGGAGGCTCTAAGAGACTGCTTCCTTGCCTTTTCCAAGCTCTAGAGCTGCCCCCCGTCTTCAAAGCCAGCAACATTCCATCTCTGACCATTCTTCCATAGTCACCTCTCCCTCCGACCTCAGCCATAAAAGGTTCTCTGCTTTTAAGGATCTGTGTAACTAGATTGGCCTACCCAGATAATCTCACCACCCATCTGTCAGTTTGTTGTACTGTGGTGGCTTGTGTGTTGCTATGATGGTGGAAGCTATGCCACTTGTATTTCAAATACCAGCAGGGTTGCCCACAGCGGACAGGTTTCATAGGAGCTTCCAGACTACGACAGACTAGGAAGAAAGGCCTGGCAATCAATGAAAATCCTATCGATCATAACAGAACATTGTCTGACTCACTTATTTTAGACACATCAGGTAAGATCAATCACTAGGGAGGACATCATGTCTGGTGAAGCAGAAAGCCAACAAGGGTCAGGGAGAGCCTTGGTGATATGGATTGGCACAGTAGCCACAACAATGGACTTGAACATGCCGGTGACCTTGAAGATGATACATGAACATCAGGTACCATTTTAGTCTGTCATACATGGGGTCACCATGAGTCGGACTCAATAGCAGCTATATACTAGGATACTCCCCCCACCTCAAAATCCTTACTTTCAATTGCTAAATCCTTTTTGCCATGTAAGGTAATATTCACAGGTTCCAGGGATTTAGGATGAAAACATCCTGGGGGGCCATTACTCTACTACAGCAAATAAACAAAACATTTCAAAGAGGAGGGAGTGATCAACTGTCAATAAGGAATTGAGAACTGACCACTGGATTAAGTACCAAGAAGGTTCTGATGACCTTGACAAGAGCAGCTTTACTGGAGTCAAGATCTTCACTGGACTGGGTTCAAAAGACAAAGTGGAAAATACAAGTAGATTAACTCTTGAGTTCTACTACGAAGAGCAGAAAAGGGGGACAGTAGCTGAAGGGGCAAGTGCAGGGTCAAACAAGGATTTTTTTAAAATACAGAAGAGATATTTAATAGATCAACTCGAAAATCAGTAAAAACAGAGATCTGAAAACACTATTGTTACGGATTGAACTGTGTCCCCACACCCCCCAAAAATATGGAAGAAATAGCATGGTCGTAGGCTGATAGGAATGAGGTAGTAAAGAGAACAATAAATAGGATAGAAAGGGAATAGTGGCTAAATCCAGGTCCTCTGAATAGCTAAGGGATGGAATCTAATACACAAGTGGAAAAGACTGCCTTAAAATAGGGTAAGGAAATTCTGGATAACTGGAGGACAGAGCATACAACCACAGATCCAAGGTAGGTGAGTAGATGTGCAGGAGTCTATGGAAATTTTTTTCTACTTTCTAAGTTTAAAAACAAGAAGGTCATAAGCTGAGAGTGAAGATGGGAAAGGTGTTAAAATGTAAGACTATTCTAGGAGAGTGAAAGAGTAAATGGAATAGAAAACACAGGATTGTCAGGTGGTACTAGGGTTCACTTGATGTCATGACTTTAAACATAGAAATTGAATCAGCATGTTCAGCTGCATAAGCGCAAAAAAGGTGAAAAACTGAACTTAACCAAGAAAGGAGTTTTTAGCCAGGCAAGTATAATGAAGCAAAAGAGGGGGCAAGGCAATCTACTTGTGTAGCCAAGACTGACTATAAACAATGGACCACAGAATCTAAGCTAGGTAATGAAGTAAGGACACCACTTGAGGAGGTGAAAATTAGAGAAAGGTGAGAAGATCAATGTATTATAGGTCACATAATACTGTAACCACTCACTATAACTATTTGTTTATATGTTTACATATTTGACTCCCCCTCTATACTGAGGTCCTCCAAAGTGGGAACTGTGTCTTATCTTTTCACTCTTAGTTCCTTAGCACATAAACGTGCTATCTGGATGGATGGATGGATGGATACTTACCCAGGGTTTACGGGAAATTTCCATCACCAAATCCTATGATATAAAAAGTTGCTACTTCCTCACTGCTCTTTAAGAGTTCAAGTAGACAGTTGCAATGCTTTATCAAAATCTGTGATATAAACAAATCCTTTGGAATAAGACAAAATGCTGAATTCCTACAGTGTGTCCAAGAACCAAACCAGAAAATGTACCAGATGTATCCCAACTACAGTTAAGTTTGCCCTAATTTAACACCTGGGTGGCATGAAATCTCTGAACTCCTCAATTTCTATTTCACCTCACTTGCAGTAAATTAGGATTCAAAGCAGAACTTGGAAACAGCAAGCTTCCCAGGCAGACATAAATCAAGACTCAACCTGGGGGTAGAGAACAAATGCACAGACAAAGAGCATGTAAAATATGTTTTATTGTTCTTTAAAGGGGTTCAGGGTTTGGTTTCAAATCAGGCTGCACACCTCTCATCAGTCTGACATCTCTCTCACCATGTCAAACTGGCTTCAGCTAGCAATACTTCATTAAATCCAAAAGAAAAAAACTTTTAATTTTGAGGAAAAAAAATCCAGTTCTGAGAACAATTAACATTAGTCTGTAATTTAAAACAGAATGAGGGCTAATGTTTCATTTTGCTTTATACACCCATCTCACACAGAACCAGGAATGTAATTTTCCTAACTCAGGCAGGCACTGATACTGATGGACACTGCACACACACACACACACACCATTCCCCCAAACTACACAAATCAGAGCATGTCAAAGGGAAAAGGTTTGTTATGGTTACTGATCAAAACCCTTGGAGTCGACAGTCGATCTGAGCTTAGGGGGTATGCTGTTTTGATCTTTAGCCTATGTGAAAGGAGTCTATTGTCATGTTCTGAAATAAAGAATTTTGGAGAGTACCATCATTTTCACTTTAAAATCCTAGTAACAATTTCAAAAAGCATTATTTTGTTTTGTTTTCTGGGATGGGAAGAAGAGAATCTACACATTTGCATTTAGTTAAAAATCAAAACAACTCCGGCAATAGGAAACAGGCAGTTCACAAAGCCGGCCGACATCTGAGGTATCATCAGTGTGAGACACGGTCCCAGTCCATTCCTACTGGCCTAGCTGATCCTAAAAAAAACAGGAAGTTATGGCTCTGCACAGCAAATTCCAGCAGGACAAGACGACCCTAAGCCTGTATTCAGAGCCTTAGAAGCAGACCACTATTAAATACGTAATATTTAGGTGAAAAGAGTGCAAGAGCCCCTGATGGTGCCCCTCAACTTGTTCTGTCAATGCAGCCCAGTCACAACTGCCCCTGCAAAGGGGCAGAAAAACAGCTTGTCTGGATTAGCACATTGAACCCAGTAAAGAAACTGTAAAAACACTACTACACCACTTCACAAGCAACACAGTCTCTTCGCTACTCGTTGGGTTGCTCTATGTTTCTCTTCTACTGTTATGGCCTGTGGACACATACTCACTAGGCATTGTTGGTTTTGAACCAGCGATCTTTTTTTTTTTTTAAATCTCAAAAAGAACCTAGTAAGAAAATAACAAGGCAATCAGTGGTAAAACTGAACTGTACCTATAGGGGGCAATATGGAAAATACCCATCATAGCCATTTCTCAAGTCGAAAATATAGTCTTTGCTGCTACTCCTTTGACCGTTTCTGAAATTCAGAGTATAAATCAGTCCTAAAATAAAAATTTTGAACTACCAGCATTCTGTGACAATGTTAGACAGAAAATCAGAGTAATGCTACAGCCCACAATTCTACGAGGTGTAGAAAGTGTGCTAACTCTCTGCCTGGACACTCCTTTAGTGATGACCTGGAGTCCTCCCTTCAGAAAACAAAGGTTTCTGAGACACCCACTTAGCTTCATTGGTTGGAAGAGGGAAGAATTTGACTCTCAGCTAAGTTCTTGAGAAGAGAGACTTCTTTCTTAAAATGCTATTTCCCTACTAATTTACCAAAACAAGAAGGCTCTTGGCTACTTTGCCTAATGTTGGATAGCGTTTTCAGGAAAAGAAGCTAACACAAATACCCCATCATCAGTAAAGACTAAAAACCACCTGGATCATATAAGATATATGCCACTGCTTTTTTTTTCCCCTAAAAGTGCCCAGGTGGGCTTAAGGCTGCCAGACTGCACACACATCTACACCAACAAGGACTTCTCCTATTCCATCTACAACTTGTATCAGGGGAAAAAAGGGGGTGGGGATAGGGAGAAAGAAGAGAAGATGGGGAAAAATATACCCCCCCCTCAAAAAAAAAGAAAAAAAGAAAGAAATCCCACCGCAGGGAGATCTATGTGCCAAACATAATGGAAGAGCGTGCTCCCCAAACAGATGGCTCTGCACAGGCTAACGTTCTGCTGATTTTCCTTAGAGACCGATCTTGTAAATTAAAAAAGAAGATTTTGAAATAATTCATTCCTGGCAGAAATTCAAACTCCAACACTAACAAAATCATCCTTCACTGAATTAATCCCTTTTTCTTTTCTCTTTTTCTTTTCTTACACATTTTATTCACGTTATAGAAGGATTTTTTGTTTGCTTTTTATCCAATCATTAGGAGAGTGGTTGAGGAGTACTGAATCCATCACTACTTTGATAACACAGTTAAAATTCCAGATTCACATTTCCAGGTACCAAGAGTTCCCTCTAAACGCCACAATCAAGTCAGCCTTCGTTTATATTTCTTCCTACTGAACACAGCAATGCCCATTGGTATCTCTGAAGCGTAATCGCATCTTAGGTCGGTATTTCTCCAGGTAAAGCAGCTGTTTGGAATTGAATGCTCCCCTTCTTTTTCTGAAAATACAAGAAGGGTAACTTTATCATGTAAAAAAAAGAGCAGCCTGATTCACTGGAATGCATTCTTTAGGGCCTAAGGCCTTTCTAACTAACTCCACACAGCTGAAAACAGCTTATTTCCCATACCACCCCATTTCTTAAAATGAAATCGCTGATTTGAAACATCAACTTTCTGAACCTTCCTAGAAGAAGGAACAAACATCTTTTTTACTCTCACTAAAGTCCATTAATGGTTTAATAAAGATCAAAATGATTTATCCACAGATATCTGACTATTCTCTTCCCAATTAGATTAATATATTCTTCAAATTAGAATTGGTAGCAAATATTTAGGATGTTAAAGAAAACAATACTAAGATAAAGAAGATTTCTCAAAATATATAAATAGCAATCTCTGAAATATGTTATGTTCCTAGAGCTGCTACCGTATATTTAATGCCCTCTGGTACAAATGTGCCACAAATAGAGCCCTGGTGGCCCAGTGGTTAAGAGCTCCGCTGCTAACCAAAAGGTCGGCAGTTCGAATCCACCAGCTGCTCCTTGGAAACCCTATGGGGCGTTTCTACTGTCCTATAGGGTCACTATAAGTCAGAATCAACTCAATGGCAATGGGTTTGGTTTTTTTGGTTTTGTCACAAACAGTCATTTTTTTTTTTTTTTTAAACGAAAGGGTCGAAAAGGAATGGACAAGATAATAACTGCCAAAGAAATCTGAACAACAAAATAGTATGTACGGCCCGTTATTCTAGACTGATGCCAAGATGCTGTCTGGGTACCACCCTTCTTGATTTTGTGCCTGAACAGGTCATTTAAGAGTCCTTGTGATCAACTGCTCCTCTGTAGATTCTTCCCTGCCTCTCAGTCATATTAAGGGATATTAAGAATTACATTTGGAAAGTATCTTGGACATCCATGAAAAGGGACACTAGAGCAATGAGACTCTACTGCCTAGCTATTCATTTTCGAGACTCCTAGATACTCAAATAATACACCAGACATATTCTATAATGCCTGAATTTGTCACCCAAATTAGCAAAACCTTTAAATCTGTGAGCCAGTAGTATTGAGTCTCTTTACCCTTGTTCTTAATTTTTTATATCTTCCAACAATGTTTTAAGCCAAAAACAGCAAATTATCCTATACAAATGGATACTTTCCAAAATTCTTCCCGTGTGATCTTACTTTATGTGTTTCTGAACATAAAACTCCATACTCACTGTCTTATGAACTGAACTGCATCTTCATACTTCATTCCACATTCAATCAAAGCAAGTGCAACCAACACAGGTGCCCTGCAGAGAGAAACCCATTTGTAAATGTTCACAAACCTTTAGAATTAAAGGATTTAAAAAAACAAAACAAAACAAAAACCCCTACATTACATACTACCAAAGCAAAGCTAACCTTTGAGCTTTCCTTTTTCCTGTACATATTTGATTGTTTTCCTACAGTAAAAATATCTCTACCATTATAGGTTCTATGGTATTTTCTATTTTCAGTTATGCACTAAATTCTAATCCTATATTTAGAGCTTTCTACTCTTTAAGACATCACCACATTACAGTAAAAATCTTCTCATCATCATATATCAATCAAAAATTCTTCTCTGGTCTCTAAAATAAATGACCAAATTTATTATCTCAAGTGCCTCAGTATTTTCATTCCAAATCAATTTTAGTAACATTTTCTCACCAAATACCAAAAAGGTGCTCAACTTCTTTAACAAAATCCTTTCGGTGAGCTAGGAGAGTGCCAGAGAATTAATCAGAAACAGTTCTCTATGTTAGTATTTATTTTTTTAACTCTAACAAAGGAAATAATGTTTTTCAAAAAGTAATTACAGGGCACCAACTTTGGACTACCTAAACTAGGATAGCTACTAGTTATAAAATTGCCCCAATACAACACTACCCTCAGTTTCAAGATAAGGACTGAAATTCTGACCCTTAAGAAAATAAATGTACTATACAAAATTGCAAAAAAGGAAAATAGCAAACAAAAGCTTTGAGCACAGCTAACAGCCTGAGTCACCACTACCTAGAAGCAACAGCAGACTGAACTAATGTTTTGAGTCAAAGTGCACATCATAAATTGGCATTTAATCTGCTGCCGATGAGCGCTGCAACACCATTCCATGCAATGCTAGAGAAAAAGGGTTTTAAAATCAAAGTCCATTCTCATTCTCCATACATCTCCTTTCCAAGAGTTTAAAGTTCAGCCATCTGCTCTCTAACAACTCTCATTCATCTCAGTTCAAGAATAAACCATGTATAGGTCCTTCAAACTCTAAAATGACTTTAATTTTGTTACCCATTTCAATGACCTGAACCTTTGATGACTTGAAAGGAGAAAAAGAAAACATACTGAATTAAGACTGTATTTTTAGCTCAAAAATAAGATAATTACATTAAATCAGTTTCGAAACAACTTCTGAACCATGACTCACTAAACTTACTATGGCATCAGAATCAGACAACCAGACAAAACAAAAAACTGTTTTGAGAAATCATTACACCAATTTTTACTCTCATTTCCTTTCCTTTTAGGTAATTTATTATTATTTAATGTAATAAATACCAAAGTAAAATTGTAAGCTGGCTTAGGCATGATAATGAATTCACAGACAAAACAGTAAACTTACCTTCCTAATCCTGCAACACAATGCACTGCAACACAGCAACCTGGCTCTTCACGAAATTTGGTTTTTAATAGGTTTAGCCAATCATCTACTATCTGATTAGGGGGTGGAGCTCCATCATCAAATGGCCAATCCTGGAAAGAAAAGACCTCTTACACTAAACTGATATTTTCTACAGGATTAACATCCTAATGCCCAATAGCTGCACATAGTACACAAGGCAGGCCTAATTTTAACCGTACCATTATTACATATTCTTAAAAACATAGTTCTGGTTGCTACTGAAAAATGGTCCAAGGTCTAAATTCAAGTTTGCCAAATAAATTAGCCTTCTTGATGAAAGACAGTCAGTATTGTAAGCACCTAATTGTACTGTACAGAAATCTTTTTTATCAGAGTGATAAGAAGCTAACAGTCTCCCAAATACTATACCCAAGTATAGTACTAATTAGATATAATACCGAAAACTGTAATTGAAGCCAAGGCAAAGTAAGAGATGATACAACACATATAAATATGATTTTAAAGTCCACTCTGACAAAAAACTGTACCAACTAGTGTTTCATTGATGTCTATAAATATTTTTGAGGATTATCCTCCAGATGGCTCTAAGTTACAACAACTTTTCTTTGGAGAAAGGCTTTCTGATAAGAGATTTTCAATGGTTAGGAGATCATAACAGAAATATACCATCTTTGTCTATGATTATGCATTTAAAAAAAAAAAAGCACCAATGCCAAATATTTTTAAAGCTCTGCCTATGTTAAACATATCCCACTTAACAAGCACAATGCTACATGATAGGATCCTGAGCAAAAAAAAAAAAAACTTTTTGTATTCATCGACTTAAGTTGTTCTTCAATTAAGGCCAACCCGTGCATTCAAAGTACAGTCAGGGGTTTATCGTCCTTGCTACCTAGCAGGAGGTAAAAAGAAAGCAACATAAATACAGCTTTGAAGGAAGGAAGAGGGGAATTCACATTTCACATACCCACTCTCACCCACACAGCTTAAGGGACAGAAATGTTAAGAACACTCGGAATTTTTAAAAAAATGTAAGTCTTTTCTCATGAGACTGAACAGGGATACATTAAGATACTAGAGAAAAAAAGAGAAAAATGACAGAGCACTAAATTGACTCGCAGTCATTATCAGCACTACCAGAGCACTTCATGTAGCCTATTAGCCAGGATAGCACATTATGTTTGAGTATCAACTACGCCCAATAATTAAAAGGCTGTCGTGGTTATCATTATAATAAATGTCACTATTCCAAAGTTTGACTTTAAATAGCAGTAAAACCAATAGGCAGCTTAGTTGAGAGGTTTCTTCCTCTAATAACTCCCTAAAATATATCTAGTTAAGAAACAGTAACATAAAACATACTTCACTTACTCATATAAGGAGTTTCTATCAAATACATCATTAAATAATTTAGAAGCATATGAACCTCAAATTGACACTGCTGAAAACACCATTAAAAAAAAAAAAAAACCATTTGCCAAATCAATTCCAACTCATAGCAACCCTACAGGACAGAGTAGAACTGCCCCACAGGGTTTCCAAGGAGCAATGGTGGATTCGAACTGCTAACCAAAAGGTTAGCAGCCGAATTCTTAACCACCACACCACCAGGGCGCCAAAAAAATACCATTAGTTCACCATTATTCCAACGTGTCTTAGATTTGCAAGAACATTCTAAGGACAGAAAGGTCTTATTTTGGGGATATTCTCTCATAATCAAGTGCCCTAAACCCTCTTCACCTAGCAAAAGTATATTAATCTATCTTAAAATCTCTATGTCTGGGAAAAAGAGAGAAATTCCGGGCTTAACTCTAAATATCCTTGTTTTTCCAAGCTTAAGTTAGACCTCTAATTTTATCTGATGATCACAGCTATATAAAACAAAAACCTAGATTTAAAGGCCTGGAGTAAATCTCAGACCTACCATTATCTTCTACAAAGTAGTTCAAGTTCTTTAGTTAATTTCCATTTCACAAAGGTGTGTGCCAACATTACTGGTTCAAACAGAACACGGTCAATCTACAGTTTATTTTCTCACCCTGTCATCTGTCCAACAAGCTGACTTCTCAACTGCCCAATGAAGAACATTGTCAAAGCACAGGAAAAAGAACTTGCATTCAACTCCATTTCAGAAGTTTAAATTTTGTTTTGTCTTTTTTTAAACATGGCTGCATTTTATACGTTTAAAATAATCCCTAGCAATTCCCTAACCCAGGGACCTTAACATCATTTAGAAATGGGAATGCAAACAAATTATTAACATGCCATACTATTAAAACACATTTTTTAAAAAATATAATGTTTAGCTATTCAGTTTTTGTGTTTTTCAACAGGAGGTGAGGAAACCTTATCATATGTGAAGTGACTGCCTTACCAACAGGACATTTATTCTCTTTGCATGAACTGCCTTCCCAACCACTGACCAACATAATAAAGTCTACAGAACTATCTATCAATATGAAGTAGGAACACAACCTTGTACCAATACCTCCTTATTACTTTCCTCCTATCTACTTAAGAATTCCCAGTTCTCTTCCTACCTTTTCTTGCCTTTCCACAATCAAATCAAACAGCTCTAAAGCACCTAAGATTGTAAGGTCATTTTCATTACATGCTTCTAAAAGCTGCTCCTGCAATTTAGACAGCTATTTAAGAAGGTATAAAAATTTCTACCTTATCTGAGGCTCCTGTTTTCTATGATGAAACAGTATATTTAAATACTAAACGAATAATTTAAAATAATTCCAATCAGTTTACGATTCAATTGTAACTATGAAAGAAATCTAATCACATACAAACTTCTCAGAAACCTACCAAAAAAGTGTCAGAACTATACTGATTACTCTGCGACAAGCTGTCTTCTCCCTCTCCTTCTTATCATTTTCCCTCACCTTTTTCCCCCTAGAAGTTATCCACAAAATATTCATTAACTAATCTTTTACTTGCAAAGTGGGAGAGAATATGTCCATCAGTAAGTTAAGAATGTCTGTGAGATTGTTAACCATTGTCATAGGGCAACATTTGTAGTAACTGTTAAATGGGAGACTATTTTGTCCTGTAAGCCTTCATCTTAAGTGAGAATAACAGCACAATTAGAAGAGCGTAGTCAATGTCACTTAAATGTGTATGTAAAAAAAATTTTTGAAATGGCGTATCTTTGGCTATGTGTATTTTCATAAAAAAAAAAAAAGTTGAGAACTTAGAGGGCTAAAATGTTGTGGGGTTGTTAACCAATGTCATAAAACAGCATGTGTGTTACTGTTACATGAGAAACTATCTGTTCTGTAAGCCTTCACCTGAAGTACAATAAAATATTAAAAAAATAAAAAAAATAAAAAATAAAAATAAAAAAAAATAAAAAAAATAAAAAAAGAATGTCTGATGGATTTTACACCGCAGTGTGGTAAGTAGTGTCTGGAATCTTAAAAGCTTGCTAGTGGCCATCTAAGATGCAACTACTGGTCTCTACTCACCCAGAACAAAAGAGAAAGGAGGAAATCAAATACTCAGAAAAGAAAGCAGTCTACAGTATTAACAGTCTACACAAACCACAGCCTCATCTGTCCTGAGATCAAAAGAACTAGATGGTGCTCTGCTACCACTACACCAACCGTTCTGATCAGGGCCACAATACATGGATCTTGATACAACAGAAAAAAATGTAGAACAGAACTCAAATTCTAAAAAAGTCTAGACTTACTGGGCCAGTTGAGACTAGAGGACTCCCTGAGACTATCACCCTGAGATACTCTTTAAACCTTCAACCAAAATTATCCCTTGAGGTCACCTTTTAGCTAAATAACAGATTGGCTCAGAAAATAAAGAGTATCACCTGTGAGTAATGAGCTCCTTTAAAAAATCATCTAAATGAAACCTAATAGTCAAAAATTACTCTACAGCAAAGATGAGAAGGTAAGGGGGCAGGGAAACTAGAGTGCTGGAAATGGTACAACCAGAACAGAATGAATGAGAATGATGACACATTGTGAAAGATGTGATCAGTATCAGTGAGCAATTTGTGTAGAAATTGTTAAACAGGAACCTAATTTGCAGTGTAAACTTTCACCATAAGCACAATATTATTAAAACAAAAGAATGCCTGATGGAAATTACTTCCAATTAGATTCAAACCAGTATCCTTGAAACAGAAACTAAATATTGCATTAGTTTCCTAAAGAAAACGAAAATTTCCATTTTCTTGAAATAAGTGTACACTAAATTTTGCTTTTTATGTGTTGAAAATACTCTACATTTGCAGAGTTTAAGGGCACAATGAATTAAACTGCCAAATTATTAACCCAAAGGAATTTAAAATTAAAAAGATTGCTATGAACAGTGCATCTCCTATTATAATAAGCTTAAAAGGCAAAATTAGTAAGTGTCAAGTTTTATAAATATCTGTTCAAAAGATACAACTTGTTTGTGGTGAAAAATTAAAAACACTACACACTCACTAGAACGTGGATTCCTTCTTTTTCAACTGGAGCTTTATCATACGTAGCATCACAAACTCGAACCAAAGTTGTCACTCCATACTTCTTAAGTTCCTTTATAAAGAAAAACAAATACAAAGGGACTGGCTTTTGGAATCTGCAACCAGAGTGTCAGAAATATACTATTATAAATTGAAACAAGATATCATTCTTATCCTATTAAATAGACAAAGATCAAAATAATTCTCATTGTAGCAAAGGGCACTTATGCACTATTGGTGGGATTATGAATAAGACTTGCCTTTCTATGGGGCAAACTGATGGTATAACACAAAACTTTAAAAGTGCATATACACTTTGATCTAGAAATTCCAATTCTGGGACTTTATGCTAAGGAAATAATTAAAGATATACATAAAAATTCAGGTACCAGTATATTCACCACAGCTGTTTGGAATGACAAAAAGCCAGAAACAATATTGTCCACAATCAGGGGAATGATTAAATAAATTATGGTACATCCATACAGTAGAATACTATGATGGCTATTTAAAAAATCCTAAGGAGGCTGGGGAGATGATTTTTTTTTTCTAATGTACAGTGTAATCCTGTCTATATGTATACTTATAAATACATACATATATGCAGAGAAAAACCTCTGGAAGCCAGGTATTAAGAGTCAGGTGTTTTTAAACTGTCTTTTTGCTAATCTGTATCTTCTGATTTTTATGTAATAAACACTAAACATTTCTTAATTTAAAAATTAATAAAAGTAGTTCTGAAATTAAAAGGAAAAAAAAATGGTATTAAAAAGCTAGCTAACACACAATTATAGCCAGAAGTCTTTCTGTTTTAAAATCCTTTCTACAGAGACTACCTATCTTGAAGGACCACCAACACCTTTATAGTTGCAGGACAGTGGCCTCTGCCACTTCTGGAGTCTATGGCCAAGGAATCCAGAGGCTGAAAATAGTATCACATAATTCAGCCAGGCTTCAAGGTGACTGAACAACCTGAGTGCATACAGGCCTGGAATCAACTTGTACACTGTGTACACAAAGTTAAGGAATTATAAATAAACAGGAACAGTGATAATCTGTAAGAAGTGTCCATCATTCAGTTATCTAAGGAGTAAAGTTATTTCAATTGCTAAAGGACTTTACTTTTCACAGAAAAGCTTTCTTATACTAGACACTTAGGAAAGCTGGAAGTATTATATTGAGTGAGGAATTTTAAAAACAAGTTTCAAAATGCCACTAAAATTCCATTAAGATGAACTCCATAGTAACTGTTCACTGAAACGTTGTGGTAGAATTTTTTATGGTATTTGTGACGTTAAGCAAGTCAAAACCTCTTTCATCTGTAAAATGAGAGGGGTGGACTTAGAATCCAGCACTCTAAGTTTACTCCATAAATAAAGCAAAAGAAATCAAATAAAAAATGCTACCTAACACCTTTTCTTTCCCCAAGTTTCTGAACCCTATATATGATGATTACTGTTGCTGTGTAGTTTCGGGGTGGCTCTTCACCAAGCGTGGTTGGAATATTTGAGGTAGGACATGGGCTTTAGTGTCAGAGACCACGGTTAAGTACCCCTGTTCTTACACTTACTGTGCACTTTTAGACAAATTACTAAATTGTTTTGAACTTCAGGTCCCTCATCTGTAACAGGGAAAGAATAATGGTACCTATATTTCACAGGGTTATTGTGAGAAGTAAATTATACCATGCATAAAGTTAATTATCATACATAGTGCCTAATACTAAGTATTCAATAAATATTATTTTTATTATTTGAAAGTATCACAAAAGAACTGTTGACAAATGTAAAAAGGATACAAGAAAAAATATGGTACTAGATAATCTCTAAAGTCCCCCCAAATTCTAAAAATGTTCTTCTTTTAAAAATATGTTGCTACTAATTCAACCCAATTCAACCAAGGATTGCTAATATAACCACCCACATGACAATCAGCAAAGTAAATGGCTTTGTAATATGAGATTTCTTTATAAAACTTGTTGCTGTCGAGTCAATTCCGACTCCTAGTGACTGTACAGGACATATGAGAACTGCCCATAAGGTTTCCAGGGAGCAGCTGGTAGATTGGAACTGCAGAACTTTTGGTTAGCAGCCAAGTTCCTAACCACTGCCCCACCAAGCATCCAGATTTCTTTATAACAGTGTTAATTTTTAATGAGATTTTACCTATAAATCAATTTAAAAAGTAGACCATGCTACAAACTTACCTCTGTGAACTTGTTGAGGGTAGCATTGGTAGGGTTGTGAGTTATCAGAAAACGCATGTTCTCATAGGAGATCTCCACAGGGGCTGGACGGTTCATTATGGCAAATAAAAAGTGAGCGTGCGTGTGTGTGAGTGTGATGGGGGAAATGAAAAAAAAAATCAATAAATCTTGAACTGTTTCACAGCAGAAAACATTAAAAAGAACACTAGAATGCCTATTATCGATCAGTGTTTTCTCTATTCAACTTGTTAGATTCCTTAAAAAGCTTCTCTCTTCAAGATAAGCAAAAGTATTTAGAATCCACTCGAATCCAAATTCAATTTGGGCCTCAACGGCTGTAGGTGGATACCTTCGGACTCCAAAAAAATCCAACTACACACAAAACTTAAGCAGCCTTTACTACATTTAGGCACTAGTGAGACAAGTTAAAAGTGCAGGTCACTTTCCACTTTTGTTTACTTGAAGCTTAATTTTACTGGAGTCATTAAAAGAAATATGCTTGCAATTAAAAAAAAAAAAAGCCAACTATTTCTGAGGCCAGTCTCGGTGTCCGGAGTCTTCAAGGCAAGGTTAATTATGGCACATAGAACCCCCAAGCTCACTTGTCAGCGAAAATGCTGTGCTGAGCCTGGCAGAAGTCTGCCCTCACGCTCAGAATCGCCATAAATGTGCAGCGTATATTCCAACGAAAAACCTGGTGGGAGGGGAGGGAAACATAAGTAAAATGAACTAGAAGTTGATAGCACAGTAAACACAATGCCAGAAGTAAAGAATGCATTTGTTATAAGTGTAAACATCTGAAATGTGACCAATTCTAAATTCTGCCATCTAAAGAAGTATGCACCAAGAGTTTCGAAAATCAGAGATTCAAAAATCAAGTGTGTAGTTTTTCTTTCTTCAAAACTGGATTCCACAAAGTTTCTGGGATAGTAAGATATTTCTAACTCAAGTCATTTTTAAATGATTAAGCCCAGTACTTAAAGAAGCCTTCCTTCCACAGACTCTATTCATAAAGTTCCCAAGGATCTCCTTGTTTTTCTGCTTTGATGGTTAGAACTTTCACATATATTCTTCACTTAAATATGGTATATCTATAAACGGGTAAAGGATATTTACCAAAATTCTCCTCTGAGGATTTAAAATTCTTTCTATCCAAAGCATACGAACTGGCCCTCAATTAGGACACCAGTTCACAATTTCCGTTTCCTCACAACTCTGAGTAGTTGTTACTACCCATGAGGAATGAGGAAGAGGGTCAGAGACGTGAAATGACTTGAACCCAAATTCAAACACAAGTTTCTGTTAGTCCAGTGTTCTTTCCAATGTACCCCAATGCCTAGTGACTCAACTAATGTATAAATCCCACCCTTTCATTTCTTGTTAAGGTTTTTACTATTCCTCACATCACTACCTCAAGAGTACAAAAGCATCTAAAGGTTACTGATTCATACAGCTTTCCTCTTCCTCAAATATTAATTCCTACAAAAAACCAGGCAAGAAAAAGAAGTGTCAGAATTTTTATTATTATTTTAGGCCTGCTGCTTTAAAACACAGTCATCTTTATAGCTGTCTCAGTCAGAGTGTCAACATAATCATAAACTCCTCTGAAAACCCAGACAAGGTCTAGTTCTTTCATTTGTCTCCTCACCAAGCCACTAATAAATGCTTATTCAGAAGTCTCTAAGAAAGAAGAAGGTGGTCAGACAGAAAAAGGCACGAAAGAGAATGATTACAGAACCATTTTCAGGAAGAAACTGGGATAGAGATAAGAAAGAACTTAGGCCTCCAAACTTTCAAGCCTATTCTTCTACCTGCAATTCTTCTTTTTATGATATTCTTATGGATATTTTATTTTCTAAGTCACATACTTGTGATTACATTACTATGGATACAAGTACAAAACTAAAACATTCCTAAAATATGAAAGATACACAATAAATTCAAAATGGCATTCCAAGAACTTCAATTAACCTCCGCAGAATGAGTTATCTACTACTATAAAACACTATACTCAAACTAAGAAAACAAAAGTATACACCACCACTCTTAACTGATGATTCTAACTGTAACCCCAAACATAGCCACCTTAGATTACAAGAAAATATTTCACAGAGTACTCCTTGTACAGGCAGGGAGTTTTACAGTTAGGAGAAAATTAGAGATCAACCACTCTGACCTTTCTTTTCTAAAAAAAATTAAGATATTTGGGGTCCAGAGATGTTAAAATGACCTACCTAAGATCACACTAATTAAGCAGCAGATCAAGGACAAGAACCCAGGTCTCCTGACTTCCTATTCATTTTTCCTTTAATTTAGACTAGTGGAGGTACCAGCATATTTTTCAAGTCACAATCTTTTTCATGCAAGTGTAACTTTTCTTCAAGTATTTCTTTGGATGTTCATCTGCAACTCTGTGACCTTATAATGCGGGAAGATTATAAAAGTAACTACTCAAAGAACAACGGTCTGCATGCAGGGCCGAGCAAAACACAAGGAAATTCTAATCTGTTTGAATCCCTCTGGTTCAATGATGTTGTCAGAGCTAATATGAGTGTCAGCTGAGTAAAGGCACTCAAAGACCTGCACTGTAGTGATGGCCAGGCTTAAAAAGTTACAGCTCTAGCATAAAGTTTTCTACCTAGTCTCCAGTGTTTGTCTGCTCAGCAAACAGAGCAAGCTGTATCCCATCTTACTCCTCCAAACTCATTTTGGAAGGACTATTTCCAGGGATGATAATTCACTATTACATTTTCAATTCTTAACACCATACTGAGAGCTCCAGAAAAGAAATTTGTGCCAAAAGAAACAGTATGTTCTATCAATGCTAACAGATACATGATAAAAGCAAGTTTCTGTTCCCTTCCCCTCCCCCAAGAGTTCAACTATGCATCAACAGTTAAATTCTATGCACCTGTCAATTCAGATAAACTAATGTTAACTCCCTTGACACTCATATAAGAATGTAAAGCAAACAGACTGTAAAAAGTCATAAACAACAACCACAGCTGGAAAGTACTCAAAAGTTGCAGAACCCTATGTTTTAGTATAAGCGCAGCACCTATACACCTACAGGAAATTTTTCTTCTTAAGTTCTCTCTCTGGTATTAATTCTGTTCTACCTACTTAAGTAAAAATAAAATTTTGTTTGAATTTACTAGGTGATAAAAGAGGCTAGTTTACTTGACATCTAACAGCATTCAAATTCAAATATGTATCCAAATATCCCCTCTATTATCTTTTACAGAATCTAACTTTAAAAATGTTTAATTTGGCCAGAAGGCAGAAGGGGAGAAGGGGAGTAGGAAGCTGATGATAGGGAACACA
>NW_004443951.1:25772621-25786346 GCF_000243295.1 Trichechus manatus latirostris | reverse complement strand
GTTGTTAACCAATGTCATAAAACAGCATGTGTGTTACTGTTACATGAGAAACTATCTGTTCTGTAAGCCTTCACCTGAAGTACAATAAAATATTAAAAAAAAAAAAAAATGTTTAATTTGGGATATTTCCATTTCCTAGGCAATGATTTTTAACAAAAGAATGTAACTTCACTGATTAGAAAGGGTGGTCTGTGATAGAGAAACTCTTTTAAATTAAGAGGAAGGGGCAGGAGCAAAGAAGGAAGGAAGAGAGGGCTCGAAGAAGAGCCAACTGAGCAGAAGCCTATGAAGCTGAGATAGTGCACTGCCAGTAAAACTAAGTCAATGACACAACAGAGACTACTTAAAACTTTGAAGAGGGCTGTGTTAGAAACAAGGAACCCTGCTGGTGCAATCGTTAAGCACTTGGCTGCTAATCAAAAGGTTGGTGGTTCTAACCCACCAGCTGGCTCTGCAAGAGAGAATACCTGGCGGTCTGCTCCCGTAAAGATTACAGGCTAGGAAACCCTAGGGGCCAGTTCTACTCTGTCCCTTAGGGTCACTATGAGTAGGCATCGACTAGACAGCACCTAACAACATGTGAAAAACAGTTTCAAGTCCAGAGTTACAACACTCTACTGCTAACATCTACCTACATAAAACTGAAAACGCATGCAACTAACATAATAGCCATCATTTAATTATTTTATTATGGCATATTCTTAAAACGAAAACTACACAGCAGTTAAAAATAATAAAACAGATCTATATGAACTGATATGCAAAGATGACTAAAGACTAAAGACACTAAAAAGGCAAGGTACAGAATATGAATAGTTTTACAGAAATATTTGTGAGTACTGTCTATGTTTTTCAAAAACATGGACTATCTGGAAGATTAAAAGACTGATAACATTGGCGGGGGTGGGTGCAGAGCTGGAGGGCTGGAGGTCAGGAGCATGATTTAGCTTACCTTTTTGAATTGTGTTCATTTTTTTTCCAAGTACACACATTATCTTATTATTTTTAATTTTATGAAAATGGGTGATAAAGAACCCTGCAATGACTTACAGTAAGTCCTCGGGTTACAAACATCTGACTTACGGACAACTCAAACTTGCCCTTTAATGTTATGTAAATCTGCCCTCACTCTGAAAGGACTGAACCAACCACTGCTCGCAACAAATTCTTCATCACTATCACCTTCACTTGCTGGAAGCCTTTTTTGCACTAAAATGAGGTAAAAAAGAACCGTATACGCCTGTTCTGACTTATCTACAAACTCGACTTAAAGACACACTTAGGAACAGATCTGATTCGTAACCCGGAGACTGCCTGTATAATTTAACTAAACACACTTAGGAACAGATCTGATTCGTAACCCGGAGACTGCCTGTATAATTTAACTACCCTCTCAACAGTGCTATAAAAAATCATGGGATTAGAAAGAGCCTCAGGAGGGCTAGTTCCTCTGCCCTAGGCAGGCCTATATCTAAACCATTCCAGAAATATAGTTGTTTTCTTTGTTATGGCTACTAAATGAGTAAAATTTATGTCCTGCATTGGCAACTATAATTCTAAGTTCAAATATAAACAGAGAATTCAAGGGTGTGAGGGAATTTTCTTTATAAAAGTAGCTCCATTTAATCTAACCCAATCTTACTGGGCAGCCTTTTAAAAATTCTGTCAATCTACTCCCATTCAGCTTTCCACTGAGAAATCACCTCTTTGTATTTTCAAATTAAAGTCACATTATAATATAAATACACAGCGAAAGAATTCTAAATCTAAGGAAGTAAAATCTAAAAGTAAAGTCTAAAGAGCAAGTAAGCATACATTTACTGTGTTACTTTTCTTACCAGAAATTCTACAGGAAGTCTTGCAAATTTGAGTCAGCTTGGTTTCTATAATCAGGCAACATAAAAGCATAATACTGTATATAAGACTAAAACTTTGCAATCACTTTTTCCTAAAACAAATTCACTTCAGTGAAGACCCAGGCACTTCCCCTTAAAATAGGTATGAATTATCTAATCTATCCACTATAAAGAACTTATCTTCATGGAGAGCTAGGCATGTTCTTTGCAATCTGGCTAGTTAAGAATTTATTAATTCAACAAATATTCATTGGATATATACTACTTGTCACACATTCTTATAGGTGCAGCAAGAGCAGTGAACAAAAAAACAAGAAATTCTTGTCATCTCATTTTAGTGGGCAGAAAAAGACAAATAAATAAAATACGCTACTGCTACGGAGAAAAATGGAAAGAAGGAGAATCAACAGTGCCAGAAAGGAGGGAGATTCCAATTTTAAATAGGTGGTCAGGAAAGGCCTCACTGACAAAAAAAAAAAAAAAAAGTGACATTTTATGCAAGACCTGGGGGTGTGAGCCAAGTAGATATTTGAGGGAAGACCACTCTAGGCAGAAGGATTAGCTGTAGCAAAGGTTATGAAGTAGGGACATGCTTGGAGTGTTCTAGGAACAGAAGGGGGGCCAGTGCTACCGGAGCAGAGAGGGCAAGGAAATAAGTAGGAGGTCAGAGAATTATTTCCAAGAGCCTTGTAGGCCGCTGGAACCCTTGTGGTATAGTGATTAAGAGCTCGGCTGCTAACCAAAAGGTCAGCAGTTCAAATCTACCAGCCAATCATCAGAAACCCTACGGAACATTTCTACTCTGTCCTATAGGGTCACTATGAGTCAGAATTAACTGAATGGCAATAGGTTTGTTTTTTGGTATAGGCCACTAGTCGGACTTTGGCTTTTAATTTGATAAAGATGAGAAGCCACTGGAGGGTTTCAAGCAAGAATGACAACTTACATTTTAAAAGGATCACTCTGCTGCTATGTGGAGACAGACTGCAAGAGTGGTAAGAGTGGACTCAGGGGGATCCTGTTGCTATAATCCAGGAAAGATAATGGCAGATTGGACCAGGATAGTAACAGTAGAGAGGATAAGATAAAGTCAGTTTCAAGATATACTTTGAGGTAGAGCCCAAAAGGATTTATCCACAGACTGGGTATAAGTTTTGTGAAAAAAGAACCATGACCCTGAGAAACTGGAAGAATTTATAGAAGTGTAACTTAATATTCAGAGACTAATCACACAACAGACAGTTAAATATTCTCAACCATCAAGGAAGAAAAATAAGGAAATTCCTCTGTAAAGTACTACTGTATCTACATTTTGACCATTTGAGAAAAAAGTACCTGAAGACTTATAAACTAAAGAAAACTCAATTTTACTAACTAAACACTCATCTTCTGGCTAACTAGTCTCAAACTGAAATTTTACTCATCTTTCTTGACCTACTCCCAACTCATCACAGCCCTGCAGAAACAACAGCACTAGCCTCTGTGCTACCTATTTTGGTTCATCCCTCTATTGTTGCATTTATAATTAAAATTGAATACATCTAACCTGTTGCTGTTGAGTTGATTCCAACTCACAGCGACCCTATAGGACAGAGTAGAACTGCCCCACAGGGTTTCCAAGGAGCGGCTCGGCTCGTGGATTCGAACTGCCAACACCTGGCTCCTTGAAATTTCGAAGATGCAAATTAATGTTAGTCCCCCATTCCCACTGACAACAGTCCTAGGGAGTCGACAGGGAAAAAAGTATCCATTAATTCTACACAAATCAGGATCCAAAATATCTGTAAATAAGCTAAAAGTGGCAATATGCATTTTTACTGCTTAAAAAAAAAAAAGGTTTCATAGTTACTCTTGGTTATTCCCACTTTTCCACTTCCTCATTTAAGGAGGGAACTTGAGAATCAAGTTCCAGTACAGAAATCAATAATCAGTTCTATAAAAGGAAATTATGACCCTGATGGTGGGAAAATGTCTTAACGTTTCAGAACCAGCAAGAGTTTTAAGGTCTGCCACTCAGAAAGGAAAGGAAAGCAATTAACCAACGATCATATCTGCTTCTGAGAACAGTGTCAGTTACTTACTGAAGTACTGTAGCCCTGTTCCCACCAAGAGAAAAGGGAGTGGTTTCCAATTTTGTATGTACCCTGATGATTACAAGCAGCTGTTCTTTTCTACAAATTTCTATCTCTACAAATAACTAAAAGACAAAATTGCATTAAATATTTTCATGCCACACTTGAAGATATTTACTTTTCAATTTTGTGATCCACTGTTCCTCTAAAAAGGAGCCCTGGTGGCGCAGTGGTTAAAGCACTCGGCTGCTAACCAAAAAGGTCGGCAGTTTGAAGCCACCAGCCACTCCGCAGGAGAAAGATGCAGCAGTCTGCTTCCATAAAGATTTACAGCCTTGGAAACTCTATGGGGCAACGACTCTATGTCCTCTAGGGTCACTACAGGTCGGAATCAACTCTACGGCAGTGGGGTTTGGGTTCCTCTAAAGATTAGCAGTTCTCAAGATACATCTCTTGTCCAAAAATGTTATTTTTTTCCTTTCATAAATAAAATGTAAATGGAGGCATCTGAACCATGGTCAATTTGCAATTTTTCTAAGAAAATTATTTGAATAACACCAGTAATAACATTAAAATCCTAACAGCACAATTCTTATATTGGACATTAATCTTACTGTTCGCAGTGAAATCTTTTCAAAATTAAATAGCTCTAGTAAACTGATTCTATTTGCTTACACTTTCATTTCCAGTCAAAAGTATCATGACTATCCTTTCCATGGGCTTTATGTTTAAAGACTAAGGCTTTCATTTATGTGTATTTTAAGACTCTAAAGCTTCTTTATTATAATAAAGTTTAAGCATAATTCTTTTTCTAAGTATGTGTTGTAACTTCCCTCATACAGTAAGAACTATATCCAATTCAGTTGCTTTCCCATAAAATTAAATCCTAACATCTGTTTTCTTCCTTCCTTCGTTCCTTCCATGCTTCTTTCTTTCTTTAATCTCAAAAGGTTAAGTAATTTTTCTGGAAAAAAATTTGTCTCACTCATTTTAATTTAGTTTCCAACATCACTATACATATATTAACCTAAGAATCACTGAATTAATTATTTCATTTATAAAGAAATGCATTTGAGATTCTGAACTTCAATTGTATTAAAGCAAATTCAGTAGTAAAATCCAAAAGGACACCTGGATTCAGCGTATCAACACCACTATGAAATGTTTTCGGAGCTATATCAGGGCAGTTAGAATGACTGTAACAGCTGCAAGTTCCCTGAGGGTTGCAAAATAGATACTTGGGAAAAGGTTATTTGAATCACCTTTCAAAATAACCTACAGCACAGGAGCAACATGCAAAGCAAAAACTTCCAGGCTATTGTTAGCATTATTTAAAATATACCATGTTTCAGGGCTTAGTAGTTTATGGGTCAGTTTAACTCTTTCATTTCCCCATTTTGTCAAATGTACTGAGCACATTTAAATGTCCTGTTCAACTATCCACCCGAAAAGGCGGGGGAGGGGCTAGGGCGAAAGCTCTCAATGTACAGAACATAGAATTAAAACATTCAAAAATACATCTTGTCAGCATAAATTCTTTTGTTTGAGCCCCAGAAAAATTTTCTGCTGTTTGGGCATTTTGGTCCAAGTTTCCCCTAAAACTGGGTAAGCTACACTTCACTTCCTCTCCTAAACTTGGTTTTTATAAAGCACATTATACTTCACAAACATCTTTCTGTGTATTGACTATAGTACAAGATAAACAGACTAGAACCCAAATAATTCTATTCGGAGCTGCTGGTGGTCTTTTAAAATAATAATGTTTACCTACTGTGTTCATGCGCAACCTGTATACAGACCAAGAGGCAGTCTTTCAAACAGAACCAGGGGATACTACATGGTTTAAAATCAGGAAAGGTGTGCACCGGGGTTGGATCTTTTCACCATACTTATTCAATCGGTATGCTGAGCAAATAATTTGAGAAGCTGGACTATATGAAGAAGAACTTGGCATCAGGACTGGAGGAAGACTCATTAACAACCTGCGACATGCAGATGACACAACCTTGCTTGCTGAAAGTGAAGAGGACTTCAAGCACTTATTGATGAAGATGAAAGATTACAGCCTTCACTATGGATTATACCTCAACATAAAGAAAACAAAAATCCTCACAACTGCACCAATAAACAACATCATGATAAACAGACAAATGATCGAAATTGTCAAGGATTTCATTTTACTTGGATCCACAATCAACGCCCATGGAAGAAGCAGTCAAGAAATCAAACAATGTACTCCACTGGACAAATCCACTGCAGAAGACCTCTTTCAAGTGTTAAAAAGCAAAGTTGTCGCTTTGAGGACTAAGACACGCCTGACCCAAGCCATGGTATTTTCAAGTGCCTCATATGTATGTGAAACCTGGACAATAACACCAAAGAATTGAAGCATTGGAATTGTGGTGTTTGGCAAAGAATACTGACTATATCACGGACTGACAGAAGAATGCACAAATCTGTCTTATAGTAAGTACAGCCAGAATGCTCCTCCGAAGTGCAGACAGCGAGACATCATCTCATGTAGTCTGGACATGTTATCTGGAAGCACCAGTACCTGGAGGAGGACAGCATGCTTGTAAAGTAGGGGGTCAGTGAAAAAGAGGAAGACCCTCAAGAAGATAGAATGACACAGTGGCTGCAACAATGGGCTCAGATATAGCAATGATTGTGAGGATGGCACAGGACCAGGCAGTGTTTCGTTCTGTTGTACACAGGGTTGCTATGAGTGGGAACCAATTCAATGGCACCTAACAACATAACAACCACCACCCACTAATTGCACAATGACTTTGTGTTTACTTTCACAAAACACCATAACATTCACAATCTTTAAAAATCATACAGTGAAAACAGCTAGTTTACATTACACATGAATATGAAGAAAAATGGTGAAGTATCTCCATAATGCCATGTCAAAGGATTATTCTTTGCTCACTAGCTTAATTCAACATGGATTCACCTTCCTTCTGTTCCCAACTAGAGGGCATAAAATTCAATCTTTCTTTTCGTCTTCTTCCAAATGCTTATGAGATGAGGGACAATATAGGAGCTCTAAACAATAATAAAATGCAGTCCATCCTAATTCAATCTGTCAGCAAGCATCTGCGAAGCTCTGTGTGCACACAATACAGACACTATCCAGGACCAAGATCCAAAGTGGGTGAAAAACACTTGATGGGCAATAAATTTTTATACTAATGCTACATACTTTGAGGATGCAAAATAAGCAAGTAGAATGTAGTAGTTAGGATTAATTAAGGAAGACTTCTAAGGAAAGGTAAAACTAATAAAGTGAAGGGTCATGGTAGGTGACTTGAGGAAGGAGCTCAGTCCCTGGTTAGATCAATCTCGGAGGCCTTGACTGTTGTAAAAATTTCAGACCAATTCAAATGCAATTAAAACTCTTAGGAATTTAAGAGTAGTAAGTCAAGGAGCAACTCTGCTCACTGAGAAAGAGCAAATATTTCCATATTGTTGGGGAATCTCCTGAGCTACTGAGTAGTTCCATAAATACCAACACGCTCAAGAAATACCCTCTCAACTTATTAAATTCTATTTGATAAATTAATTTTCCCAGTAAACAGAATTTATCTAAAATTCTACTTGTTGATGACCTCCAAACAAAGATCCCATCTCACTAGAAAAACAATTCAAAGTATCATATAGTCCGTAACTTAGATTTGAAGTGCTTTTCACCCAGAAAGATCCAAATAATCTGAATAATTTAAATCACCAAAAGGAAACTTGTTAGTAACCACGTGTGTAATGAAGGATAATGTCACTAGAATCTATTGTTTCTCCATCATATCCTTCTCAATTTGCTGACAAATCCTGCTGATGACTCATATCCTTCTGCACTAACCAGCCATCCTGTTCCCTCATGATAGGCTTCTCCCCAATAATGGAAAGTAGAAAACATATCAATTTGTTTTGCTACTCAAAAAAGTAAGTATAAACATATGTATATAAACCCAATTTACAAATACTGTGGTGGTACAATCTAGTGAGTGTTTCCTGTAAAACAGTGCAACAACAACAAAAAAATGATGCTTAACTCGACTGAAAATAAAGGACAACTAGAAGAAAGCAGACCCGTTTGTAAATTTGAATTCTTGTCAAACAATACATTAGTTAAGAGCCAACATTTTTGGCTACTGCAGAAATAAAAATATAAAGTAATTTATCTGATCTTCTAAAGCAAATATATCATGTGTACATTTTATGCCAAAAGAATTAACATTTTCTGAGAAGAATGAAATTTCAACCCAAAAATACTATGAAAGGAATCAAATACACCACATCTCCAAAGGTAAAGACTGTTCTAATGGTGAAAATATTTTTTCAAACTGGGATCAACTAGCAAAGAAAGGGTCACTGAAAAGCTTAATCTTAAAATTCTCTACAGTTTAAAACGCCAAGGTTGTGCAATGTAAAATTTATATTCAAATGTTGAAATTTAGTTCTTAGGCCACTTAAACTAGAGTGGAATCCATGTTACAGAACCTATGAGTAAGAAAATCAGTGCATGCAAACAAAAAATTTTGTATTCAAGTCACAAAAAAACTATTGGTATGATCAGTCAACTCCTCAGACATTTTTCTGTGAAAGATTCTGCTGCCCGGTAAATTTATACTGATTGAACACATAGTGCAGGAGAAGGGTCATTTTCTCACCCGTGTCCTGGTAATGCTACAAAGAGTAACTGTGCAAAGTGGAGAGAGCCTGCAGTGCTGTGTGGCTTTTCCACAGATGTGCTTACAGTAGTGACAGTTCACCGCATAGTTCAGCCTAGACCACAACCCCACAGAACAAAAGATTTACATACAATACCCACTCCAGCACTACACCAAGTAATCCTGTAAGGCTTCAAGTCCCAAAAGAATAGCCAGGAAGTCAAAAAGTCAGGAGAATGTGGTTCAGCCAATACAACAAAAGGATAACCAGAGAAAGCTACCAGACACCTTTATACACGTAACAGTTGTAAAGTTTAAAAAGGATAGGAGGCTCTTCTAATACTTAACAGACTTAAATCACTATTTTTCAAAGTAATTATAATCGGTGGCATTCAAAAATCCAAGATACAAAATTATCTGAACTATAACATTGAGGACTCCTGCTTTATAAAATTAAGAGCATAAACATCAGTTTCTATATCACCCAAATAGTGTACACAGAAAAATCTCAAAACAGCAACATCCTCAAAAGAGAAGCAAAAAAAGCATGTAACTGAAGGATACTTTTTTCAAAAAAAAAAAAACACTAAATTTCAAGCAAGTAAGGCGCACTTCCTCATTGTCTACTTAACTCCTACATCACGCCCTGTAAAATCACTACGTAGTTAACTGAAAAGTTTAGCCAGAGATTTAAGTTGAATTCTAATACCTGGGATTCGACGATTGATCTGTTGAACAATTTCTGTATCTATAAAATTGAAAGAAAAGGTAAGAATTACTTAGTCACAGGTTGTTGTGAGTTTTAAATGAGATGATTTGTGATTTAGCACAAAGAAGGTTCTCAAGAAAGGTATGCTGAAACCTAAGGCCTTAAAACAAACAAAAAATTCCAAACTCATTGCTGTCCAGTCAATTCCGACTCATAGCGACCCTACAGGACAGAGCAGAACTGCTCCATACAGTTTCCAAGGAACACCTGGTGGAATCGAACTGCTGACCTTTTGGTTAGCAGATGCAGCTCTTAACCACTACGCCACTAGGGTTTCCAAAGCCCCTAAAGTACAGTATAATGTCGGAATTCAAAAGTATCCCAAGATCACAAGATCTCTATCACTGCCCTAACTCAATAAACATAACTAAGTCTATCATGTTAAAACTACATCTCCTGTTTTCCAATTACTCAAAAAATTTTTTAATCACCAACTTTTACCCAACAAGTAGTATAACACCTAGTAAAACTGACCTAACAACTTAGGTTTCACTCTGACTTAAGTTTCACTCTTTCAAGAGCAACAGCTTAAAATGTATGTACAGCTTCTCTGCATCTTATTTGTACAGGCTTTTCCTAGAGGCTTCACTGGTTACCAACCCAACATTACAACGAAAAGGAACAAGCACAGTTAAAACGTGTAAAATAAATCCCTACTAAATTTCAACTTTACATCTCAAAATTGTAAAGTGTTCTATCTCAAAATTGTGAAGTGTTCTGTAATTATTACTGCATAAAGAAGTGCTGCCTTCAAAAGACAAAGTGATTAAAAAGTTCATTCTTAAAAAAAAACAAACTTGGTTTACCTTCTACACACAATCTTTTTTCCAAGTAAAATATAAATAAGGGGGTTTTCAGATTTTTTAAAAATGTTATGTGCAAAAGCATTCAAACATTTACTCTTCCCTAGTGCCACCAAAGTTCAGTGATGCTGTAAATGGTTTCTGACTATAAATTTGGTTCATTCAAATTAAATATTACTTGACTGACTCATGGAAGGAGTGGTCTGACTTTTGCTGTTCTGAGTCAGAACATACTCGGTTCAGCAGTTTTAAACTATTTTTCATTCGTAAAGGTGTTCTAACATACCAGCCTCTTCCAGCTACTAAATATAACAATTAAACTACTGCCTTAATAGACAAGTCTTGGTGGTAATAATACTTTGAATCTGTAGTTCAATTTATAATTAACAGTGTTTTTACATACATTTTTTCACTTGATCTTCGCAATCACCTAAGTATCCCGCACAGCTGGAGAGAGAGACTTTCCCAAAGTGACAACTTCTAGTTGACTCTTTGCCGCCATATAATACACTCTTACCCTTTCCCCAAAATGAAAAAAAAAAAAACATAAAAGGCTGTTGGGTTTCTTTAATCAGACTTTCTTCTCCCAGACATATCCCAGGTGCCTCATAAAAACTGTTTCAAAGCACACACCCTGGGGCCCCAAGAGAGTTTCAAGGCAGAATCTCCTCCCACATAAAAGCCTAGCTTAAGCCCATACAGCCTCAAGTCAGCAATCTCCTAAATGACCTCCCCTTGCCTCTATTCAGTCTTCTGCATTAACTTCACAGTTCTCAACTGTACAAACTGCTAGGTCACTATGTGGATGAGAAACCTCAAAGTGAGACAACCTATTGAGAGGTTAGTACAGTGTAGTTTTAGAGTCAGACACACCCGAGTTTTTAATCCAGCTCCAATTCTAATTATCTGTGTGACCTTGGACAAGCGACTTAACCTCTTTGAGTCTCTATCTCTTCATCTTATCACTCCACTGTAAATCTATGTGGGCTCATCACTGTAACCCTAATGCCTGACAAACAGAAGCCATTCAGTATCTGCTGAATGAATGCAAAGGAGGTATCCACCACCTTTATGGTAGCTGTAAGAGTATAAAAATCACCTGGTACATAGTAGGCAGTAATTAATCCCCTCCCCCACTGAATAGTAATACTATTTCTGAAAGCAGAGAGCATATTAGTGATTGAGAAAAGGACACGCTTCCCTCTGGGTCAATGTAAGCAAAGAACTCATCATGTGGAAGGAAGGCCAGACTAAGAAAAATATAATTTCTGGCTTCTAATTACAGACAAAAGCACTGCTGTTATGTAACTCTATTAAGTTTAATATCTAAAAGGACAACCCTACGCTTTGGTTGCCATAGTGAAAGACTTCCCATGGGAAAGTCTACATCCTTAGGATTTCCCAACAAACTTCTAAGAGACTTCCCAACATTAAGGTGTAAAATCCGTATCAAGGTACTCTTCATCAAGAGTCCCTACTTCTACAGCACAAGAATCTAGGAAAAATCCATGACAGTCATTCGTCCATTCAATCTTCAATATGAAACCAGGGCTTTGAACTGGTTTGTTCAAGTTTGAGCCCCAGATGAGAATTTCCATTTCCATCCCAGAGATACTGAATCAGAATCTACAGTATAAGATCCTCAGGTGATTCTCATGTATAATAAATTTTGAAAACCACTGCTCTACGACAAGGTGGCTATGAGTCAGAATGTACTCAACAGCAATGGGTTTGACTTTTTTTTTTTTTGCTCTACTAGTGGTTCTCAGAATCGGTCCTTAACCAGCAGCATTAGCATCCCATGGGAACTTGGGAACTTGTTAGAAATGTAAATTCTCAGCAGGGGTTCAAACGGAAACAGTTTGAAGCTCTGTATGAAACAACTTTAAAAAAGTCCGGGTCAGACTATTGGCAACCACTTCTCACCATCTTTACCGATACAATGGTATGGTGGCAAGTGATTTTGAAGCCCTAAAAATGTGTCATTCTGTGTCCTTAATTTCCTTTTGCATGTTTACTAGGGTCTAACTTTACTCGCTTCCTGCCTGAAACTACTCTAATACAGAGCATGACAGCAAATAGTTCTCACACAGCAGTGGTTGTAGCTTGTGATTCCAAATATTTGACGGCCTGGAGTGTTCCTAAAACTGCTACTCACTTTGTATGCTGTTTCTTCACAAACACCAGGAAATAATCAACTATCCTATGGTTCTTCATCATCACATTATATTATTATCATTATTATTTCTTAGGAGCTATTCTCCAAAACAACAGGAAAAACCCACAGCCTAAAAGATATTACTTCAATTTACGAAACAATGAAACATCTTTCACCTGAAAAACGAGCAGTACTTTCCAAGAGTCTATGCTTTTGAATATTCTACAGGCCAAGAGCTGAGGGTCCTGGGCAACAAACAAGCTTGTTTCAGTAAGCTCTCAAGGGTCTCAGACCAGAATGAGATGGCAACCATACCTCTGACAAAACTGGAAACATATGTCATGTCATGGAGACAAATAGAGAGTAAGTCAAAAGTCGGAGAAAAAGTCTACAGAAAGGGAGGGAAAAAAGCATACCACTTCTAAAATAAATTCCAGAACTAGATCATAGCACCAATGCAATAAACTCCTCCCTACACCTTTTCCTCCTACCTGAACGCAAGGACCCAGGGACAAGATGCTCCTAGAAAGGACTCCTTAACCCGGGACACCAGGGTTCACTACTGTCACACACAAAGTTCAGAGAGAAGGCCTCAAGGATGCCTGCCCACACACTGGACAAACACAGGCACACTCTTCCACACTCCCTCATCTGCCACTCACCTTCTCCCCAAACTCTCTCATCACACTCATACTCCCCACTACAGTCACTCTCTCCCACACACGCCTCACCACCACACACACACTCCCCCAACACTAACAATTCTCCCGCCTCACTTCCTTTCCCATCACTCACTCACGCTCTCCCCTTCTCTCACTCGTCTCCCCTACACTCTCCCCTACAAACTCACCCCACACTCACTGTCCTCCATACCCCCTCCAGATACTCCCCCCCACTCTCCTCGTCCAATTTGTCTCCTTCAGTCCCCCACTCACACACACTCTCCCTCCACTTCCTCCCACACACACTTTCTCCCCTCGCCATCCACATGCACGCTTAGCCCTCTCCCCCCATTTGCTGTCCCCCTCACGCGCACGCACACTCAACATTCTTCCACACTCTCACATAATCCCCCCCCCTTACTCACCCACCCTGGTTCTCCACGCTTCCCGGCCGCGCTCCCCCCGCCCCCGGCCCGGCCCTTCTTCCGGGGACGTGTCTCGGGCCTGCACTAATGGCTGCGGCGCCTCCTGCCCTCCCCTTCCCCGAGGCCCTGGGAGCCGGCGCAGGGGCCGCCCAGGAGAGGCTCACTCACGCTGGCGAGCTGAGAACTGGGCATTGAAGTCCGGCGGCGGCGGGAGCGAGGAGGCGCCTCTCTCCTCAGTCACCTCGGCGGCGGCGGCGGCGGCGGTAGCGGTGGCGGCGGCGGCGACGACTCCCCCCCAGCCTCGGGC
>NW_004443951.1:25761941-25772317 GCF_000243295.1 Trichechus manatus latirostris | reverse complement strand
GCCTGCGGGCCCGCCCTCCGCGCCCGCTGACTGGCTGTTGGGCCCGCTCGCGGGGCGGTTAGGCCCACCCACCTGCCCCGCGGGGCGCTGACCCACTGCCCTTGGCGCCTCCTCAGCTCCTCCTCGTGGTTCGTCCTGCTCCTCATTCCTGGCTATGGAAGGCGCGTCCATGTGACAGACGAGGGGAGTTAGAAGGTGACAGGGGAAGTCGCTCGCCCACGCTACGCCCAGCCTATCCGCACCTGGGCTGCAGCAAGGACGGGAGGCTGCGGTGTGACCCGCAAGGGCGAAGGGCTTTTTCCCGTTTCCCAATTTCTGTGAGGCCTGGGGCCAGATTCCTATGGGACGGGAGGCGACTGAACCCTTTACTCGGGGATTTCCAACTTCAGAAGTGGGAACCAGGGCAGCTAAGTTCTTGGCTGCCCTTCCTGGAGGCCCCCCGAAAATGGCGTGTGCTTTCTGCGCTCTCCTGGCTCGAGACACGCACACGCACACACACCCTAAAAAAATTTTCAAACTTCCGGGATGTACAATTTAGGCAAGTCATTTCCTCAAGAGTATTATCAACTATTAAATGGAAATAAGACTCAGGTACCTCATGAGGTTGTTTCCACGTGCCAATGATATAGAAAACCCGTTGCCAACGAATGGATTTCGACTCATAGCGACCCTATAATGCCTAATAAAGAAGAGACTCTGAATTTCAAGGTTTCTAACCTAATTTCCCCTTTAAAGACGAAGATTAGCCTAGGGATTTCAGTATTCTCTTGTCAAAAGGTTTTGCCTCTTGCATTTGAAAGCTGGCCAGGAAGTCTTTGCCAGATCATGCGGCCGGAGCTTTGATTTGGAAAATGTGGTCACCAGTGAGTTAGACTAGTCTGGGCCATTGCCAGCCGGCAGCCAGAAAGAGGCACTGGAGGCTCACTTGGGGGGAAGTGGGGAGGCTTCCCCATGAAGTGTGGGAGCAGGATAGGCCTGGGTCAGGGTGGAGGTCTCTGTACACTTTGTCCACCTTGGGAAGTCTCACCTTCCCGGAACTGGCACCTATCTGGAAGTGACTCTGCCCCTTGGGCTGTCTGTGCACTGCCTCACCACCACACATGTACATCAGGCTTGTGGGGAGAAGCAGTGGTTAGTCATCATCAGGCCTTCGCCACAAGGTAGCCCTGGGGCGTTTCTCCTGACCAAGAGGCTTCCATTATGGCTGGGCAGTAAAAAGAAAGGTCTTATGACTCAGCCGCATCAAGCCACAGCTCAGAACTGAGGATGTTCATCACCAGCAGGTGGCCAAGGAGGGGGTATTCCAGGGCAAGGCTGCCTGGACGGGCTGTGTGGGAGTTGAGAGGCCTTGACAAGCTAGAGGAGCTGCAGATCAGAATCAAGGCCCTTGGGTGAGGCTCAGCTGCTGATTGCATTCTACCAGCCTCCAGCAGACATTTTCCACTTCCTCAAAGCACAGTCATCGACCAAAGATGACTTAGCTCCTCTGCGGAACTTCAGTTCCCTGATTATTGCTTCTTCTGCTAAGATCTGGAAGCACCTTATGCAATCCCCTATCATATCACTTATCACATAGTATTGTAAATGCGTATTTTCATGATTCTCCCCTACTTGAGTCCACCCAGAGGCACCTCCAAAGAAAGGCCTGCAGATCTACTTACAAAAAATTCAGCCATTGAAAACCCTAAGGAGCACAGTCCTACTCTGACACACATGGGATCATCATGAGTTGGGGTCGATGTGAAGGCAACTGGTTTGCTTTTTTTTCTCCCCCCTACTTAGACTGACCTCCTTGGGGCAATCTAGTAGGTTGTTGAACAAATGAATTAATCTTTCCTCCAACCTAGCTCAGCCTGGCCCTCAAATGTGCGTAAATAATAACATTAAAAAAAAAGTTGCCATCAAGTCAATTCCAATTCATGGTGATCCCATGTGTTACAGAGTAGAACTGTGCTCCGTAGGGTTTTCATCGCTGTGACCTTTCAGAAGGAGATCTCCAGGCCTCTCATCCAAAATGCCTCTGGGTGGGTTCAAACCACCAACATTTTTGTTAATAGCTGAGCACCTGTTTGTGTCATCCAAGGACTCCATAACAACATAAGGATAACAATAATGGCTATGATGTTGTGTTGTTAGGTGCTGTCGAGTATGTACTGACTCGTAGCTACCCTACCTATGTACTACAGAACAAAACACTGCCCAGTCCTCCGCTAGGCTCACAATCATTGCTGTGTTTGAGCCCACTGTTGCAGCCACTGTGTCAATCCATCTTGTTGAGGGTCTTCCTCTTTTTCACAACCTTCTACTTTACCAAGCATGATGTCCTTCTCCAGGGATTGGTCCCTCCTGATAACGTGTCCAAAGTACGTGAGACAAACTCTAGCCATCCTCGCTTCTGAGGAGTATTGTGGATGTACTTCTTCCAAAACAGATTTGTTTGTTCTACTGGCAATCCATGCTACATTCAATATTCTTTGGCAACACCATAATTCAAATGCTTCAATTCTTCAGTCTTCCTTATTCATTGTCCAGGTTTCACATGCATATGAGCCAATTGAAAATACCATGGTTTGGGTTAGGGGCACCTTAGTCCTCAAAGTAACATCTTTGCTTTTCAACACTTTGAAGAGATCTTTTGCAGCAGATTTGCCCAATGTAATATGTCATTTGATTTCTTGACTGCTTCTTCCATGGGCATTGATTGTGGATCCAAGTAAAATGAAATCCTTGACGACTTCAATATTTTCTCCTTTTATCATGATGTTGCTTATTGGTCCAGTTATGAGGGTTTTTGTTTTCTTTATGTTGAGGTGTAATCCATACTGAAAGCTGTAGTCTTCGATCTTTATCAGTGAGTGCTTCAAGTCCTCTTCACTTTCAGCAAGCAAGGTTGTGTGCATATCACAGATTGTCAATGAGTCTTCCTCCAATCCTGATGCCGCGTTCTTCTTCATGTAATCCAGCTTCTCAGATTATTTGCTCGGCATACAGATTGAATAATTATTTGCTTAGCATACAGATTGAATACGTATTTCCATCTGTGGAAAGAGATGATGGAGAAGCTCCATATCATCAGTCAGAACAAGGACAGGGGCTGACTGCAGAACAGACCATAAATTCCTCATAAGCAAGTTAAAGTTGAAGATGAAGAAAATTAAAACAAGTCCACAAGAGCCAAAGTACGACCTTGAGTATATACCACCTGAATTTAGAGACCATCTCAAATACAGATTTGACTCATTGAGTGCTAATGACCAAACACCAGACAAGTTGTGGGATAACATCAAGGACATCATACATGAAGAAATCAAAAGGTCATTAGAAAGATAGGAAAGAAAGAAAAGACCAAAATAGATGTCAGAAGAGACTCTGAATCTTGCTCTTGAACATAGAGTAGCTAAAGTGAATGGAAGAAATGAGGAAGTAAAACAGCTGAACAGAAGATTGCAAAGGGTGGCTAAAGACAAAGTAAAGTATTATAAGGAAATGTGCAAAGACCTGGAGTTAGAAAACCAAAAGGGAAGAACATGCTCCGCATTTCTCACGCTGAAAGAACTGAAGAAAAAATTCAAGCCTCGAGTTACAATATTGAAGGATTCTATGGGCAAAATATTGAACACACAGGAAGCATCAAAAGAAGATGGAAGGAATACACAGAGTCACTGTGCCAAAAGAGTTGGTCAACGTTTCAGGAGGTAGCATATGCTCAAGAACCAATGGTATTAAAGGAAGAAGTCTAACGCTGCATTGAAGACATTGGCAAAAAACAAAGCTCCAGAAATTGACAAAATACCAATTGAGATGTTTCAACAAATGGATGCAACGCCTGAAGCACTCACTCATCCATGCCAAGAAATTTGGAAGACAACTACCTGGCCAACTGACTGGAAGAGATCCATATTTTTGCCTAATCCAAAGAAAGGTGATCCAACAGAATGCAGAAATTATTGAATAATTTCATTAGTATCATATACAAGTAAATTGTTGCTGAAGATCATTCAAAAGCAGTTGCAGCATTACATCTACAGGGAACTGCCAAAAATTCAAGCTGGATTCAGAAGAGGATGTGGAATGTGCGGTGTCATTGCTGATGTCAGATGAATCTTGACTGAAAGGAGAGAATACCAGAAAGATGTTTACCTGTGTTTTATTGACTATGCAAAGGCATTCGACTATGTGAATCATAACAAATTATGGATAACATGTAAAGAATGGGAGTTCCAGAACACTTAACTGTGCGCATGCAAAACCTGTACATAGACTAAGAGGCAGTCGTTCAAACAGAACATGCGTGGTTTAAAATCAGCAAAGGTGTGTCAGGGTTGTATTGAATGGCTACCATAATGGCTACCATTTATTAAGCAGCTACTCTATGCCAAGCCCTGGGTGTGGTGTTTTTAAATAACTTATCAAGTTTACTCTTCAAAATAACCCAATGAGGAAAGCATTAGTATCCCTATTTTAAAAGGAACAGAGGCTCAGAGAAGTGAAGTGGCAGAAGCAATATTCCCGCCCAGGTCTGTCTCCCAAACCCAAAATAAGCATGATGTTAATCTCCAACTGGTCAAGAACTGGTCCCTCAGAGTGAGCTGGAAGTCCTTCTGAGTTGTTGGAAACACCAGCCTCTGAGAGCAAAAGGCAGAAATCAGCCCCGACACCATGGCACCGCCACCATCTCCTCTCTAGTTCCCCCAGGAGAGACAGGAGATGTGCCAACCCTGACATGAATGGTTTTCAAAGGAAGGCTGAACGTGGATAGTTTTGCTCCCTCCACACCTCAAACAGATCAGGAACGGGCTGCAGACACCTTATTACAGTGTGAACTACCCTTGGCAGTGAGTTTCACACATAGTAAGGGCCCTGAGTTTATTTAGTGCCTTTGCTGAAGAGTTCCAAGTACCATTAGCTTATTAATCCTCCAAGCACCCCTGTGAGGCAAAGCTGGCAATATCCTTGGCTGATTTTGTGGAGCATTAGCTCCTTGAGAGCAAGAGCGGTGTGGGTCTGCCACACACAGGGGTTACAGAAAGAAACAATAGTGTTGTGGCAAAGAAACTAAAGCCCTTCAAGGAGTGTTTGTAGGTAGAGGTAGGACACAACCAGGTGCCTGGCTGCCACACTGTTTCTATCATCCTTGCATTGCCATATAGTTGCTGTGTAACCTTGGAAAGTTACTTCACCTCTCTGAGTCTCAATTTCCCCATCTATAAAATGGAAGTGCTAATAGTACTTACCTCGTAAGGCTGTCACGAGCATTAAAGGAGTTGGTGTATGTAACTCATAAGCACAGCACTAGACTCATAGTAAGTGCTCAATTAATGTTACCTATTATTATAGTTATTAGCATGGTGCTTGGCACTGTGGAATGAATGAATGGAATAAGCTTTGATACTACTGACTCTACAGGTTTATTTCAAAATTGCCGACTCTGCCACTTACTGTTAGCTTTGTCACCTTGGACAGATGGCTTAACTTTGTGAATGAACCTCTGTCATCATCTATGAAATGGGATGATAGCTCCACAATGAAGCGCTTGAAAGTGCTTTGTAAACTGCTAAGCATTATATAAACATTAACTGTGGCCTTAGAAAGAGGACAAGTTTGTGTACAGGAGTGGCTGTTCAGGAATCCCTGCTCTGCCCATTAAATTCCTGACCTTTGGCAAGCCACTTAGGCTCTAGCGTTTCCTTGTATGTAATATGAGCATGGTGATCACATCTATCTCACAGGGTTGTTGCAAAAAATTAAATCACTAAATAAAACAATGTATTTAAATTACCTGGGACAGTGGGAGATGGTCCATAAAGGTTACTTTCCTGTTCCCCTAATAAGTGTTGCCTTTCAATGACCTAAAGTAAAGGAAGCAGCAGGGTGTGGCAGGAAACTCATGGGACCAATTGAGTTGGGATTATTCCTGGCTCTGCCACTGTGTCATCTTGGGCAGGTTACCTAACCTCTCTGAACCTTCAGACTCCTTTCCTCTAACAGAAGACAAAGTGTATCTACATTGCAAAGTTTGGGGTAAGGTAAGAGAAACTGACCCAGCACAGACCCTGCCACATAGTAGGACCTTGCTCAATAACTGGGAACTACTAACTAAAGACAAGAGTCCTTGGGCGGTGCCAACAGTTAACTCGCTCTGCTGCTAACCAAAAGGTGGAGGTCTGAGTCTACCCAGAGGCGCCTCGGAAGAAAGGCCTGGTGATCTACTCCCAAAAAATCAGCCACTGAAACCGTATGGAGCACAGTTCTACTCTGATTTACATGGAGTTGCCACTGGATGGCAACTGGTACTGATATAACTATAGACAAGCCTATGAACCAGTCTCATGAAAAGGACCCAGTTGGAAGCAACAATCAAAATTCCCCAACCCGGGAACCAAATGGGGTCATGAGCTACAAGGTAAGCAATCCAGGCTCTACAAAGTTCAGGTGGGCTTGAGAAGTTCCCGCCCAGCACTGCTCAGTTCGTCTGGCCCCTGCCAGTAGACCGGTCAGGAGAAGGCCACCAGAGGACCTACCCTCCCAAAGAGATAACTGGGGAGAAGGAGGCAGGGGGAGGAAGGAATGTACTGATTCACCGCCCCACCCATCCCCGGCCTCTAATCTATCTTCCGGAATTTTACAGCCCTACTTAAAAGGGGCGGGACTGAGGGGTAGGGTGGAGGGCACTGGTTCCAGCTGGCTGCAAGAACCTCCTCCCCTTGCCAATCATCTTTTGCAGAAAGCCCCCGAAGCTGTGCGCTTTCAGCCAGGAACGCCGACTTTGGCCAGCAGAAGGGCTCCCGTGCCGGCTGTTTAGGGGAGCCCAGCAGTGAGGGAGAGGAGCTGTGAATTCCCGGAGACGTTCAGGCTCGCTCCGGGGGTGGATCCGCCCGTGGAGGGTTTCCTCTCCTCGTGCTGTGGGAGCTGAAAAGCTTTAGCTGAATCACCGCTTGGGCCAGGGTGGACTGGAAGGCCCGGCTTCCTCCAGGATCCTTCCCCGGGCTGATCTGCAATCAAGATCAGGATCTCCATTGCCATCAGGTGTAACTGGATTTCGGCCAGAGGGGGGAAAAAAAAAAAGCGACCTCAGGAACTGGCGATGAGGGAAAGGGAAAAATTGAGAAACGTGGCCCAACCTCCTTATTTATCTTACAGATAGGGGCAGCTGAGGCCCCCAAAGTTCGGGGATTTCCTCCCCGGGCCCCACGGAGAATCTGCAAACTCCAGGCCGTTGCTTTAACCTATGGTGCTGCCCGGTCTCCTAGGTTCCGTTCACAGCATTCCCTGATAGCTTGTGACTCAGTTTTCCTGTTTGGCAGGTAGGGAAATATCAAATAAGTATTAATAACTGAAACAAGAGCTGTTGGAAGTGAAGTGGTAAATCTCCGTACACAATGAAGGGATTAGAAGGTAATGATGTTCATAGCTGACATCTATTGAGCCTCTTCTATGTTCGAATCCACCAGCCACTCCTTGGAAACCCCGTGGGGCAGTTCTACTCTGTCCTATGGGGTCGCTATGAGTCGGAATCCACTCGATGGCAGCGAGAATTACGTGCCAGTCACTGTTCTAAGCACTTAAACACATTAACTACTTTAATTTTCACAACAATTCCTGTCGTTGTTAGGTGCTGTCGAGTCAGTTCAGACTCATAGTGATCCTTTGTACGACAGAAGGAAACACTGCCCAGTTTCGCGCCATCCTCACAATCCTTATGTGAACCCATTGTTGCAGCCACTGTCAGTCCCTCTCATTGAGGGTCTTCCTCTTTTTCACTGACCCTGTACTTTACCAAGCATGATGTCCTTCTCGAGGGACTGATGGATCCCTCCTGATAACATGCCCAAAGTATGTCAGATGTAATCTCACCATTCTTGCTTCTAAGGAGCATTCTGGTTGTACTTCTTCCAAGACAAATTTGTTTGTTCTTTTGACAGTCCATGGTATATTCAATATTCTTCGCCAATGCCACAATTCAAAGGGGTCAATTCTTTTTCGGTCTTCCTTATTCAGCTTTCACATGCATATAAGGCAATTGAAAACACCATGGCTTGAGTCAGGCGCACCTTAGTCTTCAAGGTGACATCTTTGCTTTTCAACACTTCAAAGAGCTCTTTTTGCAGCACATTTGCCCGATGCAATGCAGCAATCCCAGGTGGGAATTATTATTGTCCCCAGGTTATGTATGGGAAAACTGAGATAAGTAACAGCAAAGCTACTTGACCAAGGTCACCCAGCTAATATATGGTAGTCAGGATTTGAACCCAGGGCCCCACACCCTCAACCACTACGTGCCATCCACCTCTCCTAACCAGAATGTGGTTACAATCTACCTACATTCTGGATGTTGGTTGAACAGTATAGTGTAAGCTCTTTTTGCTATAGTAACCTCTTTCAGACTGGCTTAGATTATCTGCATATGTATAAATGTTTAATATATGCTCTCTGACTGTGATGACACTTCTACACCAGAACACATCAAAGCACCAGGTTAAATGGGGCAATCAAGGTCACATTGTAAAACTGAAAGGATTCCTTCCCCACTGGTGCACAATTTTCTTAATTCTGTCAGGTGCTGTGGGCAGAATCCTGACCTCCCCACAGTGGGTCCTATTTTACCTAGTGGTAACCTGGAGTGCCCGTCTCCACATAAATGATACTAACTTGACGAATACTTTGTTTTCAAGGATGCTGAAAAAGTTGCCCTGCCCTCCCCGAAAACATATCCGCTACCTTGTCCTCAGTTTATTTGTGTAGAAACTGTACAATTGGAGGTTTCTTTCTTGATTCAAAGCCAAAATGATGTTTCATCGTCTGTTAAAATTGCAAACATCACAAGAAAGAAAAATAAACTGGGCCTAATCAGCCACTTTCACTTAATGAGAAAGAGATTATCAGCTCCTCCCTAAAAAATGAGTTTTAGTAGGGGAGAGAGCAGAAAGACTAGGAACTTGCCTGAATTAATCTCTGAAAGAACCTCAGAAGTCATCTAGTGTAACTCTTTTCTTTTATTAATAAAAACAAAACAAAACACTCAACCCGTTGCTGTTGAGTTGGTTCCGACTCATAGCAACCCTATATTACAGAGTAGAACTGCCCCATAGGGTTTCCAAGGAGGGGCTGGTAGATTCTAACTGCTGGCCTTTTGGTTAGCAGCTGAACGCTTAACCACTGTACCACTAGGGCTCCTCTTATAGACCCAATGAAAAAATGGAGTTTCCCCAGCCACTCAGACATATTGAGAGCCTGAGAAGGGGCTCCATGGGGAACTACTGTGGGGAAGGAACCAGAAGGGCAGGCAAATGCACAAAAGATTAGCTAGCCTCAATGTTAGAAATCTTTCCTTTTGTTTGTGTTATTTTTTTTTTTTTTACTCTGGCCTTAAAAATGATACCTGCATTTTATGGTATGTAAGTTATACTTTAATAAAGCTGTTAAAAAATAATACATGCTTCTTAATAATTTCGTTAATTGTAGAGATGGATGCTTAATAAAGTAAAAGTCCCCCACAATCCTACCCAGAGAAAGAACCACTATTAACAATTTAGATTATATTATCCCTCCAGATTTTTTCTGTACATTCATATTTTTTTCTGTGTACTTGTGTGTGTGTGTGTTTAACAGAAATGGGATTGTTTCACTTAACAATATGTCTTGGACATTTTTCCATGTCACTACATTTAGATCTACCTCATTCTTTTTAAAGGCTGCCTACATAGTATGGCTGAGCTATATTTTACAGGTTCCCTATTGATGGATATTTGTGTAATTTCCAATTTTTTGCTATTCCAAATAGTACTGCAATGGACATTTTTGCACGTGCATCTTAGAGCACTTTTAGGGGAATTCTGCAGGATAAATTCCCAGAGAAACTGTTCCTTTTAAAGCAACATGCTTCATAAATTATAATTTTCTTTATTCCAAATTCCCTAACATAAAAACCTCTTCCTCGTCAAAATTACTTAGCTTAGCATATACCATATTTTTTCCACAAATAATGCGCCCACACATATAACATGCATAGCGCGCCTAGGAAAATAATGCACAAGAGGGTTGTGAGGTTGGCAAAAAGCATATAATTTGCACATTATTTGTGTAAAAATACGGTACTACACATTAAATGTTAGTTATTTTCATGGTTATTATTACCATTATTTCACAATATGATTAGTCCAGCAGATAGAAATTCATTCTTTCAGTGAACAGTTATTGAGGAACTTCTGCCATGCGATGGGCCTGAGGATCCAACAGTGCACAGATGCAGACCCTGCCCTCAAGAAGTTGGTAGTCTTTTCTAACACACACAAAAAGACCAGATTTAGAGGCCTGAAAGAGACTGAAGAAACTCCGAGAGTATGGCCCCCAGACACCCTTTTAGCTCAGTGGTGAAG
>NW_004443951.1:25714298-25761797 GCF_000243295.1 Trichechus manatus latirostris | reverse complement strand
AGAGTATGGCCCCCAGACACCCTTTTAGCTCAGTGGTGAAGCCACTTCTGAGGTTCACCGTTCAGCTGGGGATTGGACAGCCCCATAAAACAAAACGGGATTAATGAGGCACAGCAGTCCAGGGACAAGGACTAGAAGGCAAGGCTGGCGATAGAAAAAAAGGTTGAGAAGGGAGAGTGTTGACATGTCATGGGGTTGTTAACCAATGTCATAAAACAATATGTATACTGACTGTTTAATCAGAAATTCTTTGTTCTGTAAACCTTCACCTAAAGTACAATTAAAAAATAATTAATTAAAATTTGCCAAACATAAAAAAAAAAAGAAGTTGGTAGTCTAGCTGGGGGAAGGTATGTGTCAAGTAGCAATTAGAATACCCTGAGAGAAGTACTACCAAAGTGGTAACTGCAGGAGAGATAAGAGAGTGTATAGGAGGGAGGTCTAACCAGCCTAAAGGTCAGACAAGGAAAGTGCTATGAGAAAGAAGTAACAGTTTGAATTATCCAAACAGGAAAGGTACTGAGTGCCCCAGCCACCAGAGGTATCCAAGCAGAAGACAGGACGTTATCTCCAAGAACTGCTTGTGAAAGCAGTAAACCAGATCAGTGGTTCTCAAATGTCCACCCTAAGACTGGTACTAGTGAATGCAGAAAAGAGAAAAATAAGAATAAAGAGATAAGTTTTCACATGCTAAATGTATTCAGTTTAAGGGACAGTCTTTTATTCTGAGATTATACACTTCCTTTTTTTTTGTATTAGAATATCCTTTCTTTTACGAAGCAGTGGTGTTAGTACATGATAATTGTTTTTCTTTAATGTTCTTGTTTGGCCAAACTAAAAGCTGGTCCCCCTCCTCAGTTTTTAAACCTTTAACTATTGATGGCATCTAAGAGTTTGGGCACTGTCTTAGGTTGGGTTCTCTAAAGAAGCAAAACCAGTAAAGTGTATAAATATATACAGAAAGAGAGATTATATCAAGGAAACAGCTCACGTGATTGTACAGGCTAGAACATCCCAAGTCCGTGGATCAGGGTGGAGGCCTCTCCCAAGTCACACAGCTGCAGAAGCTGGCAAGCCCAAGATCGGAAGGTCGGAGAGCAGGGCTCCCACTCACAGGCTGTGCAGATCGACAAATCCCAGGTTCGGCAGATAAGCTGACAGCTCAAGTCCCAAGAAAGAGAGATGAGACGACAGGAAGCAGCCACAGGATCCAGAGAGAGCGAAAAGTCAGAACGTCCGCTTATATACAGATGCAGGCCACACCCCACGGAGACTCCCTTTCATCTGATTGGCTGCTCACAGTATATTCAATCATGGTAGGTAGTGATTACATTAAAACACGGAGAATCATGGCCCAGCCAAGTTGACACGCAACCTTAACCATCACAGGCACCTTCTGAGCCAGGTGACTTCTAAGGTTCTTTCCTCCCCTGTGATTATAAGAGTCTCTGCTCAACAAAGATGAAGTCCCAAAGCTAAACTGAGTGAGCCAAGTCCTTTTCAACCAACCCAGGTAAAAATAATAAATACATAAGTACATGAGTAAATAAAAGAAAGACAACAATTTAGCATCCTCTGAAACACTTTTATTTTTGGTTCCCAAACCACATAAGAGTACTTGAAGTTTCCATGTAGACTTACTCCCCTGCTCCCAAAGTAATGCAGCACCGAAGAAGAAAAACCACAGAAATAACCGATAGAAGTGATATGGGAAAAATCAATGTGGTGCAGTTTTCACAAACCTGTAAAATAGCATGATTTTAAGTGATGATGGGGTTTCATGACCAGCGGTGGCAGAGCTTCTGATGGGAATGCTGGTATTTTTCTGACATTTCTCTGAGTGAGTAGGAAGCTTCTCTTTCACTTAAATGAAAATGGAACCAATTAAAAGCAAACGTTTCCTGTAATGTCCCATTAAGAAGAACAAATCAAATGTAGCTCCCCTTAGCCAGAAAATGCAAATCCTCAGACTGACACTGGGCAGACCTTCCCCGCCACCAATACTGCAGAAACTAAGCATTCACCAACACATCTGGCACTGCTGTTACCATGGCAACGTCTCACCTTTTTGCATTCCTTGACTCGGGGGTTGAGACTGGTTCAGGGCATGTCTTAGTCATCTAGTGCTGCTCTGTGGTGCGATGGATCACTTTTATATGGCCTTTCTTGCCATGGTCTTATAACTCCTATCCAGGACAGACTACTCAATAAGCAAGGTACACACAGGCTTAATTGTGCTTACTTACTAATCTGCAGTGCACAGTTTCACCTGGTTTTCACATTAGAGATGTAATGAAACTGATGTGAGTTGTTCACTGCAGATTAGTAAGTAAACACAATTAAGCCCCTGCATACCTTGCTTACTGTAAGTTGGTGCATACCCAGCTTACTGGTTAATCCGTCCCTGCTCCCAACAAAAGATTGGGTGTGAGTATGCAAATGAGGTGTTTGTGGTCCACCAAGGGAATTGGATAATTTGCTATTAATGTAAATAAGGTGCATGGCACCCTTGTGGGCTGGGACCATGCAAATAAGGTATGTGGAACCCTAACGAGGGGATAGGTCAGTTTTACCATCCCGCTAGGCTTAAATTGAGCCATCTCAGAGGCGGGAAGGGAGGATCTCACCACCACTAAGAAAGAAGGGCCAGGAGTGGAGGGCATTCTTTGGACCCAGGATCCCTGCACTGAGAACTTCCTAGATCCAGGAGACAGAGAGAGGGAGCTGTAACATCAGAGATGGTGAAAAGCAATGAGAGAAATGGTGGCAGCAGAGGCAGCAGGACCAGGAGATTGGCAGGACGTGGCGCGGTGGGCTCCCTGGCCCAAATAGCAAAAAAGCTGAGTGCCTTCCGGCAGGAGGGTCTCTGGTAGAGTGGGGTGCCTCCAGACACTTATCAGCAGAGCTAAACAAGCTTCGCAACACTTGCCTGAGCAGGGCAGAGGCCAAGGGGCCAGAGAGAGGCATGCTGGTGGGCACGGCTGAGAAGAGGCTGTCCTGATCAAAGAACTGTATCCTGAGCATTCCTGAACCTGAACTGTAACCTATTGCTTCCCTAATAAACCCCGTAATTGTGAGTATTGTCTGTGAGTTCTGTGTGGCCATTGTAACAAATTATCGAACCCAGCAGAGAAGTAGAGAGTGCCGTGGGAGGGACGGTTGATGTCAGAATTGGTAAAAAGGTTGGAGAGTGGAGGCATGTCTGATCTCTGCCTCATAGGTATCAGCCTTGGTCTGTTGGTCTTGATTCTCCTTCCCCTTTGTGAAGTTAGAGGAGGTCAGATGTTGCCCCCACATCATTTTTACATGCTATAACAGAAATACCACAAGTGGATGGCTTTAACAAACGGAAATTTATTTTCTCACTGTTTAGGAGGCTACATGTCCAAATTCAGGGTGCCAACTCTAGGGGAAGGCTTTCTCTCTCTGTCAGCTCTGGAGGAAGGTCCTTGTCTCTTCTGAGCTTCTGCTCTTGGGCAATCTTCACGTGGCTTGGCATCTCTCTTCCCCCATTTCTGCTCACGAGCTTGTTTGTTTAATATCTTTTATATCTCAAAGGAAACTGACTCAAGATACACCATATACTAATCCCGTCTCATTAGCATAACAAAGACAGTCCATACCCAAACAGGATTATAACCACAGGCATAGAGGTTAGGATTTATAACACATATTTTAGGGAGATACAGTTCAGTCCATAACAGGGCAGGTTTGAGTTTTCATGTTTCTCCTTGGAAAAGGAAAGGAGAGGTGAGGGGAAGAATTCTAAATCAGTTTGCCTGCTGCCTTGGCTATTTGCATTTCAGTTTATGTAACTAGGTCTCACTAGATGCGGGGGCCCTGCAGCAGGGTGAGGGAGTGGAAATGGCTCTGGTAGAGCCCACAGACCTAGGTTCAAATCCCAGCTCCTCAATGAATCCATGTATTCATTCAAACAACCCCTCCTCTGGGCCAGGCAGTAGGAAGTACAGAGAGATGGCTGAATAGCCAGAGTCTGTCCTCAGAGAGTTGACAGTTCAAAGGGGAAGTGGGGTCAGTAGATGACCACAAGCCAGGACAAGTGACTTCAAGAGGCAGGGGCTGTTTCTGTCACTGCCCAGGGGCTGGTTCACTCACTTCTCTGAGCCTTTGTTCCTTTTAAAATAGGAATAATAATACTTTTCTGATTGGGTCATTTTGAAGAGTAAACCTGATAACTTACTTAAAAACGTCTCACCGAGGGCTTGGCATAGAGTTGCTGCTTAATAAATGGTAGCCGTTATCCTAGCCGTTCGATACAACCCTGACACATCTTTCCTAATTTTAAACCACAGGGTGGGGGAAACTGTGTGAAACCCAAAATGCATTGAGAAGGACTCATAGGAGCACAAGTCTCAAGTCTTCTCACCTTTAATTTTGCTGCCTTCATACTGAACTCTTGTGAGCCCAAGTCTTGCTTGCTGGGATATTCCTGAGTCCTTCTCAGTGCAACTCCCTTTCCTGAGTCACAGTTTCTCCACCTGTAAACTGAAGCTAATAATAACTACCTTATACTGTTGAAAAGATTATACTAATATAGTATGATGAAGCAAAAGAACAGACAGATCCAAACCCTGACTCTTCCCATGTCCAACTGAGTGACCTTGGATAAATCTTAACTTTAACCCCTCTGAGTCTCAGTTTCCTCATCTGTAAAAGTGGAATCATGATCGGACCAATTCATAAGGATGTTACTAGAATTAGATGAGATAATGCCGTAACAACACACATAGCACATAGTAAGCACCCAATAAAATGATAGCTTATTACTACAGAGACAGAGCTTCTGACCCAGTGCCTGATGTGTGGTAAGTCAGACATTATTACTGTTATTATTGTTTCAGAGTCCCTGGGTGGCGCAAACAGTTAAACTCTTGACTATTAGCTGAAAGGTTAGCAGTTCAAACCCACCCAGAGGCTCCTGGGAAGACAGGCCTGGCATTCTGCTACCAAAGAATACAACCTGGAAAACCCTATGGAGCAGTTCTACTCTGCACACATGGGGTCGCCCCAAATCAAATCGACTGGACAGCAACTAACAAGAACAACATTATTGTTTCAGAGAGCCTAGCACTTGGTTGGCACTCCATAAACATTACATAAACATTCTTCATCCTTTTTGGATACTTTCCTTGGGCCACCCCACGTTTGCCTCCTCTCCAACTTTCAAATATGTTGGCTATTCTCCTTCTAGGTAGGAGGGGTGCAGCTTGAGGGTCGCAAGCCCCTCTTTTCCCTCAGCCTCAGCCTTTCTCCTGGCCCAGTGAAGGAGAAAGGGCCTGAGCTGGCCCAATGGCCTGACCAGAGGAGCTCCCCTGGAGGCCGAGGTGGGGGAAAAGGCACAGAGTGCATCAGCCCTGATGCAATCACAGGCTCAGGCTCGCTGCTTGGCCCACTTCCTCCTCCTTGGGTGTTTACTGGAGCCTAGATTCCACAGGAACTCTTGGAAGTGTGCACTGACAGCGGGGGCAGGCAGCACACAAAACTGTCCTTGCTTCGAGGACAGCTTAGGAAGAAAGTGATACTATGCTTGCCTGGGCCTCACGCGCCCCGGGCTCAGGGACACAGGAAAAAGATACCAGGCGTTGAGTCCAGAGGGAGGGGCAGGGAAGGCAGGCCCAAGAAGGAAGGCAGGACCAGGACAAATCACTGGCTGATGTCAGGGCCAGCTTCCAGCCCTGGGCTCCGGGGAGGCCACTGAATCGGCCTTTTATCTAAGCTAGGGGAGGGGGCCAGAGAAGGGGGTTTCAGGTGACAGGAGCCTCCGAGCAAGCTCAGAGGATCATGTCCCTTCCTTCCCAGCAGAAATCCTGGCTAGAGAGAGGCTTCTTTTAAGGACTTTGTCTTCCAGCCATTTGCCTAGGATCTTCATTTGGGAGGCCCCTCACCAATCCCACAGGGATCACCTACAGACTTCCCAAGAAGTGCAGCGTTGCCTGGGGTTAAGAACATGGGCTTTGGTGCGTGTAGGGTGTGGATTCTCAGCTCTTCCAGTTACTGGCTGGCTGCCCCAGGCAAGTCACTTCACCTCAGACTCTCAACTTCCTCATGTCAAATGGAGACAACCTCAGAGTCCAAGTCTACAGTCTCATAGCACAGTGCCAGGCATGTGGTAAATGTGCTCCATATCTGTTAGATATTATTTTTACTAAGACTTAGTGGGGAGCAGAGAGGAAAAGCATCCCAGCATCAGCTCTTTGCTCTTAGATCCAAACACTAGGTTTCTCTAGTGCTTGGAAGCCTTTTTTCTGAAGCTAGGGCCCTATTGTCCTTCTTCCTTCAATATCTAATGACTACTTCCCAGTTATCAGGAAAGAATGCGACCTCCCCTCCCCCAGAGCTGTGAAACTGAGTGCGCAAAACTTGCTCAAGCTCCTGAGTCATTCAGTAAAACCAGCCCAAGAATGTAAGTGGATCAAGGAAACTAGATGCAGAGTGGGGAAAACCCAGCCACAAAGCTGGGGCCTCCGCATAGGGCGTTTCCCTCTGTTGGCCCTTCTGATGAGTTTTCATTTTTGGGTTCCACGGACAAGACAGGATCTGGCATCTGAGTCCTTTTCAGGTGCTCCTGTACCCAGAATAAGGCATTAACTACACCTGGGTCTCTACTCAGCAGCCAGACCTTCCCATGGAGTCTCGTTTGACAGAAACTCTTCTCTCTGCACCCCAGTCCTCAGGAGAGTCAACGCCCTGTCTCCCACCCTCACTGCCCACTCATTTCTCAGCCCCTGTTATTTGACTTCTGCCCAATCACTTCACTAACACTCTTTCACCACGTTTACCAATGATCTCTTAATCTCTAAATCCGAAAAACTGTCTCCAGGTCTTTCCTCCTTGCTCTCTCTAAACATTTGGTGCTGTTGACCACTCTCTTCTTTAAACTCTCCTTCCTGGGTTTCTGTGAGGCCACAGCCCCCTGGGTCTCCTCCTCCCTCTGTCACCAGCCCTTCTTGGTGTTGGTTACTGGCTGCTTTCCAGTTCTGAAATATTGCTCCTCCTGGTTTTGCCCTTAGCCCTCTTCCCTTCCTACTCCTTATTGTTGTTGTTGGGTGCCTTGGAGTTGATTCTGACCCACAGTGACCCCACAATAGATGTGAACTGCCCCATAGGGCTTTCTTGGCTGTAATCTTTATGGAAGCAGACAGCCAGGTCTTTCTTCACGTGGAGCTGAAGGGTGAGCTCAAACCGTCAACTTTTCAGTTAGCAGCCGACTGCTTAACCACTGCGTCACCAGGGCTCCTTGTCCTATTCCTCATGCCCCTTCCCAAATTTAATCTGTGTCTGTGTCTTCAACTTCTACCTCTTTGCTATTGACTTCTCAGACCATATCTTGAGCCCAGATCTTTCTCTGAACACCACCTGCCTACCAAGCATCTCTACCTGCATGACCCTAGGCACAGCAAACTCAGCATGCTGGAAACTGAGCTCTTTACCTCCCACTAAACCTGCTCTTTCTCCTGTGGTCCCAATCTTGATGAATGACATCACCCTTTACCCTGTTCCCTAACCGGAGGTTCAAAAGTCACCCTTATCCCTCCTTCCCCAGCCCACACATCACCACGTTCCTAATATCTTGTAAATTTCCCCTTTCCTCCTCTGTTCTGGATCAACTCTACGGCAACAGGTTTGGTTTGGGTTTTGGGTCCTCTGTTTTGTCCCCATTGTTTTTGCTTCAGTGCAGGCTTTCATCATGATCTGAAACCTGGATTATTATGCTTTTTATAAGTGGGCTCTAGGCCTTAATATCTCCCCTCTTTGTTCTAGATTCCTCTTGGAATATCTGCCCATCCACAGTTTCTTCCCTGAGAACTGACTACTGCCCATAGGCCTTGCTGTAGAGGTGATCGGAGACCCCACGTTGACATCACAGAAGCCTGCCTTGCTATTGCCACAGTGTTTTGAACCAGGGGTTAAACTGGGCTGAATTCTATCTCTTGGGAATGTGAAACTAGGACATAGTGACTCTAGTTCAAATGCCCCCAAGGATCACAGAGTTAAAGAAAATGAGGGAAGGAGCCCAGTGAGTGACAATGGGGAGTGGTGGCAATTGTGGCAAATGGAGAGCACGTGACTCCTCTAAAGGCAGCAGCTGCTACTCTCCTCTAGCAGATGGTTGCCATGGGAATATAAGCAAAGAGTTGTCAGATATTCTGATCTTCTAGATTTTTATGTGAAGTTTCCCAATTTTTAAACATTGGGCACTAATTCATTCCCTTAAATGCCACAGCTCAGCATCTTTTTTGCATCATATTTAGCCTAAAGGGCTGCCAGCTTGCAGGCTGCACCAGGGAGTCAGGTTTAGGCATCGGCCCTGAAGCTGAGGACAGTCAGCCACTCTCTGCTATGTGTATGGAGAAGCAGAGAAAGCCGTCTATATAGAGGGAAGAACGAAGCCTGTTCCTTGCTCCCCAGGTATGCCACATGTCTACTTTTCTCAGCCTAACACCTCCTGCCCTTCTTTCCAGGCCCAGGACTCTGTAATAGTTAAAAGTTACAGGACCTGAGCCAGACAGACCTGGGTTCAAGTGCTAGCTCTGCAACTCCCCAGTTGTGTGCTCGTGAGCAAGTCATTTCAGCTCTTTGAGCCTCAGTTCCCTTCGCTATAATGGGATAATTCTAGTACTTATTTCATAGTATTTATTGAGGATTAGGTCCCTAAGTGGCACAGACAGTTTGCACTTGGCTACTAACTGTAAAGTTGGCAGTTAGATTTCACCTAGTGGCACTGCAGAAAAAAGGGCTGGCAATCTACTTCCGTAAGATTACAGCCATCGAAAAGCCTATGGAGCACAGTTCTGCTCTGGCACACATGGAGTCACCATGAGTTGGAATCAACTGGACTACAGCAGGTCTGGTTATTGTGAGGATTCAGTAAGGTACTGCTCAGAAACTTCTTAGCACAGTAAGCACTGAAGGAATGTTAGCCATTATTATTGTTGTCATTATGATTCCTGCTTATCCCAGCCCTCTCTCCCATGGCACTTTCCTATTTGTGTAACTCTTTGGGCATCTGGAGGCCTGGTGGTGCAGTGGTTAAGAACTTGGCTGCTAACCAAAAGGTTGGCATTTGGAATCCACCAGCTGCTCCTTGGAAACCCTGTGGGGCAATTCTACTCTGTCCTATGGAGTCACTGTGAGTCAGAATTGACTTGGCGTCAACACGTTTGGTTTGGTTTTGGCATTTACCATCTGCTCTTATTACTTATCACGATTTCATCTCCCTTGGTATATTGTAAATTCCTTGAGGGAAAGGCCACATCTTATCTCTCTCTATATAGGGGGGTAGGGTGGCTCAGAACACAGTGTTTTGTACACAGTAGGCTCTCAAGAAACATTTATGTGTTGGTATTTGTTGGTTACTTAGAATCTAAGCTTCAGGACAGCAAGGGCTTTGTCTTTCTGATTCACTACTGTATACCCTAAGCCTAGCATGTACAGAGCACATGCAAAACCCTCAATAAATGTATTTTGAATTAGAGGCATCTCCTTGCCCTCCGACATTATTCTTTAACATATTCCAAGGGTTTACTAGCGCAAAACTCAATATGATTTTTAAATAATAGGTTCTGGAATCGCTGTTATTAGCACCCCATTTTTCCTTGGGGGTACACCCCTTCCCCACTGACAGTTCACGCGCTTCCAATGTGGTTGAGCCACCTCAGGGCTAGGAGTGGTCATGTGACACAGGGCTAGCCAATCAGAGACAGCTATCCCCGGCCAGGCTTGGTTTAAGACTAATCAGAGCCAATCAGAGCTGAAACTGTTGGAAAGGAGAGATTTGTTTTCCGCTGAGGGAGCTAAATCATGAGAAAATAGAGTTGCTAGTGGCCGTATTACTGCCATGAGGAGAAAGCCTACCAAAGAATGAAGCATATGGAAAAGGGCATAACTGAGAGGTAGAAGTTCCTGACAGTATTTTTTGAGCCAAAAAAAAACAAACCCACTGCCTTCTAGTCTATTCCAACTCATCGCAACCCTATAGGACAGAGTAGAACTGCCACAGGGAGTTTCCAGGGAGCGCCTGGTAGATTCGAACTGCCGACCTTTTGGTTAGCAGCCAAACTCTTAACCACTACCAGGGTTTCCATTTTTTGAGCAAGTGGGTCTAATTGTGTCTGAAGTCAAGCCCTTGACTTTCCTGTTAATAAGACAGTAAATTCCTTTTTTTGTTGTTGTTTGAGTCAATTTGAATTGGGTTTCTGTCACATCCAAAAGAGTCCTGATTAATATTTGGCTTTTATACACAGGGAGTCATAGTAGACATATACCAGGGCTCTTTAGACATATGCACACAGCTCTATAAGGATCTGCTCAGCCCACTATGATCCCCTTTTTCTAAGAACTGCCCCCTACTCAGGGACTAGACTAATGCTGCCATGTTTGTACTAAGTAACCCTGCCCCACGAGGACACAAAGAATTGGACCAGAAGTGGACATGTATTGTAGGATAATCTGATTCGCTTATTTCTCCCGGGGATTTGGGTTAGGACTGAGAGATCCTAGTTCAGTATGGGCTTCATGTTTAAACTGAGGGGATGTAAAAGTGGGAGCTGGGAGAAAGCCACTTTCGTGGAGAAGCAGAGAAGCTGTTCTGCTGGAGGCGAATGAGGCAGATGCACACAGAGCAGCAGAGACCAGAGGCCATGGTTTCCTAAAGAGAGAGAACAAGAGAGAAGAGAGAGCTGCTTCTTCATCCTCATGAGACTAATTACTTCTACTCTTGGGTCCCATGAGATTTCTGTGTTCTTATAATCCCCTCCTTTCTTTTCTGCTTAAAATAGCTCTAGTGGGTTTTCTTGTTTTAACTGTACTTAGACAACCGTCCTAGGAGCAAGAGTCTACAGCCAAGCTGTCTTGTACACTGGATTAACCAGGACCCTGGCTCACTGAATCGAGACATCCAAGCATCCATTTACTATCTGTGTGACATGACCACAACACCTGGACTCACTGAACTGACTTCCTCCTCTGTAAAATGGGAATAATAATGCCTATGCTACCAGGCTGTTGTGAAGACTCAATGACATAATGTGAATATAAGAGCTTAGCACAGTGCTGGGCACAAAGAAGCCTCATAATCAGTGTGTGCTGAATGCAGAAGAAGGGTTGGGTCCAAGCACAGAGCCAGGACTAGAAAAGGAAGCTCAAAGGGACAACCTCTCTCCCCATCAACATCTTTTTTCATCTCATTTGTACTAATTTTTCAAAAGCCTTGAAAAGGAACCCAAACCAAACCCACTTCCATCGCATGGATTGCAACTCATAGTGACCTTATATAGGACAGAGTAGAACTGCCCTATAGGGTTTCCAAGGCTGTAAACCTTTACAGAAGCAGACTGCTACATCTTTCTCCCACAGAGGGGCTGGTGGGTTCAAACTACCGACCTTTTGGTTAGCAGCCAAGCGCTTTAACCACTGCACCACGAGGGCTCCCTTGAAAAGGAAGGGAATGTCTTTATTTTTAAAAGAGCCCATTCTGGAACTCTATTCTAATGATATAATCAGACAAGAACAAATACATATGCATACGGATGCTCACTGCAGTAGTGTTTATATTAGAGAAAAATTGGAAATGACTTAAATGTCCAAGACTGTGTTTTGCTTAATGAATGATACTACATGCATACAATAGAATACTGTGAAGATATGGAGGAGAAAAGACACAATATTTTCAAATAAAAACAATATAGACTAGAACGCAAAATGTTATGGGGTATAATGCAAAATTTGCCTGGGTTTTTTAAGGTAAAAGTCCAATATTTCAAAGAGGTTTCTCCCATTCTCTTACATTCCAGCACCACACACACCGTCTCACACACCACCTGCCGGCAAGGCATTTATCTTCTCTGCCTTGGGGTTACTTGGGTGGAAAAATCTAAGAAGCTTTTATGTAAGTACAAGTCCTGAGGCCTCTAACATTAAAGGTATTGACAAGATAGATGTCCACAACATTTTTCAAGTTAAAAAAAAAAACCAAGTTACAAAAATATTGCCAAAAATGTTAACAGTGGTTATCTTGGGTCATGGGATTTCAGGCACTCTTTCTTTTCTTCTTTGTACTTTTATGCATTATGCGTAGTTTTTATAATGTGCATACATTATATTTGTGATGAGAAAAAATAATAAAGCTATTTTCATGGGGGGGAGGGAATTAAAAGCATCCACATTGATTTATTTTCTCCTATATTGTCCTCAACTCACATTTGACCAGATCTTCTCTAACACAGCTTCCTTATTCAGGAAGAGGGGAATTTACCTAGCTGCCCAGTCCTCTGGGAAGCTCCTACAAACAAAAGCTCCTTGTACAGGAAGGAAAGCCTTCCACAAGTCTGGCAGACAGGCTAGGTAGCTCACTACTGCCCTCTCCTGGTCATAACAGGTCACAGCCTGATTCGGCTAAACACAGCACAGACAGTGCACCCTGACAGCCAAGGTCATCCCCAGAGGTGTGACTTCTGGCTACCCCAGAGGTCACCAGGGTGCTGCATACCAACATCAGTGGATCAGCATCCCATCCTAAACAGGCCATAATCTAGGCTTGGCCAGACTATGCCTGACAACTGTAAATCCATCTGAACAATAATGTCCACTGCGAGCCAGAGGCTCCTAGCCAATGCTCTTTTCCAATTGCTGGAGCAAGTAATGGAGAGCTTTCCTATCTGCTAAAGAGCACTGATGGCCAAGACTTTGGGTTGAAGAAAGTAGAAGACAAGATAACTGTAATTATCTTCAGCATGAAAAGCCCTTGCCCTTGTATGATTCTTTTCACTTTTCAAAATATTTCCCAAGGCAACTTGACATGTACAAATAAGTTCATACAAGGATGTTTGCTGCAGAATTGTTGGTAACAGCAAAAGACTGGAAACAACCTAAATGTCTCTTATTTGGGGGCTGGGAATGTTTAGATAAAATGAAGTACATCTACTTCTTATTTATCGACTATCTCGTTATCCAACATTTCACATTTATGACAATAGTAAAAAATCTACTATCCAACTATTTTGCGCGTTAACAAAGTCTGGCAGTAATGAACACTGAGTTGCGAGATGAGAGTAACACTGGCTATAATGGTTAAGGTTATGTGTCAACTTGGCTAGGCCATGATTCTCAGTGATTTGGAAGTTATGTAATGATATAATATGGCAGTTATGCAATGATGTAATCATCCTCCGTTTTGTGATCTGATATGGTCGCCCTCTATCTTCACATAATAACAACCTAGTCTTTGGAACCTAACCATGTCGATAAGTGAGGAGTGGGTGTAATATGCAGCTGTTAAAATTATGAGGTAGATCTGTATGTGCTGCTGTGGACAATCTCTAAGATTCGTTGTTAAGTGAAGAAAAGCAAGATGCAGAACAGTCAGTATGTGAGTGAGCGTGTATGTATGTGTGTTTTAAATAGGGATCTGTATCTATAGATATATATATTTATATGTGTATAGAATACACTGGAAGGAAACACCAGAAACTAATAGTAATGACTGCCTTTGGGGAGGTGGGGACTGAGCATATTGGGGTAGGAAGGAGAACTACGTTTCACTGTATATTCTTTGGTACTGCTAAATTATTAACCATGTGCATGTATAACTTTTTCAAGGCAAAATTTGTTTAAAAATTCGAAATAATATTTTTCAAAAGACAATTTGGTATAATGGAATCAGAAAGACTTAGGTTCAAATCTAGCCTCCGAGAATGAGAATTGTGTGACCTTAAGCAAATCACTTACCTACTGTGAATGCCAATTGTCTCATCTCTAAAATGAGATTAGTAACATCAGTCTCATGACATTATTGTGAGGATTAAAGATAAGCATTTGGTATCAGGACCACATTGTCATACAACTCCTGTGTACAACTTCTTCTATGTTAATGGTGCCCTCTGCAGTTGAGTATGGAATACAGGGCTTGGTACATAATAGATGAACAAAAAAAAATTATAATTTTCATATATATTATCTCATTTTAATTTCTCATTTCTTCAGCCAATTTTGTAACTGAAGAAACAGGAATGGATCAGTGACCAAACTTAGTTTGGAACATAGGTCTCAGATCCCTACTCCAAGCTGAAAGTAGAATACCAGGAAGATTAGCTTCTTATCACATATAGTATATAGGCTATAGGTGATAATAACCAAAAAACAGGATAAGAGTTGGGGACAGTTGGCATCCAGATTGGAAAGGAAGAAGTAAAACTATTTCTATTTGCAGATGACATGATTTTGTACATAGAAAACCCTAAGGAATACACACATACAATAACTATTAGAACTAGTAAGTGAGTTCAGCAAGATTGCCAGATAAAAGATCAATATACAAAAATCGGTTGAATTTCTATACACTAGTAATGAACAATTTGAAAATTAAAGTAAAAAATTTTCATTTATAATAGCATCAAGAAGAATAAAATATTTAGGAATAAATTTAACAAAAAGAAGTATAAGACTTGTACACTAAAAACTACAAAACATTGTTGAAAGAAATTAAAGAAGATCTAAATTCAGGGAAACACATCTCATGTTCATGGATTGGAAAAGTGATCTACAGATTCAATGCAATCTTTATCAAAATCTCAGCTGGTGTTTTTGCAGAAATTGACAAGATGACCTTAAAATTCACAGGGAAATCCAAGAGGCCCAAAATAGTCAAAACAATGTTGAAAAAGAAGAACAAAGTTGGAGGACTCACACTTCCCAATTTCAAAACTTCTTACATAGCTAGAGTAATCAAGACAGTGAGATACTGGCATAATAATAGACATATAGATCAATGGAACAGCATGGAACGATGGAACGAGTCAAACAGATGTTATGTCTTCTTCTGAATCCATCCATTTGTAAATTTATTCAACAAATATTTATCAAGCTCCTAGTGTATGTCAGGCATTGTTAAAGATACTGGTGACTCTGCAGTGAAAAAAACTGACCAAAATCCCTGCCATAACGGAACATACACATTTTAATAGGAAATCTGACAATAAACCAGATAAATACATGAAATATGTAGTATCTTAGATAGTGAGAAGTCCTAAGGAGAAAAAAATAATGTAGGAAAAAGAATAGGAAGTATTAGGGGAGTGTTTGGAATTTTGGATAGGATGTCGGGGAAAAGCCTCACCAAGAAGATAATATTGGAGAAAAACCTGAAAGAGATGCGGAAGCAAGGCATGTGGGTACTTGGGGAAAGAGATTTCCAGGCTGAGTAAACAGCATATGCAAAGTCTCTGAAGTGAGTGTGTGTCATTTGAGGAAAGGAGAATGTAGCAGAGTAACAGAGGGGGGAAGACTGGGAAATGAGGTAAGAGAACCCTGAGGAACACAGCTCAGATAAGGTTTTGTAGATCAGAGTAAGGACTTCGGCTTTTACTTATTTACTCATTGAAGAGTTTCAAGCAAAGGGGTGGTGTATCTGAATCTACTGAGAATAGATTTGTTGTTGTTGTGTGCTGTTGAGTCGATTCCGACTCTTAGCAACCCTATATGACAGAGTAGAACTGCCCCATAGGGTCTCCCAGGCTGTAATTTTCATGGAGGCAGATTGTCAGGTCTTTTCTCCCACGGAACTGCTGGTGGGTTCGAACCACCAACCTTTCGGTTAGCAGCTGAGCACTTAACTGTTGAACTACCAGGGCTCCTTGAGAACAGATTAAAGGGAGACAAAGGCAGAAGCAGGGAGACCAGTGAGGAGGCTATTGCAATAATCCACCCAGGTGAGGGATGACGGTCACTTGGACCAGGAAGGGAGCAGGGGAGAGAGTGAGAAGTGGTTGATTCTGGAAGTATTTTGAAGTCCCATTGCTGTGGAGTTGATATCAACTCCTTGTGACCCCATAGGACAGACTAGAACTGCCCATAGGGTTTCCAAGGCTGTAATCGTTCTGGAAGCAGACTGCCACATCTTTCTCCCATGGAGTAGCTTATGGGTTCAAACCACCAATCTTTCAGCTAACAGCTGAGCACTTAACCGCTGTGCCACTAGGGCTCCTTATTTTGAAGGTAGGGATGACTAAGTGTGTTAATAGATTGGAGGTAGGGCATCTGAGAAAGAAGTTAAGGATGACTTAAGGCTTTCAGTCCGAGCAACTGAAAGATGCAGTTACAGTTAACTGAACAGTTGAGGGGAGTTGATACTGGGAACCCAGTATTGGACATGTTAATTTCAAGATGCCCAGTAGACATTTAAGTGTCTATGTCAAGAAGGCAATTGGACATGCAAGTCTAGAGTTCAAGGGAGAGGTTTAAGCTACTTACTCATTTACCATTTAGCCATCTACTACTTTGTGACCATGGACAAGTCACATAACTTCTCAGAGCCCCCCATTCCTCTTCTGTAAAATACAGATAAAAACAGTAGCTGTGACATAAGTTTGTTTTGAGGGTTAAATTGGTAAAGTAATTGGTTCACAGTAGACTCTGAATAAATATCACTATTATTAAATTCAATTAGATATTCATTTAGTTGCTGGAAACACAAAGATGAAAGATACCAGATAAATACGTAAAATATGCTGCCAACCGACAGGTCAGCAGTTTGCATCCACCAGCTGCTTCTTGGAAAACCTCTGAGGCAGTTCTGTGCTGTCCTATAGAGTTGTTATGAGTTGGAATCAACTCCACAGAAACAGGTTTGGTTTTTGTTTTGTTTTATCCTCAATCACAATGGAGAAAACAAAGATTTCAACAAACAACCTCTCAGGTAACAACCGATCATTTGGGAGAATCAGCAGTTCCTGGCACGTGATTGGATGCAGAGGATAGAGGAAGAATCAGATAATGGACAGCTGGCCTGAGGATAGAAGTAGCCTGGGAGATTGAAGGACATACTAGAATGTATATCTGGTCCTCACATCAACTTGCTGAACAATCTTGGACTCATCAGCCATTCCCTCTACCTCTTACTTCCCCAATAGACTAAACCCCAACCCCCAGGAGATGTTCAAAAAGTGTCCAAAATTCCTCGGGGAAAATACTAGCTACTGTGATGTCAATCACATCATCTCCTCATGCATATGTTCCCACCTGCTCTCCTGATTGAGCCTTCTCCTTCCATCAGGACTTCTCCAGGCACAAGTGCCCTGAGCCTGGTTCCTCAGCTTCTTGGCAACCAGGGAAAATAGTTCAGGGATTATGTGTACTATTGAAGAATCTGGAATGGCAAATTCTGGGGAATGTTTGCACCAGTATGAAGAGAAAAGTCAGGGAGCATAAGGGGAGAAAAACCACCATTTATTAAGTTCCTACTGGGCCAAGGGCTGGGCTAGGTGCTTTCAGGGGTGAGAGAGTTATTGCGAGGATTAACTATGAATCCATGTAGAACATTTAGCTCAGGGGCTGGCATATAGTAAGAGCACAGAGAGTACAATAAATGTTAGTTCTACATATTATTTTTATTATACCACTTTTAAACCTCACAACAACCCTGCAAGCTGAGATCTGAGAGGCAGTTTGATGTAGTAGTATGTGCTCTTGTTTCAGACCAATCTGAACAATCTGAACTGGGTACAAGTTCCAGTTCTGCCAGATTCAGGTTTTTGTGACCCTAGGCAAGCTACTTTACTTTTCTGAGTCTTGGTTTGCTCATCTGTAATATAGGGAAAATAATGGTAACAATCAAACAAAGATTCATCTAAAACCCTTAGTGTAGTACCTGGCACACCTATGCTCAATACTCACTAGATATTCTTACAACTATTGGAGGAGAGGCCACAGAAATTCCAGAGGTTAGATCACTTATCCAAGTTCACACAGCCAAGCAGAATAGACTCGTAGTTTTGGCCTACTCAGCATCCATGTCCTCTTCTTTTGGGTAGAGTACCATTACTCTCTTTTAGGAACCACCCTCTCAACTTTCAGGCCATGTGATTTGGGTGGGGTTGACATCCCTATCCCAAGCTCCAGAGGCAAGTATATGACCCAGTGTGACCCAGTGGTTGGTTCAAGGGTAAACATGTAACCCATTCCAACTCAATGAGACTCAACGCTGGAACTTTTGTTAACTCATTAGGAAAGAGATGTACTTTTTTTGGACTTGATATTGGGAGGATATAAGCCTGGAGCTGCTGGAGGTTGCTAGGTGGAGAGAGCGCCTGAGTGTAAAGCAAACTCAGAGGAAAATAGACTTGAAACATGGAAAGAAATTAAAGCCTGCAAACTTTATTGGAGCTCTTGCCTGAACTCTTGGACAGACATGTCAAAAGTCTGTACCTGATTTACAGCGGTAGAAATAAGGAGTGTGCCGTCACAGTATGGGGAGAGCAGTAAGGGTCACATAACAATGTATGTACAAATTTTTGTATGGGAGACTAACTTGAAATGTAAACTTCATTTAAACTACAACGATAATAAAAAAAAAGTCTATACCTGATTTGGCAATCATATATCTGATAAAGGTTTAATATTCAGAATGTATAAAGAACTCCTACAAACTCAACAACGTAAAGACAAACAACTCAGTTAAAAAATGGACAAACATCTTGAATAAACATTTCTTCAAAGAAGACTACAAATAAACACATGAAAAGATGCTCATCAGGGAAATGCAAATCAAAACTACAGTGAGATACCACTTCACACCCACTAGGATGGCTATTATCAGAAAAAAAAAGGAAAATAACAAGTGTTGGCAAGGATGTGGAGCAATTGGAATCCTTGTGCATTGCTGGTGGGCATGTAAAATGGTACAGCTTCCGTGGAAAATAGTTTGGCAGTTTCTCAAAAAGTTAAATATAGAATTAATATATGACAGCAATTCTACTCCTAGGTATATACCCAAAAGACTTGAAAGCAGGGACTCAAACAGGTATTTATACACCAATGTTCACTGCAGCACTGTTCACAATAGCCCAAAGATGGGAACAACTCAAGTGTCCATCAACAGATGAAAGGATAAACAAAAATGTGGTATATACAGACAACGGAATACTATTCAGCCATAAAGAGAAATGAATTTCTGATACATGCAATGATATAGATGAACCTTAAAAACACTATGCTAAGTAAGTCAGACACAAAAAGACAAATATTGTACAATCCCACTTAGATGAAATATCGAGAATAGGCAAATACATAGAGACAGAGTTTATTCGTGGTTGCCAGGGGCTAGGGGAAGGGAGGAATGGGGAATTATTGCTTAAGAGGGACTGAGTTTGTTTGGAATGATAAAACACTTTTGGAGATGGACAGTGGTGATGGTTGCACCACATGGTGAATGTAATTAATGTCATTGAATTGTACACTTAAAAATAGTTAAAATGGCAAACTTTGTTATATATATTTTACCACAATAACATTTTTTTAAATCTAGACCTGAACTTTCAGTTACGTGAGGTAATAGTTTATTTCATTCTCTCTTTTTCTCCCTCTCTCCCTCTGTTTTTTTCCCTTAAGGTAATCAAAAGAATTCTTACTTGGCACATTGGCAAATGTAGCAGTAAGGGTCCCAAATGAAAACAGATGGCATACTCAAATTAGGATAATTCAAAGAGGGTTTATTTACAGTAGTGTATACAGGTGTAGGGGAACCACAAGGGGCAGCGTGGTGACCCAGGGCTACTAACAGCTCAGGAGCCATCACCATTCCTAGACCAACAGGGACAGAGGATAGACAGTTACCTGAACCCAGAGGAAGAGGGTTGTGGAGAAAAGGACTCCTTGAGAAGTGATTCAAGGTGCACAGCCAGCCTGAGGAGGGAACCAGCAGAGTAAATACCTTGAGGTTCTCTTCTCCTGTCTCTCATCCCCAGATGGCCCACTGGCTGAGCCCAGCCAGAAGCAGAAGGCAAAAGAGCCTGCTGATGTGTCCCAACAAGTCAGACCCAGAGCAGGGTGAAGAAGATGAAGTGTGGCTCTGGAAGGGCAGACTGAAGATGTCTGGCCCATCAGGAAAGTGGCACCACCTGGTCTGCCTATCCCTCCCACAGCCCCATGATGAAACATTTGAAACCTCAGGCTAGAGTTTAAAAACTCCCATGGTTCTGTCTGGTCTTTTCTGTATATGGCTTTTCCCTCCTTTCCTAGAGAAAACCCCATTGGACGGCGCATTGGAGACAGGGATCCTGAGCATCTGGGAAAACGCCAATGAACCAGCCCTGCTGACTTTTCAGGGAGGAAAAAAAACCCCAGGCCAGCTGTGCACATGGCCAGAAAGCCCTGGGCTGACCATCAGATCTTCACCTTGCCAGGTCCCTTCCCCTCACAGAAATCTGTCTGCTGGCCGGTCTGGCCCCAATGGCTGCACCACCAGACAGCAGCTCCATGACTTCCCTTTCTCTCCATAGGAGATGTCTGTTTCCTTCTGCAGCCAAGCTGGAGAAGGTTCTGTGATTCCCTATGACTGGCAGGGGCTCAACAGTACCATGAGGACAGGGCAGAGCTGTATCCAAGTGTCTCATTTTGGTCACACAGACACCTGTTCCCTCTTCTTTCTTTCCAAAACTTTGAACCTAATCTTCTCTGCCAAAATGCGTTCCTTCTCACCTTTCAAAATCCAGTTTAAACCTTAGAATCCCCTCAGAAAGCCTTCCTTGTTAACTCAACTGACTATACACTCTCCTGCTATTATGATTATTATTATTAGAGTACTTCTGCACATAAAATAATAGCAACTAATGTTTACTGAGTGCTTTCTATGTGCCCACCTCTGAGCTAATTGCCTTTACACAAACCATCTCATTTTATCCTCACAACAACCCTGTAAATTAGGTGTTATCAGTATATAAAATGTGTTGTGGTTAGCACCCCTGACTGTGCCATGAGGTAGCCCTAGAAGCAATTACTCTATCCTTTTCTACAGATAAGAAGGCTGTGGCTCAGAGAGGATGCCTTACTAGCTTAAGATCATACAGCAAGCAAAATGCAGAGATGAGACCTAAATTCGAGAATGAGCAACTCCCAAGAGCAGTCCCAGAGCTAGACAGCCTGTGAGTGGGAGCCCCTCTCCGACCTGCCGATCTTGGGTTCACCAGCTTCTGCAGCTCCATAAATTGGGAGAGGCCTCTACCCTGATCCACGGACCTGGGACATTTTAGCCTCTACAACTGCGTGAGCTGTTTCCTTGATATAAATCTCTCTCTATATATATTTATATTCTTTACTGGTTTTGCTTCTCCAGAGAACCCAGCCTAAGACACCCCCCTTAGGGAAAAACTTCTCTTCCATTTACCTCCCTGCTCCCTGCTCTGCACCCGGTCCCGGGCCGGCTTCAGCTATTGCCAAGTCCCCTGGGCTGGAAGTAGGACCCGTCACGCACCCTGAGCCATTCTCCTGCTCTGTAACATGGTTACACATGTGCTGGAATTACGGTCAGTGAAGCTAACCTATTATGCCAATGAAATACACACTCTGTACAGTTTAAATGATGTTATCTCCCAAGTTTTTGCAGCAAACATCACCATCGTCGCTTTCTAGCTAAACCGACTTGGCCACCACTCTGGCTCTCGAACACTGGTGAGATGCCAAACACTTGGTTGGAAGTGCATTAGTGATATCAGTATGAAATTAAGAGCACATGCTAGACAAAACAGAGAAAACAAGGGAACTCACTAGAAGTTACTGGTAAGATGCTCAAGCTATTAGCTTGCTGCATTTCCCATCAGCAACAATGCCATCTCCAAACACAGCCACTTGGAAACCTGGCGTAGTTCTTACTTTCTTTGTGTAATATGGTATTTCCACCAGTGTAAACAAATATTTTTACATTAACCAATTAATTTAATTCCCACAACAACACTGTAACGTAAGTATTATTATCATCTCCATTTTACAGATGAAGAAACTGAGCCACAGAAAGGTATAGTAACTTGCTCAAGGTCACACAGCTGATAAGTGGTAGTGCTGGGATTCAAACCTCTTGAGTCTGCCTCCAGAACTTGTCCCCTTAGTAACTGGTACTCTGTAGTTTGACAACAAAGCTAAGTGCAGATAATTAGGAAACGCATCACAGCACTAGAAATGCAAAAAGGGCTGTGGAGGAGTGCTTTTTAGTAGAATCTATGTGTTCAAGGAATGTGGAGGTGATTTCCGAGAGGAATGGCTGGTTGGATTGACCAGCAAAGAAAATCTGGAGAACAGATAGACACCTGAGGAACAGCCATTGGAGTCTCTAGTGGGACAGGCAAGTTAACTTAAAGAGGAATCAGGGAGCGGACGCACAACCAAGAATGAGCTAGCGACCCTTGGACCAGCAAGGGTAGACTTGAGTAGAGCTGGCTGGAGCATCAACTGGCAGGGTAGTCAAGAAAAAGGACCCGCAAAGTAGGTCCTGAATTCTTACTACATGCCAGGCACTGTTGGTGCTTGGAATAGAGTGATAAATAAGGTTCCAATGCCTGCTCTTACAGAGTTTGCAGTCTAGTGGGGGAGTGTATTAGCACATTTTTTATTGCAAGTGACAGAAACCAATTCAAATTGGCTTAAGCAAAAAGGGAATTTACTGGCTCATTTAATTGAAAAGTTCACTGATAGGATGAGCTTCAGGCATGGCTGAATCTAGGGGCTCAAAAATGCCATTGGGAGTCAGTCTCTGCATATTTTGACCCTACTTTCCTCCATGCTATGTTTGAGCCCATTGTTGCAGCCACTGTGCCAATCCGTCTCATTGAGGGTCTCCCTCTTTTTTGATGACCCTATACTTTACCAAGCACGATGTCCTTCTCCAGGGATTGGTTCCTCCTGATAACTGTCCAAAGCAAGCGAGACAAATTCTTGCCATCCTCCCTTCTAAGGAGCATTCTGGCTGTAGTTCTTCTGAGACAGATTTGTTCATTCTTCTGATAGTCAATATTCTTCACCACACCACAATTCGACTGCATCAATTCTTTGGTCTTCTTTTTTCACGGTCCACCTTTCAGGTGCATATAAGGCAATTGAAAAGACCATGGCTTGGGTCAGGCACACCTTAGTCATCAAAAAAAGACATCTTTGCGTTTTAACACTTTAAAGAGGTCCTTTGCAGCAAATTTTCCCAATGCAATATGTCGTTTGATTTCCTGATTGCTGCTTCCGTGGGTGTTGATTGTTGATCCAAGAAGAATTAAATCCTTGACAACTTCAATTTCCTTGCCATTTATCATGATGTTGTTTATTGGTCCAGTTGTAAGGGTTTTAATTTTCTTTATGTTCAGATGTAATTCAGGAGGGCAGGGCCAAGATGGCGGAGTAGTCAAACACTTCCAGTGGTCCCTCTTACAACAAAGACCCAAAAAATCAAGTGAATCGATTATATATGACAATCTAGGAGCCCTGAACATCAAAGGCAAAGTTGAGGAATTGGACTGAATGGCAGGGAGAGGGAGAGATGGTTCGGACGCAGCAAGGAGTTGCCAGACCTGACCAAGCAGAAGCCGGAGCCCTTCAGCCCGGATCAACTCAAGGGTGAGCAGTGAGGCAAGCAGTGGTGCTCGGGAGGTGTTTTCTACATCAGGAGAGACCCAGTGGCACAGAGTCTACTCAGCCATCCAGAACCAGTGCGAAGCAGCCCTCGATCAGCAAATGATAAGTATTTGCATCTGGCCTACTGCATTGATCAAAAACACCCCCTGTGACAGTTAAGATTGTATGTCAACTTGGCTAGGCCATTATTCTCAGTGTTTTAGCAGTTGTATAATGTTGTGATCACTTTCCTGTTGAAATTTGATATGTGATCAACCCCATGGTGGAATCTGCTGAGTGGTACTGGCAGAGGTAGGGCCTGTGGCAGCTCACTGCCCCCTCAATTTCATCTCTCTGCCTTCTGCCAGTTACTTTCTGCCTGCTCGCCTTGCCAAGGTTTTTGGCTTGTTCCAGACTCAGCAGCTGCCTCTTGTCTTCACCTCCGATTCTTGGGACTTGAGCTAGCAGCTTACCCGTTGATCTTGGAATTCGTTGATCTTCTCAGCCTGCGAGTAAGAGTCCAGTTCCCTGACCTGCTGATCTTGGATTCGCCAGCCCCCTGCAGCTATGTGAATCAGCAGAAACCTTGCAGTCTTGTCTGCTGATCTTGGAATTCATTGACCTTCACAGCCTGTGAGTGGGAGCCCCTCTCTGACCTGCCGATCTTGGGTTCACCAGCTTCTGCAGCTCCATAAATTGGGAGAGGCCTCTACCCTGATCCACTTACCTGGGACATTTTAGCCTCTACAACTGCATGAGCTGTTTCCTTGATATAAATCTCTCTATATGTATATTTATATTCTTTACTGGTTTTGCTTCTCCAGAGAACCCAGCCTAAGACACCCCCGTTAGGGAAAAACTTCTCTTCCATTTACCTCCCTCTCCCTGCTCTGCACCAGTCCCGGGCCGGCTTCAGCTATTGCCAAGTCCCCTGGGCTGGAAGTAGGACCCGTCACGCGCCCTGAGCCATTCTCCCGGCCTTGGACAGGGAAAAAATTAACAAACAGGCGGGAAAAATAATCTGCAAGCTCCCCTAAGCCAGCAACTCAGGGTAGGCACAGCTTCTTTGCCTAGGCACAGGCATAAGTGATCCACGGACTTTGAGTGCCTTTCCCCTGGCATAGACTTGTGTGGACCCATTTCAATAGCGTAGGCCCTCATTACCGCAGTGCAACAGGGTATATACCTGAACTCTAACTTCAACTGTTTCAGCTGTGAAGTGGTAGGTTCATGACATTTGACACTACTCTGCCTATTAAGCAGGGTCTTCACCTACCCACATCAGGGGCCTGAGGACTGGTGGCTCCACCCATGCCACCTAGCCACCTGTGATAGGGGCCCAAGAATAAGAAGAGCCCCCCAGTCCTTACAGACAACAGCACTGGGTGCTCATAGTCCGGCTGCAAAACCCACCCACCTACACGCTGTAGGGAACAGGGACATGCTTTCCTTCTGGACACTCGGGGGCAGCCATCAGCCCCCTGCCTTGCTTAGCATGTGTCCTCTTGCTGCAGCCAGATGCCTGTACCTACACCAATCACCCATGCCTGTCTAGGACTGTAGGTGAGAGCCTGCACCACACACTTGGTGGCTGACTACCTGGACACATGAGCTGAACCCATACAGAAGGAGTGAAAGGACTCCTGGGCTCACATACTTAGTGGCAGGTCTGGCCACCTGGTAGCAGGATGTTGGAGCTTCAGGGGTACTGGTGATTGAGCTAGCTCACACAAGCAGCCTATTTGGGCATATCAAAACAAAACAAAACAAGAATCTAGGACACAGTAAGCAAACAGATGTAATTCATACTGAAGGCTGTAGTCTCTGAATTTCATCAAGTGCTTCAAGTCATGTTTGCTTTCAGCAAGCAAGGTTGTGTCATCTGCATATCGCAGGTTGTTAATGAGTCTTCTGCCAATCCTCACGCCGAGTTCTTCTTCATATAATCCAGATGCTCAGATTATTTATTCAACATATAGATTAAATAAGTAAACTGAAAGAATACAACCCTGCCACACACCCTTTTCCAGCTTTAAACCACACGGTTTAAACTGCCTCTTGATCCATGTACATGTTCCGCATGAGCACAATTAAGTGTTCTGGAATCCCCATGCTTCTCAATGTTATCCGTAATTTGTTATGACCCACAGAGTCGAATGCCTTTGCAGAGTTGATAAAACACTGGTAAATACCTTTCTAGTATTCTCTGCTTTCAGCCAAGATTCATCTGACATCAGCAACGATAGCCGTCATTCCACATCCTCTTCTGAATCCAGCTTGAATTTCTGGCAGTTCTGTAGCCATTTTTTAATTTTCTTCAGCAAAATTTTGCTAGCATGTGATAGCAATGATATTGTTCAATAATTTTCATATTCTGTTTGATCACCTTTCTTTGGAATGGGCATGAATATGGATCCCTTCCAATTGGTTGGTCTTCCAAATTTCTTGACATAGACAAGTAAGTGCTTCCAGCATTGCATCTGTTTGTTGAAACATTTCAACTGGTACTCCATAAATTTCTGGAGCCTTGTATTTTGCCAGTGCTTTCAGTGTGGCTTGTACTTCTTCCTTTAGTACCAGCAGTTCTTGATCATGTGCTACCTCCTGAAATGGCTGAATGTTGACTAATTCTTTTTGGTACAGTGACTCTGTGTATTCCTTACGTCTTATTTTGATGTTTGTGTCATTCAATTTTTTAATTGTGCTTTAGATGAAGGTTTACAGAGCAAATCAGTTTCTTATTAAACAATGAATACACATATTGTTTTGTGACATTGGTTGCTATCCCCGTGACACGTCAACACTTTCCTCTTCTAAACCTTGTGTTCCCCATTTTCATTCATCTGTGACATTCAATTTTTTGCCTATAAAATCCTTCAATATTGCAACTCGAGACTGAAGTTTTTTCTTCAGTTCTCTCAGCTTGAGAAATATGGATTGTGCTCTTCCCTTTTGGTTTTCTAATGCTGGGTCTTTGCACATTTCACTGTAATACTTTACTTTGTCTTCTCAAGCTGCCCTTTGAAATCTTCTGTTCAGCTCTTGTACTTCATCATTTCTCCATTGACTTTAGCTGCTCTACGTTCAAAGGCAAGTTTTAAAGTCTCTTCTGACATCCATTTTGGTCTTTTCTTTCTTTCTTTCCTGTCTTTTTAATGACCTTTTGCTTTCTTTATGTATGATGTCCTCCCACAACTTGTCTGGTCTTTGGTCATTAGTGTTCACTGCATCAAATTTATTTTTGAGATGGTTTCTAAATTCAGGCGGGATGTATTCAAGGTCATACTTTGGCTCTCTTGGACTTGGCTTTGATTTCCTTCAGCTTCAACCTGAACTTGCATATGAGCAACTGATGGTCTGTTCCACAGTTGGCCCCTGGCTTTGTTTTGACTGATAATATTGAGCTTCTCCATCGTCTCTTTCCACAGATGTAATTGATTTGATTCCTGTGTAAACCATCTGTCAAACACATTAAAAGGGTAAACACATTACAATGATGATATACCACTACACACATCTACCAGAATAAATGAAATTAAAAGGGCTGACAAATTAAAAGCGCCGACAATATCAAGTGCTATCAAGGATGTGAAGCAGCTGGAACTCCCATACACTGCTGGTGACGCATAAATTGGTACAACCACTTTGGAAAACTGGCAGTATTTATTAATGTTAAACATATGTATCCCTTATGACCTGGCAATCCACTCAAGTATATATCCAAAAATCCAAATCCGTGGCCGTTGAGTCCATTCTGACTCATAGAGACCCTGGAGGACAGAGTAAAACTGTCCCAAGGAGTGGCTAGTGGATTCAAACTGCCAACCTTTTGGTTAGCAGCCAAGCTCTTAGCCACTGCACCACCAGTGCTCCCAAGTATATATAGCCAAGAGAAATGAATGCTTAAGTGCACCAAAAGATGTGTAACAGAATGTTTATAAGAGCATTATTCAAAATAGCCAAAAACTGGAAATAAACCAAATGTCCATTGTTATATGTTCATTCAATAGAATCCTAGATCATAAAGAAAAAAGAACTGAGTACTAAATATGGATAAATCTCACAGACATAATGTTGAACAAAAGAAGCCAGACCTAAAAGAATACATATGGTGTGATTCCATTTCTATGAAGCTCAAAAAAAGGTTGATGGTGATAGAAGTCAGAAACAGTGGTCTCCATTATGGGAGGGAGACAGCTGAAAGAGAAGCCTGCTGTGGTGCTGGAAATTCTCTGTATCTTGATCTGGGTGGTGGTTATAAAGATGTATTAAAAAACCAAAAAAACAAATGAGTTGATAATCCGATGTGTTGCAGAGTAGAACTGTGCTCCATAGGGTTTTCAAGGCTGTGCTTTTCAAAAGCAGATCACCAGGCCTTTCTTCTGAGGCTCCTCTGGGTGGGTTTGAACCACCAATCTTTCAGTTAGTAGCCAAGTGCTTAACCATTTATGCCACCCAGGGACTCCATATAAATTTTTTACATGTATAAAATTTCACCCAGCTGTTCATTTACGATTTGTGCACTTTACTATATCTATTTGTGGTGCGATAGATCACTTTTCTGTGGCCTTTCTCGCCATGGTCTTCTAACTGCCACCCAAGTGATTGGGCTTGACTCTGCAGATAGGGTAATTGTGGCCCACCAAAGGGACTGGACAGTTTTGCCCTCCTGCTGGGCTTGAAGTGAGTCATCCCAGAGGCAAGAAAGAGAGGATCCCACCATCACCAAGGAACAACAGCCAGGAGCAGAGAGCACATCCTTTGGATGTGGGATCCCTGTGCTGAGAAGCTCCTGGAACCAGGAGACTGAGAGAAAGAGAGAGAGAGAGCTGTAACCCTGAAGACAGCAAGAAGCAGTGGCAGGAGAGACCAGCAGAAGACTGTGCAGTGGGCTCACGGAGTGAGAAAGCTTGGTGCCTGGAGTGCCTCTGGGGACTTACTGGCAGGCACTAGAAGACCTTTGTAACACGTGCCTGAGCAGGGCAGAGGCTGAGGGCCAGAAGAGGCATGCCTTCGAGCATGGCTGGGAAGAGGCTGTCCTGATGGAAGAATTGTATCCTTGAGTGTCCCTGATCCTGAATTATAAGTTGTTACTTCCCTAATAAACCCCATAATCATCAGTATGGTCTTTAAGTTCTGTGTGGCCATTGCAATGAATTGTTGAACCCAGTAGAGAAGTAGAGAGTGCCATGGGGGGGACAGCTGGTGTCAGAATTGGTAAAGATGGGGGAGAGAGGAGGCATGTCTGACCTCCACCTCATAGGAATCAGCCTTGGGCTGTTGATCTTGATTCTCATTCCCCTTTGTGAAGTTATAGGAGGTCAGACACCGCCCTCACACGATTTTTACACTATTTTATACCTAAAGGGAGGAAAAAAAAATCCTATCCCCACTCGGCAGAAAACGGGCCAGAGACAGCCAGAGACTACGAATATTTTATAGTTTGTGATATGATATGACGTTTCATATGACGCCCAGCTTGGTGGTAAAGTCCCCCAGGGCAGAGCCTCCCTTTGATTTCATCTCTACTCTTCCAAAGCATCTATACTGGGGTTCAGAACACAGCAGGCCCTCACACATCCATGACTCAGTGTCTGCCTCCAGGCAGCACAACCCAGCCCTTGAGTGTTCACCTCAACACTCATTTCCGAGTATTTGCTCCATGCCAGGCCCCATGCTGCCAGCTGGGAGTACAAAGAAGAGTAAGACACTATCCGTATACTTGAAAAGCAACCAAGTCAGAGGTGGGTGCTCCAAGATGAAGGATGGGTCCTTGGCAGCAGCCAACTCATCTATCAGCACATGTAAAATAATCATAGTAACAAACAACCTCCATTTATGCCCTGCCAGGTGCTTTATGTGTGTAACAGATTTTTTCTTTCTTAATTGCTATTTGAAACCACAACAACTGCCTGCAGCTACTTTTGTCCGTTAGGGGAGTGGCATAATTTTTCTCTGGGTAGATGGCTCTTTGTTTAGGAAATACTTAATAAGTTGCTTTGACGTGAAGAATGAAGCTCCCCAGGGGTAGGGCAAGACAAAAAGAGAGCTTGAATTGCTCTGCAAATTAGAGTGGGAAAAATGTGGCATCAGGGAGAGGGTGAAGGGGCCTGAAAACAGGAGGAGGGGAGATGTTAGGAGAGTCTGTGCTGTTTTGATTTCCCAGCATGGTTCTTTTAGAGAACCACACCTTTGCCTTGCTAATCTGGCTCATTCTTCAGGTTTTACCTTTCAAAAATCACGTCCTCATAACACACAGCCTTCAAGAAGAATGAGGTAAAGCTCTCTGTGCCAACATGAAAAATGTACCAGATATATCGTGAAATGAAGAAAAAAGTAACTGGCAAGATAGGTGCATAATATAATCCTATTTTTTTAAAAGGAGAGCCACATATATGTATTTATGCTTTGTGATGGCTGATGTTATGTGTCACCTTGGCTAGGCCATGATTGTCCGTATTATGTAATTTTGTGATCTGATGTAAGTGGAGTGTCTTAGGCTGGGTTCTCTAGAGAAGCAAAACCAGTAAAGCGTATAAATATATACAGAGGGAGATTTATATCAAGGAAATGGCTCATGAGGTAGTAGAGGCTGTAACGTACCAAGTCCGTGGGTCAGGAAAGAGGCTTCTCCTGATTCACGTAGCTGCAGGGACTGGCTAACCCAAGATCAGGAGGCCAGAGAACAGAGCTGTTGCTCACAGGCTGTGAAGATCGACAAATCCCAAGACTGGCAGGCAAGACCGCAGATAAACTGCTAGCTCAAGTCCCAAGAACCAAAGGTCAGATGAACAGGAGCCAGCTGCAGGATCCAGAATGAGCAACAGCCACCAAGCCCTACCAGAATCTCCACCCACACTCGATGCAGGCCACACACCCAAGGAAACTCCCCTTCAACTGACTGGCTACTCACAGCAGATCCCATCATGGGGGTGATCACATATCATATCTCAACAGGGAAGTGATCACATTATACAACTGCCAAAACACTGAGAATCATAGCCCAGCCAAGTTGACACATAATCTTAATCATTACAGGGAGCTTCCTTGGGGGTGTAGCCTGCATCCAATATATAGCACATCTCTCCCTCTCCCTCTCTCTCTTCCTCTCTGTCTCTCTCTCTCTGACTGGCTTTGAATCTTCCAGAGAAATGGGGAAATAGCTCAGCTCCCACCTGTATGTGCTGCCCAGGCCCGGCTCACAGTGTTCCTGCTAATTCCCTGCCCAGGGCAGGGTGAGATGCCCTCTTTCTTGTTAGGGAGAGAGGTGTAAAAGCAGCAGCTCCCGTCCTCTTCACTGCCTCAGCCCTGAGGGACACCAAAACGCCAGAGCCCTTGACAACCTGTGAGAGATGTGAGCAGATGCGGGAACCAATTACTGGAATAGGCCAGGGTACCCTGGCCAACCTTGGCAGAAGCAGGAACTGCTTTCCTTCCATCTTCCTTTTCTCTCTAGCAGTAGGGGGCGTTGGGGATAAAGGCCTAATTGCTTTCACCTTGAGAGAAATCTGCTGCTGACCATGTTCGGAGAGAATCACTCAGTTATACAGCAGGGGGCTAGAAATTATATTAGCTCAGGATGGCTCACATTTTCCCTGAGGCACTCTGACTAATGACCAAGGGGAAGAGAGGCGCGCAGCCTAACAGCCTAATGCACCTCCTCACTCTGGCCTATCAATCACACAGTGTCAGCTGAGCTCAGTCTCATATTTCTGCCCAGAACACCACTGGAAATCTCCAACCCTGCCCCCTCCCCACCCACACTGCCGTCACTAAGCTTGCTCCTTCTGTAGGTCTCAACCAGGCCACAGCTAGGTTGTTGGGAGAGAATTAGAGATCCTCTCCAGGCCTCCGACTGCCAGGTGACGCTTGTATCGACCCAGCCAGCCTCTCCCTGCGGAGTTCAGACAGGAAAAGTGATGCAGCCACTGAACTGCTGGGGAGAGGCCCAAGCTGCAAGTGCCTGATTCTGCCCGGACACAGGTAGTGAATGAACTCTCAGGCTTTCCCCATCCCTGATGAAAAGCAAGTTCAAAAGCCCACACGCTGTCCTCAACCCCTAGGGTGAAAAAAGGAATGTGATAAAGAGAAAACACTGTAACTCAACAGAGCAGTCTTAAATGATAGTGATGATGTACAGAGAGGCCGCCACCAGAAGCTCAGCATTCAAGCTACTGAAAGTCACCCAGGAAGTATATAATACTGGCTTTATATGATTAATGACTTAGAATGCTTCCCGGCACTAGCTGGTCATTTATTGAGTCCCAAGTAGAAATTTCCTCTGAGAAATTTTGGGGAGGCAATAGAAGCCCACACCTTTATACACAGTCCATGTCAACTACTTTCTAGCTATGTGACCCTTGGGCATGTCATTTAACCTCATTGAGTGCCAATTTCCCTATCTATAAAATGTGATTAATAATACCTACTTCAAAGGGTTATCAGAAGAATAAAATAAAACTAACTAGCACAGTACATGGGGCCCAGGAAGTGCTTATTAAAGTGCTAAAAGTAATTTACTTTGGGGTAGCATGTTGATTTTCTCAAATCTGGTGGCTTCTTCCTTGTCCTGATTATTACTCTTTTTATTTAAGTAACATTTTATCGTGTTTTCAGTGAAAATTTACACAGCAGATTAGGTTCCATTCAACAGTTTCTACTCAAATTGTTCAGTGACATTGGTTACATTCTTCATAATGTGTGAACATTCTCGTTATTTCCCTTCTGGTTGTTCTGTTAACAGTAATCTAGTTTCCCTGCCCCCTTACTGTCTCATCTTTGCTTTTAAAGTAATTGTTGACCATTTAGTCTCATACAGATGATTTTTTAAAGTAGCATAGTACTCATGGGTGATATTCTTTATTTTGTGAGCCAATCTGTTATTTAGCTAAAAGGTGACCTCAAGGGATAGTTTTGGTTCAAGGTTTAGACAGTATCCCAGGGTAGTAGTCTCAGGGAGTCCTCCAGTCTCAACCGGTCCAATAAGTCTGGATTTGTTAAGAATGTGAGGTTCTGTTCCACATCCCCCCCCCCCATTCTATCAAATCCATCTATTGTGGCCCTGATCAAAATGGTTGGTAGTGGTAGCTAGGCACCATCTAATTCTTCTGATCTCAGGGTAGATGAGGCTGTGGATCACATAGACTATTAGTCCTGTAGACTAGTTTATTCTCTGAGTCTTTGGTTTCCTTCTTTCTCTTTTGCTCTTGATGAGTAGAGACCAGTAGTTGTATCTCAGATGGCTGCTGTCCTGATTCTTCTTGCCATCTCAGTACTATTTGACCCTGGTGGTCACCTCTGACTTTTCTGAGACCTCCTCTCCCTTGGTTTTCTTGACTCTTTGCTCCTCTGATATTTGCCCTTCTCTTTTGGTTTACTCTATTTCCCTCTCTCTCCCTCTGCTTCTTCCCAGGCTCTTTGTCCTCCCATGTTTATCCCACTGTCCTCTGCCCTCCACATTCTACCTGCTCTCCCCCAGGGCAAGCTTAGTCTCTCCTTGCTCCTGATCTTAAGGGCATCATCATTCTGGCCACCCAGATGTCAAATCCCAGATTCCTGTCTTTTTCTTTCTCTCTCTTTCTGAGTCCAATCAATTGTTAAACATCTCTGTTTAGGATTTCGGCTCCCTGAAACCATTTCTCACATCCATCTCCTTCTTTTCCATGTTTCTTCTTGCCACTCTGGACCAACATCAACCCAGGTCTGATGTAGTTTAAGTGGCTAATTCCAATCCATCCTTAATATTGCAACCTTCCCAAAAGATCACTTTAAGCACACCAGAGATTTCCCTTCCACACCCCCACTCCCCATTAAAAATCCTATTAAGACTTCTTCCTATCTTAATCAATGGATCCCTGAACTTGGCATTTAAGGCCTTTCATAATCTGATCTTCTAAATTTTGCTTTCCATCAGGCCCAATCCTGACTTTCCATTCCATGCGTGCCCTGTCCATGTCCATCCATTTTTGCATTTGTAGCCTCCTTTACTTGGAGTGCCCTTTCTCCATTTTTTCCCTCTATTCAAATTCCACCCTTCAAAGCCTGACTCAAATCTCTACTTCCTGAAGCTTTCCCTTTCTACTCCAGTTCATAGTGATCATTTGCTCTGAATTCCCTTTGATGGTATTGGAGTGAGGGGATGGGAAGAGAGGAGATGGAGAACTGCTTGTCTGAGGTGCTAGTCAATGGCTACTGGCCCTTCAGCTTACACCTGAGGGCAGAGTTGGTGTTTCACGTCCTCCTGGACAACAGAGCATAGTTTGGAGTTGAATAGACCTATGCTCAAATACAGAGCTCTGGCGGTGCAGTGGATAAGAACTTGGCTGCTAATCAAAAGGTCCGCAGTTCAAATCCACCAGCCACTCCTTGGAAACCCTATGGGGTATTTCTACTCTGTTCTATAGGGTGGCTATGAGTTCGAATCAAGTTGATGGCAATGGGTTTTTTTGGTGCTCAAATACTAATCTGCCACTTTCCCACTCGTTGCACGGCCTCTGGCAAGCAACCCAACCTCTCCAAGTCTCACTTTCCTCATCTGAAAAATAGGGGTCATAATGACCTCACAGAGTTGTTGTGTCTTCATTTAATCTTTTAAATGATAATGTATGCAAATGACTTTACACAGTGCCTGGCACACAGTCTACACTCAATGAGAGGTAGAGATTATTATAGTTCCTGGCACCCTGCAGTCTAAACATTACTTATGCAGCCCTGCTCATTTGCATAGCTAAATAGTAATTTACATAGACTGTGACATTTTACTATAGGTATATCCGCTTCCAAAACAGCTGTTTTCCAACTTTCCATTTTTATAAATGACACCACTGTTCCCAGGCTCCCAGGCTCAAACCTTGGCAATGAACTCAGCTTTTCCTGCTCTTTCATGGGCCAAATCCTTTGGCACTTAACCACAGGCTGTCTCTAACTGTTGTGTGTCTTAACTCCCCATTGGGACTGTACCCATCTTAAGAGCAGGAACTCTGACTTACACTGCCTTGATATCTATTACACTGGCATAAAGCAGAGACTCGATACATATTTATTTTGTGACAGGATGCTGTCAACAAATTAATTTACAGAAGCAGGTGTGAAGGAGGTATAACAACCTGAAATAAGAATAAAATACTTTGTGACTATGTTTTATCTCCTCCCCTTTCTCCACTCCATGAATTTCTCCTATTCATTCTTTAAGGCCCATGTTAATCTCTCTGAGGTCTACCATAGTATTATTTCCTTTCTTTAATTTATGCTATGTACTCAATTGCATAGGATTTTTAACAATATTTTTAAAAATTGAAAAAAAATTAAGATGATACAGAAATGTGTAAAGCAATGATGAAATTTTTTCATATTCCCATTTCTCAAAGGTAACAATCGTGAACACTCTGGTCGGTATTCCTCCGGATCTTTTTCTATTGGGAATTAACATCCTATAGTAAAACCCGTGGACCCGACCCATTGTCATCAAGTCAATTTCAACTTATAGCAACTCTATAGGACAGAGTAAAACTGCCTATAGGGTTTCTAAGGTTGTAATCTTTATGGAAGCCCTGGTGGCACAGTGGTTAAGCACTTGGCTGCTAACCAAAAGGTCAGCAGTTCAAATCCACTAGCTGATCTGTGGGAGAAAGATGTGGCAGTCTGCTTCCATAAGGATTACAGCATTGGAAACCCTGTAGGGCAGTTCTACTCTGTCCTATAGGTCACTAAGAGTCGGAGTCGACTTGACAGCAATGGATTGGTTAATCTTTATGGAAGCATACTGCCACATCTTTCTCCCACAGAACAGCTGCTGGGTTCCAATAACTGACCTTTGGGTTAGCAGATGAGCGCTTAACCACTGTGCCACCAGGGATCCTTATATTAAGACAGTAACCCTCAATGAGATGGATTGATACAATAGCCACATGAAGATGGCACAGGACCAGGCAACGTTTTGTTCTGTTATACATAAGGTGGCCATGAGTCACAGCCTACTTGACAGTAACTAACAACAAGTAAGATACCAAAAACCAAACCACTGTCGTTGAGTTGATTCTGACTCATAGGACCCTACAGGACAGAGTAGAACTGCCCCATAGGGTTCCCAAGGCTGTAAATCTTTACAGAAGAGGACTGCCACATCTTTCTCCAGCAGAGCAGCTGGTGAGATCAAACTGCCCTTTCGGTTAGCAGCCTAGCGCTTTATCCACTGTGCCACCAGGGCTCCTACAAGTAAGATACAATATGAAAATAATCTTTTTAAAATAATTGTGTTTCTCTTAAAGTTTATGTGCCAAATAAAACCATTTTCTGGGAGGAAAAACTAAGATAAATTCGAGTTATGAAACAAATGAGTAAACTGAAACTTGTTCCATAGTATTTTTATAACTCTGCTGAGAGCACTTATCACACTGTGTAGTTCGTGTACACATCTGTCTCCCCACTAGCTTGTACACCAGGACAGCGAGTGTCATTAATTTTTGTATGTCCAACACCTATATAGTGATTTGCACATAGTAAGTATTCAATAAGTGTTTAACAAAGAATGACAACTTTAATCTCCCATTCTTTAATGGCTTTTATGAATTTATTTTTAAATAATAAACTCAAATATATTTTGAGAATTTTGCAACACACCTTGAAACGACTGATCTACCAGTCAGGGTCTCAGCAGGAAACTGAATCCAACTCAGATGGTTCAGGAAACTTTAATGAAGGCACTATCCAAGAGGTGTAGGTAGGGTAAGGGAACTGTGTTAATAATAATCGACACAAAGCCGATCCCAAAAATGTGAAGATAATTCACATCCCTGCTTCCCCACTTCTCCATCTCTGACACCAGCCACCCATGTGGTGTCTTCTCTCTCTCTGGCCCTACCCATCCAGAGCTAGGTCTTTACAAACCGACTGCCTGCATCAACTTCTTCTGTCCACCAGCCAACCAAGGCTGGGGTCTTCACAAGTTAGGCCTCTGTCCTACTAATCAACTGCCAAATAGGCAAATGTCAAGCCCTGCTGGCCCTCACTGCCCCCAGTGGGTTTGATAATTTGCTAGAATGACTCATAAAACTCACAGAAAGGGGTATTCTCACTGTAACCTTTCTAATATAACCACAAAAAGATATATACACAAAAAGATACACAGACAAGGTCTAGGAGAAGTTTTCCACATGGAGCTTCACGTCCCCAGAGATGTGCTGGTCCTCCCACGTGCATCATCAATCTGGAGGCTTCAAGGTCTGGGGTCCTTTATAATAGTTATTGGGTTCTCAATGTATATGCATAACTGGGGCCTTAACACGTAGTCAGTGATTGATTGAATCACTGAATATACGTAACTGATCTCGACACTAGTTTGCTAGATGTGGTCCTTGGGCTCCCACCTCATTCGCACACATTTAAGTGTTGTCTGGCTGTTCTAGAAAAACAAAGACACCTTGGACTGCTTGGGAAGTCCAAGGGCTATTTTCAGAAACCAGAGACAAATGGCCAAATCCCAAATCATTCTTTGTCCCGTAGGAACCAAAAAGGGAGGTTGAGGTAGGGAGAAGCCAGCAATAGCAGGGAGCTGTTACCACCCCAGCAACGGGGAGGAAATGGAGTTTCCTGAACCCACTGAGACAAGGAGCCATGGAGGAGGGGCCAGCAACACGTGTTCTTGTCTTGGAAGAAAGCAGCCACCGCCAGAAAATGAGAAAATGCCCAAAGCAGGAGAAAACCTCAAACTTTCTCTCTCTCCCTACATACTGATCTCCTGCCAGTGTCTCCCATTGGCCAAATCGAGTGTAAGCCAGTCAGCAAATGGGCCCTGGTGATGCAGTCACAGGGGTTAGCTTCCTGGGACACAGGGCAAACAAGGACAGAGAATGGTTAGGGGAGGCACAAAGTCCATGAGTTCCCAACCATATCGTAGCTGAGTGATGTCAGTTCATTTATACTCCCATCCGGAACCTAAATTGTAAAGTTAGCCACCACCAGTGTTTTTTATACCATATAGTAGGGAAGTGGGGGAAGAGAAATAGTCAATTAACATAAGATATCCACAGTGACTACAGACCCTATAGGTGGTCACAAGGCTAAGCTGGTACTCCCAGCTGCCTTTTTCCACCATGTATTCCATGTTCCCCTTATCCTCTGCCAGAATGTTGGCTAGAGGGTATTCTTTACTTGGTAGGATGACCCAAAACTTCATTCCCACATTACTCAAGCCTTTAGTGGTCCTGTTTTTATTGCTTTGCTACAGTTTTCCTACAATTTTCCATTGGCAGTGATACTAAGGTAGTACTAAGAGGTATCCTGCTAAATCTAATAGGAACAAATGGTGCTCTTTACCTCTGTTGGTAGCAGCAACCTAATTTCCATGTAATAATCAGGATCAACACCCCAACCAATATTGTAAACCCCTTTTCTGTCATTGGCTCAATGGCAGAAGGAGTCCAAAATGGCCAGGGGGAAATCTCAGCTTCCAACTTAATGGAACCAATTTAATGTCTGTGTTCCCTGAAGAAAGTATGCTTCCCTTGGAAAATAGGATGTCCAAACCCACTGAGCCCAAAGCTGCAGGGACAAAAAGCAAAAATTCTATAAGTGGGTTATTAAGAATAAGCGTGAGGACCACTCACTTCCACCCTGGTCCCATGTATTCTAACTATAGGGGAGATGGCACCATATATTGATTGCTTTTTCAAGGCATATTCCACATCCTTTGATATCACCCCAACTTTGCAGGTTGCTGTCTCCTAGATGGCACCATAACTGAGTCTTCAGCAGGCTATTCCCCCATTCTATCAGGCCAGGAGGGACCAGTCCCTGGAGAAGGACATCGTGCTTGGTAAAGTAGAGGGTCAATGAAAACAAGGAAGGTCCTCAACGAGATGGATTGACACAGTGGCTGCAACAATGGACTTAAGCATAACAGTGATCATGAGGATGGCTCAGGATGGGGTAGTGTTTCATTCTGTTGTACATAGGGTCGTTATGAGTTGGAACCAACTTGGTGGCACCTAACGACACCACCACCACCACCACCACCAGGCCAGTTACTTTTGGGTGATAGGATATCAAAGCTATTTAATGTCTCCCAAAAGATGGGTGAAAAAGCACTGAAACCTCTAGAAAGCAGAGTCCTGTTAAACCCAGAAAGGATCTAATTTTCTGATCCCAGTTCTTACTCTAACCATGCATTCTCGGAGATTACTGGCTGTGATTTACTAAGCTATTTCTATGCCATCCAGTTTGTCTTAAGGAGTGACATTTAAATTGGAAAGGTTTGCTGGTGGCTTTACCACCTCTTTATGAAATTGCCCAAAGAATATTTTGGTTATTTGAGAACACCCTGCATTTTCATCACCAAAAACAAACAAACAAAACTAATAAAGCAAAAAACACTCTTCTTCTGTAACCATCTTTTTAGGTTACATAGGCAGACCCCACTAGGATACTTGGCTTTTGCCATGCTATTTCTACCTAATTATCACTGTATCTCAACTCTCATTGCCTCACCCCATCTAGTGGAGAATATATCCTCTAAGCCTTTTTTTAGCCATTTTCACAGATATTTTAGATCTATTAAGAACCATTGCTAATGATGCCTTGTAATTGTTTCTGAGACATTCATAAAGTGTGATATGCTCTGACAACACATCAGCCAAGTATCAACTGGGGCCTGTGTTGAAGTCAAGAAATAAAGATAATGGCCCCTAATGCTTCCCGTGTCATATTCTGGATTAAACTGAGAAGCAGTTTCGGATGAAGTTCAAATCTATTGAAGAAACACCTCATTAAAATAATCATTCTCACACATTTAAATCAGTATTTCTAGAAGCAAATCTCTATAAATATTTGTAGGTAAGAGCTTGGACTGTGAATTCAGACAGCCCTGGGTTCCAAATTTTAATTCACCACTTTTGTGACTTGGGCAAATTATTTAACCTCTCAGAGCCTCAGTTTCTTCTTCTCTATAAAGTGGGTTTAACTACAGACCTTTCTTCTAGAATTAAAGGTTTATACTGGGCCTGGCACATACTAAGTCCTTAAAAAAATGTTAGTAACTGTGATTTGTAGTAACCTATAATGGACGTTATAGGTGTTGGACTCTAAGATGAATGAAAGATTTTGAAAGTCTCTACTTGTAATAGGAAACTTTACCAAGAAGAAAAGAAGACTCCAATTTGAGTTTCCATTAGATTTATTTTTTAAGAAGGTTGAATCATCTCAATCATCTGCCCCTATCAAAAAAAGGACTTGATAAACTTTAAGAAAGCAAGTACAATTCCTAAATACAAACTTAATCATAGCAACTTAATATTATAGTTTTAGAACAAATTAGCTCATTTAGGTCAACTTAATGGTACAAAGAAATTCTATTTGTTGTAAACGTACTTTGTAGGACATTGGGATCACTGAATTCAGTATAATTATGTTCAATTATATAGACCTAAGGGCCAAAATTTACCATTTTATACAATTGAATAGGGGCTTACAAGGATTTATGGTTGTATCTTTGTCTTTAAATCCCTAAATTGGTCACACCTATGGCATACTTCTTAAAAACTTGGGTTCTGGAGTCAGACTTTGTTGTTGTTGTACGCCATCAAGTCAATTGCAACTCGTTGTTAGGTGCCATTGAGTTGGTTCCGACTCGTAGCAACCCTATGTAAAACAGAACGAAACACTGCCTGGTCCCGCGCCACCCTCACAATTGTTGTTATCCTTGAGCCCATCGTTGCAGCCAGTGTGTTCATCCATCTCGTTGAGGGTCTTCCTCTTTTTCACTGACCCTCTACTTTACCAAGCATGATGTCCTTCTCCAGGGACTGATCCTTCTTGGCCCAAAAGAATGGGAGAATAGCCTGCTGACCCTCTACTTTACCAAGCATGATGGCCTTCTCCAGGAACTGATCCTTCCTGATAACATGTCCAAAATATGTGAGATGAAGTCTCACCATCCTTGCTTCTAAGGAGCATTCTGGCTGTACTTCTTCCAAACAGATTTATTCATTCTTTTGGCAGTCCATGGTATATTCAATATTCTTTGCTAATACCATAATTCAAAAGTGTCAATTCTTCTTTGGACTTCCTTATTCATTGTCCAGCTTTCGCGTGTGTATGAAGCGATTGAAAACACCATGGCTTGTGTCGGGCGTACAGCGACCCTATATTACAGAGTAGAATGACATAGGGTTTTCTAGGCCGTAATCTTTACAGAAGCAGATTGCCAGGTCTTTTGTTCCACAGAGCAGCTGATGGGGTCAAACCTCCGACCTTTCGGATAGCAGCCAAGCACTTAACCATTGTGCCACCAGGGCTCCTTGGAGTCAGGCTAAACCAAAAAATCCAAACTCACTGCCATTGAGTTGATTCCAACTCATAGGGACCCTATAAGACAGAGTAGAATTGCCCCATAGGGTTTCCAAGGCTGTAATCTTTACGGAAGCAGACTGCCATATCTTTCTCCCGCAGGAGTCAGACTACATGGGTTCAAATCCCTGGTAACCTTGAGCAAGAGACTTAACCTCCCTGTGCTTTTATGTTCTCAACTGTAAAATAGGAATAACAGTAGTACCCACCTCATAGGGATGTTGTAAGAATAAAATAACACATGAAGATGTTGGCTAGTATTATTTATTATTTCTGTGATTCCGTGTTCCTAGTAAGGAATGCATTGTGGAGAGAAACAGAACAGCTTGTCCTATCAAAAGAGGTGTTTGAAAGCCCTAAGTGTCCTAGTGAGCCTGTCTCAGGAAAAAAGTCTGCACAAATAGTGAGTCGCTATCCCGAGGAATACAGACCAACCTGCCAATAAAGCATCCATTTTATGCACAACTTCCTTAGTGGTTAGGGACAAACCTAATGAGTCAGCTTGTTGAGGCACAGAATCAACTGTCTAGTTTTATTCTTTGATACACTGGATTTTCCAAGAGTTGCATTAAAAAGCTTAAAACAGGCTCAGGTTTCTTTACCATATTATGCCTCTGGGCTGTGGCCTCACAGCTGGTAGGATCTAAGTCTCAGACAGTTTCCCAGGTAGGCCTTTCCCTCTACTCAGGGAGTAATAACATCTTGATTTTCCCCTCCTCTGCTCCTTTCCATCTAGTTAGGAGAGAAGAGAGGTGTTCAACCAGCCTGCTTTTTTTTTTTTTTCCTCAACACGAGGTACAGTATCAGTTTAGTTTTAGCTTAACCCGTTAAAGCCCATTGCCGTCAAAACGATTCCGACTCATAGTGACCCTATAAGACAGAGCAGAACTGCCCCATAGGGTTTCCAAGGCTGTAATCTTAATGGAAGCAGACTGCCATGTCTTTCTCCTGAGGAGCAGCAGGTGGATTCAAACTGCTAACCTTTGCATTAGCAGCTAAGCACTTAACTACTGCCCCACCGGGGCTCCTTTTTAGCTCAACAGACGATTATTAAGACCATAAGAAAGTCCATGGAGAGTGGGGCAGGTCCCTAAACCATCTTATTCTCCTGCTGAAAAACCTTTGACTATCTTCCCTATGCAAAATCAGGAAGCTTATAAAATAAAATGCAAAACAATAAATAAAACTTAAGACTGATTTCTTTTTGAACAGAATATATACCTCTGAGATCCAACCATGCAGAACTACCTGTGGGTCCTCAAATTCACCAACTTCTCTCTTCCCTCTAAGCCTTCACTCATGACTGGGATGCCCTTCTTCAGCTCTTCACTTGGCTGATCCCTGAGGTCCTTCAAGTTCACCTGCTCCAGGAAGCAATCCTTAACCGCCCAGTCTACGTTAGGTAACCCTCCTCTGTCTCCCATATCACCCTGTACTTACCCCTATTCTAGCACTTACCACACTGATCTGCAATTACCAGTTTATTTGTCTGTGTCCCCCACTGTCAGCAACAGAGGACAGGAGCCCACATCTTACTTACCATTATATCCTTAGCATCACATTTCCTGGCACATAGTAGATACTCAATAAATATTTCCTGAATATTTACTGTAATAGCCTCTTAATTGGTCTTTGTGCTTCTGTTCTTTCCCCAATCTCTACACAGCAGCCAGAGAACTCCTTACCATGGCCTACATGGCCATACAGGATTCTGACCCTTCGTATCTCACTCACCTCACTTCTATCACTGCTGCTTGTGCTCGCTTTATTCTCCAGCCACACAACTTTCCTAGAATTCATTTAGTCAGTTCCTGTCTCAGGACCCCTGCACTTGTGGCTCCTTTTTTTCAGACTGTTCTTCCTCTAGCACTTGCCATAGCTGGTTTCCTCTTACCCTTTGGGCTCCTCAGAGAGGCCTTCCTTGGTCCCCCTACATAAAGTATCCAACTGCTAACCCTTTCTCAGTCACTATGACAGTATCTTGTTTTATTGGCTTTCTAACACTTATTTTTACCCTATTTGTTTAGTGATTATTTATCTCCCCTAACTAGAAAGTAAGCAGCACAAAAAGCAGGGACCCTATCTCTCTTTTTTCACAGCTTACCTTAACATCCTAACCAAATCTGTTATCTATTTAGGGAGGTATTTAATACATAATTTGCTGAATGAGTGAGTGCATGCATGCATGGAACAAGTGCGGTCCTTCAAGTACTTGCCTTGGGTGGGTGTGTCTTGTTCTGACAGTGTCATCCTTGCTCAAAAATATTTTGGGATCTCATCTTTTAGAATTGACTTCAGACTCACTTTAAAAGTCATACAAGAAAATGTTTCACTACTCTGCAACACATCTAATATTTTACTTAAAATCCTCCCCAACTTGATTCTATCTTTTTCACTAACTTTGGCTCTGAATGATTTGTTTTCCAAAATTAAATTCACCCTCAAGGATGAAAATTGGGAGAGACAGGGCCAAGATGGTGGAGTAGTCAGACGCTTCCTGCGGTCCCTCTTACAACAGAGACCCAAAAAAACAAGTGAATAGATTATATATAACAATCTAGGGGCCCTGAACATCAAAGGCAAAGTTGAGGAGTCAGACTGAGTGGCAGGGGGAGGGAGAGATGGTTCAGAAGCAGCGAGGAGTTGCCAGACCTGACCCGTCAGGAACAGGCACCCTGGAGGCCGGATTGGCTGGCATGCGTGGTGAGGCAAGCAGTGGTACTCGGGACCCATTTTCCACATTGGGGGAGACTGAGCAGTGGAGAGTCTACTCAAGCCACCAGAACCAGTGAAAAGCAGCACTCAATCAGCAAAAGATAAGTACATGCATCTAACATACTGCATGGATCAAAAAATATCCCCTTTGGGAAAAACTTCTCTCCCATTTACCTGCTCCCTCCCCACTCTGCACCGGGTCCTGGGCTGGCTTCAGTGATTACTGCGTCCCCTGGGCCAGAAGTAGGACCTGTCACACGCCCTGAGCCATTCTCCTGGCCTTGGAGAGGGAACAAATTAACAAACAGGAAAAAATAATTTGCCAGCTCCCATAAGCTGGGAACTCAGGGTAGACACAGCTCCTTTGCCTAGGCACAGGATAACGGGTCCACGGACTTGTAATGCTTTTCATTCCTGCATAGATCTGTGTGGGCCCATTTCAAAAGCGTAGGCCCTCATTAGCACAGTACAACAGGGTATATACCTGAAGCCTAACTTCAACTGTTACCAGCTATATGGTGGAGTGGCAGGTTTGTGACATTTGACACCACTCTGTCCAGTAAGCAGGGTTCTCACCTACCCACATCAGGACTGAGGACTGGTGGCTCCACCCATGCCACCTAGCCAACCACGACAGGAGTCCAAGAATAAATGGTGCCTTCCAATCCTTACAGCCAACAGCATTGGGTGCCCATAGTCCAGCTGCAAAACCCACCCACCTACTCACTCTAGAGAACAGGGACACGCTTTCCTCCCACACAATCAGGGGCAGCCGTCAGCCCCCTGCCTTGCTGAATGTATGACCCCCTACTGCAGCCAGACACCTGTGCCTACACCAATCACCCCTGGCCATCTAGGACTGTAGGTGAGAGCCTGCACCACACACTTGGTGAATGACTACCTGGACACCTGAGCCGAATCCATACAAGAAAAGTAAATGGACTCCTGGGCGCACATACCTAATAATAGATCTAACCACCTGGTGACAGGATGTTAGAGCTTCAAAGGCACCAGTAATCAAACTAGCTCACACGAGCAGCCTATTTGGGCATATCAAAACGAAACAAAATAAGAAGCTAGGACACAGTAAGCAAACATAAAATAAATAAATATAATAACTTACTGATGGCTTGGAGACAACAGTCAATATCAAAACTCATAAGGAGGCAGACCATAATGGCTTCTGCAAGCTCCCATAACAAAGAATCAAGAAATCTTCTGGAAGAAGAGAACTTATTGGAATTACCAGAGGTAGAATACAAAAGATTAATATACAGAACTCTTCAGGAGATCAGGAAGGAGATTATGCAAAATGAAAAACAAGCCAAGGAACACAAAAACAAAGCAGCAGAGGAACTTAAAAAGAATAGAGAAGAGCATAATCGCAAACTTGACAGGCTGCAAGAATTCATAGAGAGACAGCAAACAGAAATCCAGAACATTAACAATAAAAATTCAGAATTAAACAACACAATAGAAAGTCATAGGAGCAGAACTGAGGCAATGGAAGTCAGAATTAGTGACACTGAAGATAAAGCACTTGACACCAACTTATCTGAGGAAAAATCCGATAAAGGAATTTAAAAAAATGAAGAAACCCTAAGAATTATGTGGGACTCTATCAAGTGGAATAACTACGAGTGTTGGAGTACCAGAACAGGGGGGAATAACAAAAAACATAGAGAGAATTGTTGAAGATTTGTTGGCGGAAAACTTCCCGGATATCATGAAAGATGAGAAGATATCGATCCAATATGCTCATCAAACCCCACATAAGGTAGATCCCAAAAGAAAGTCACCAAGACATTATAATCAAACTTGCCAAAACCAAAGACAAAGAGAATTTTAAGAGCAGCTAGGGATAAACGAAAAGTCATCTACAAAGGAGAGTCAATAAGAATAAGCTCAGCCTAATCAGCAGAAACCACACAGGCAAGAAAGCCTACATGACATACATATGACATACATAAAGCCCTGAAGGAAAAAAATTGCCAGCCAAGAATTATATACCCAGAAAAACTGTCTCTCAAATATGATGGCGAAATCAGGGCATTTCCAGATAAACAAGTTTAAGGAATTTCAAAAAACCAAACCAAAAATAACAACAAATAGTAAAGGGAGTCCTCCAGTTAGAAAATCAATAACATCAGATAACAACCCAAAACTAGAACACAGACAAAGCAACCAGGTATCAATCCAGATAGGGAAGTCACAAAAATAAATCAAAGCTAAAACACTGAAAATAGGGAAACAGAGATGTCAGTATGTAAAAGATGACAACATTAAAACAAAAAAGAGGGACTAAAAAATGTAGTCATAGCTCTTTCATATGGAGAGGAAGTCAAGATGATATAAAGAAAAAAAAGAGTGGTTTAAACTTAGAAAAATAGGGATAAATACTATGATAACCACAAAGGAATCTAACAATCCTATACATCAAAATAGAAAACAAGAAAAACATAAAGACTTAATAAATACAAAATCAACAACAATGAAAAAGATGAAAAGAAAATACATAAAGAAAAACGACTCAGCACAGAAAATTAAGTGGAACAAAGAAATTGTCAATAACAAAAAAAAAGACATCAAAATGACAGCACTAAACTCATATCTATCAATAATTAGGCTGAATATAAGTGGACTAAACACACCAATAAAGAGACAGAGAGTGGCAGAATGGATAAAACAACAGGATCTGTCTATACGCTGCCTACAAGAGACACACCTTAGACTTAAAGACACGAACAAACTAAAACTCAAAGGATGGAAAAAAATGTATCAAGCAAACAACAATCAAAAAAGAGCAGGAGTGGCAATATCAGTCTCTGACAAAACAGACTTTAAAGTAAAACCCACCACAATGAATAAGGAAGGACACTATACAATGATTAATGGATCAATACACCTGGAGGACATAACCATAATAAATATTTATGCACCCAACGACAGGGCTCCAAAATACATAAAACAAGCCCTAACAGCATCGAAAAGAGAGAGAGACAGCTCCACAATAGTAACAGGAGACTTCAACACGCCACTTTCAGTGAAGGACAGAACATCCAGAAAGAAGCTCAACAAAGACACGGAAGAGCTAAATGCTACAATCAACCAACTTGATCTCATAGACATACACCGAACACTTCACCCAACAGCAGCCAAGTATACTTTCTTTTCCAACGCACACGGAACACTCTCCAGGAGAGACCACATATTAGGCCATAAAGCAAGCCTTAACAGAATCCAAAGTATCAAAATATTACAAAGCATTGCTTCTGACCATAAAGCCATAAAAGTAGAAATCAATACCAGAAAAAGCAAGGAAAAAAAATCAAACACATGGAAACTGAAAAACATCTTGCTCAAAAATTATAGGGTTATAGAAGAAAGTAAGGAAGGAATAAAAAAGTTCACAGAATCAAATGAGAATGAAAACACAATCCGCCAGAACCTTTGGGACACAGCAAAAGCAGAGCTTAGAGGTCAATTTACAGCAATAAATGTACACATCCAAACAGAAGAAAGGGCCAAAATCAAAATATTAACCCTACAACTTGAACAAATAGAGAGCATAAAAAGCCCTCAGGCACCAGAATAAAGCAAATGATAAAAATTAGAGCAAAATTAAATGAAATAGAGAACAGAAAAACAATTGAAAGAGTTAACAAGACCAAAAGCTGGTTCTCTGAAAAGATCAACAAAATCGATAAACCACTGGCCAAACTGACAAAAGGAAAACAGGAGAAAAAGCAAATAACCTGAATAAGAAATGAGATGGGCGATATCACAACAAAACCAACTGAAATTAAAAGAATCCTAACAGAACACTATGAAAAATTGTATTCTCAAAAATTTGAAAACCTAGAGGAAATGGACAAATTTCTAGAAACACACTACCTACCTAAACTAACACAAACAGAGGTAGAACAACTAAATAAAACTATAACAGAAGAGATTGCAAAGGTAATTTAAAACTCCCAACAACAACAACAAAAAAAAGCCCTGGCCCTGACAGTTTCACTGGAGAATTCTATCAAACTTTCAGAGAAAAGTTAACACCACTAC